>NC_052356.1:17753665-17817497 GCF_009727055.1 Benincasa hispida
ATTTATATATTATTTTAATTTCCAATATGTATATTAATTTTTTTATATTTCAACTTTTGATTATTAAATTTTGCAATATACATGTTTATATATTATTTTAATTCTAATATTTTAAGTATATCTGAAACCGAGTAGACTTTTACAATATATAAATTTTGCTAACTAAGACATTCATTTAGCTTAATTTTAATATTTTACAATCACGGTATTTACATAATAATATAATTAAGTTGGATTTGACTCGACATCATTTAAGACAAATGGCTCGAGTTAGAAATGACATTGCCGATCAAATTTGGGCAACATATGAAGGATAGGATACAACTTTGTTATTATATTTAGTTGTCATCACTTATATTAGATGACATCAATTTTTTATAATATTTTTTTTCGATGTTTAATGTATGACATATCTTCTTTTTTATATTATATTGTTAAAAAACAAGAGAAAAAAAGGAGAGAAAAAAACAAGGAAAAGAACAAGAAAAAGTTATCTAATAAATTTTTGTTTTTGTTTCTTCTTTTCCAAAAAACAGGAACAAGAAAAGTTATCAAACAATTCCTATTTCTTTTTCTAAAAGAGAAGAAACGGGAAACAAGGAATAGGGAATGCGAAACAGGGAAATAGGAAACGAGAACGTTATTAAATGGACCCTCAATTGCCCGCGGTCTTAATTCTTCAAAAATTTAAAGAAAAAGCTTCCTTAGCAAATTAAGCCCTCGGTTTTCCCCCTTTGTTGGGCAAGTGGCGAGCATCTAAATCACATTTTTTGTGTTATTATTCTCGTTAGTCATTTCTTGTTTTCACATTCAATGAGAGAATGTGTTGCAACTTCTGTGTCCATTGCATGAATTCAAAGGCATATAATTTGTAGGTTAATATAGTCAAAGTTATTCTTTTTGAGCTGTGGATGGAAAAAGACCAACATTTTTTCAGGGGGGAACCAATCCATCAAATGCTTCGATTTAGCTTGCTTGAAGCCCTCTTGGTGTTTTCTATCGAAAAGATTCAAAGGGTTTTCCATTAAAGATATTAATCGTAGTTGGGGAGGTTTCATAGTTCCTTTTTAATAGATCCTTCCCACGTGCTTTGTTTACATTGTGTCTATTAATGTTGTTACTTTTCATGGTTCTTTTTGTTTTTTTTTTGTATCTTGCATGGAGCATTAGTCTCTTTACATTTTCTTAATGAAAAGTGTGGTATGCTTTTCCAAAAAATTAAAAATAAATAAAAACCTTACAAAAGAACAAAACATTATATAAAAGAATTTAATTCAAAAAATTCAGAACGCTTTTCCAAACATTCTGAATTTGTATTCTATGGAAGAAAGGAGTTTAATTCAAAAAAGCAAACTGAATCGGCTGAAATTAGGAGATGAGAACACTGCCTTCTTTCATTGTTTTCTCTCAGCAAAAAAAAAGTCAAAATCTGATTACTGAATTGATGTCAGCTGATGAAGTTTCTATACAATCATTTCGGGCTATAGAAGATGAGATTTTATCCTACTTTGCTTCATTATACAAGAAAGGCCCCCAAGAAATGCCCGGGGCCTAGATCAATCCCCTCGAACATTAGATGGAAACAAGTAACAGCCCTTCAAAATTCTTTCCTCACAGCACCATTTGAAGGAGAAGAAATCCTACATGCTATAAAGGCTCTAGGTAAAAATAAAGCACCCGACCCAACGGATTTACAGTTGAATTTTCCTCAATGAATTTCATTTAAATGGAAAACTCAATGCATGTATCAAGGAAAACTTCATATGCCTTATTCCAAAGAAAGCTGATTGCCTACATGTCAAAGACTATCGGCCAATAAGCCTTACTACATCCTCCTACAAAATTCTCACTAAAGTCCTAGCAGAAAGACGGAAGAAGGTTATGCCAACATTGATTTCCGACTCTCAAAGTGCTTTCATAGGGGGCCGACAAATTCTTGATCTGGTACTTATAGTAAACGAGGTAGTAAAGGACTGTCAGGCAAAAAAGAAGGGATGGATACTCAAATTGGATATGGAAAAAGCCTTTGATAGAGTAGATTGGAGTTTTCTGGAAAACATTCTTACTCGTATGGGTTTTCATTCAAAATGGGTAGAATGGATTAGTGGATGCATCAGCAATCCAAAATTTTCAGTTTACATCAATGGAAGACCTAGAGGTCGTATCTCAGCCTCTAGAGGAATACGTCGAGGGGATCCTCTTTCACCATTTTTATTCCTCATGATTAGTGAGGTCCTTAGTATCTTTATATCACAAATACACAAGAATAGTATTCTGGGAAGGACAAAAAGGCAGCAAGACAAATCATCTAGACAAGTGGGATATAGCTTCAAAAGCATTGTCAGATGGTGGTCTTGGGATAGGAAATCTGAAAAACAGAAACTTGGCATTGCTTTTAAAATGGAATTGGAAGTTTATGAAGGAGCCTAATGCATTGTGGCGCAAAATTGTACAAAGTATACATGGTGTTGATACTTATCATTTTGGCTATCAGGAAAATTTGGATTGAGTCTACGCAGCCCATGGATTAATATTTCAAAAATCTGGAACAGTTTCAATAAATATGCAGCTTACATTTTCGGAAATGGCTTGATGATTTCTTTTTGGAGTGATCCTTGGTACATGGATCGGCCCTTCAAGGTAACATTTCCTCTTCTATTTCGGGTTGCCTCCACCCCAAATTATAATGTAAATGCTCACAAGGATACAACAACCTCCTCATGGAATTTACTCTTCCGTCGACCTCTAAAAGAAGAGGAGATTTCAGAATTCTAGCAGCTGTTAAGTAATTTGGATGGTAAAAGATTATCCCAATCCCCTAATTCTAGAATTTGATCTTTGGAATCATCAGGAAAGTTCACTATTAAATCGCTTTCCAAACATTTAGTCGCTTCATCTTCTACAGATAAGGGCATTTTCCAGGCTTTATGGAAGTCTAAGAGTCCCAAAAGAATTAGTATTCTGGCACCCTCAACTGTGCAGCCACGTTACAACATAAGTAGAAAAGTCATTATTTATCTCCTTCCATTTGCCCTCTTTGCTTAGCATCCAGTGAGGACCTATAGCATTTATTTTTTCAATGCCCATTCTCTAGTAAGTGCTGGTGGAAGTTCTCATTTTTTAACATGTCTTGGATTTTTTGGGAATTCTTTTCGAGATAATGTTTCGCAATTTCTGAGTGGTCCCTCACTTTCACACAAAATCCAAGTTTTATGGTCAAATGCAATTCAAGCTATATTGTCAGAGCCTTGGTTTGAACGGAATGAAAGAGTCATTCATGACAAACCCATTGATTGGTCAGCGCGCTTTGCTTCAACACGGCTTCTAGCATCTTCATGGAGTTCACAATCCAAGTTCTTTGTTGATTACTCTACACAAGATATATGCCTCAATTGGAGTGCCTTTATGTCTGACGCTTAATTATGTTGCTTATATTTTAAGTCTGTGATGTTTTCTCAATGACTTATATGTCCCATTTTAAGGTTATTTTATAATAAGAAATGATGAGGGTGCTAAGATTGTTTCAACCTAGTTGAGATAATCTGGTGCATCAATTGATCCTTAGTTCTCTTGAGTTGTATGACTCTTTGTTTCCTTGTATTTTGAGCACTTGTTTCTTAACACAGAAAAAGGAACTAAAATAAAATTTTCACTTCTTTCTCCTTCATCTTCATCTTCCTCTTCGTCTTCATCTCCATTTCCATTTCCTTCTTCTTTCTCATTTCTTCTTTCTTTTCTTCCCTCTTTTTTCTCCTCTTTCCTCTTAGCCATTCAGAAGGCATTGCAAAAACTTGAATTTGGAAAGCGGCTACTCTAGGGGATTTGCATGCTCTTAAGAAAAATGGGATCCCTAGGTAAATGCATAGTTGGATGTAAAAAGATTTTTTCAACCAAACATAAATGGCAGAATAAAGAGATTCAAAGCTCGTGTACATGGATATACCCCCAAGATTTGAGGACATATATATTAGAGGAAAGATATGTAAAAGCAAGAAGTCCCTTTATGGAATAAAACAATCACCTTGAGCCTAGTTTGAAAAGATCACAAATATATTGAAACAAGATGGCTATACTCAATGTCAATCCGATCACACCCTATTCATCAAGCATATCTCCCCAAGTTCCCACTATGTTAATAATTATGTGTTAATAATTCCATGTTGATGATATAATTCTTATAAGAAATGTTTCAATGAAATTACTCAACTGAAGCAACTCCTCTCAAAGAAATTTGAATTCAAAGACTTGGGACATCTAAGGTATTTCCTAAGGATGGAAATAGTGAGATCCAGCAAAGGAATTATTGTCACTCAACGAAAATACACTTTAAATCTCTTAAAGGAGACCAGGATGAGTGGTTGTAAACCAACTGATAAACCCATGCATAGAAATTCAAAACTTGAAGTTAATCCCAATAGACAGATATCAACAACGGGTGGGACAGTTAATGTATGACTCACATCCGACTAAGGAAACAAATCATGAAAGGAAATGATGTAAAGAACTAATATTTTAATGTAAATTCAAGATTACTATACACAAATCTACTATATAAAATACAAGCCAAACTTCAAGTTGAATCAAAGCTTGTCCTTGGTAATGCTTTGGTGAGAATGACAATAATTTGATGGAAGATGGAATATAATTGAGTAATTATTGAGATTGGTCTTGTTCTTTTGGATTGAAGTCCTTTACAATTGTGAGTGTCAAACTTTGGAGTTGCGCTTCGTGGGCGCTTTTTATGGCATCTTTGGAAAGAAAGGAATTGTAGAACATTTGAAGATAAGTTTACTACTTTTGATTCTTTTTGAGCTCTTGTTCAACATACAGCCTCCTGGTGGTGTACAAATTACACTAAGTTCTTTTGTAGTTACAGCCTTCTAATGATTATTAACAATTGGGAGGCTCTTCTTGTATAGTTTTGCCCTTAGGATGTTCTTCTGCTTTTCTTGAGTAATATATTTCTCTGTTTCTCATCCAAAAAAAATTGTGTCAAACTCCTTTTTTTAGGTTTATATTCTTTCATTTCTCGTGGTGTCTTACCAAATATATATACACGCACACATATATACATAAGCGTATTTTTCCTTAAAAATGAAAAAATAAAAAAAGAGCACAAAAATCCTCATTTTCCCCATCAACCCAAATGCTCAAGTTCCATTACAAAAAAATATGAACTACCAGGTCACAATAATTGGACGTTCGAAAAACTAGATAATGGTAGCAATCAGCCCAAGAAAAAATATAAAAAATAAAATAAAAAATCTTGATGCAAGAGCTTTGATACTCTGAAGAGATGAAGGCAAATTATTAAGTACGTCCCGAGATTGTTTGAAACTATGTGTGTCGCACATTTTGTGAACGTTATGAATAAGAGAAAAAATATATTTATAAAAATTTTGGAAATTGAGAAAGGTAATAATAGTAGTTATTTTATATTAACTATTACTAATGAAGTTGGAAATATACTATAAAAGAATATACAAATTAAACATGTATAAAATAATAACTATTGATTAAACTTTTGTTTTTAGGTAAGTAATTAACTATTCCTATATAACTAAATTATATTACATTATAAAAATAATCTAAATAAAACATCAAACCCCTTAAAAAGTTCAATGACCACTCCAATTTTAGAATTTATTCACAATTTATAGTCAAATACCATGTTCCTAATCTTTAGCCGTGTTTTAAAATGCCCAAGGTGCACTAAGG
This sequence comes from Benincasa hispida, assembly GCF_009727055.1. NCBI lineage: Eukaryota > Viridiplantae > Streptophyta > Magnoliopsida > Cucurbitales > Cucurbitaceae > Benincasa > Benincasa hispida. Next base: position 17,759,384 of record NC_052356.1, read on the forward strand.
CGCAATGGCCCCCTGGAGCCTAGGCGCAAGGCACACAAAAAGGCACGGGTTTTTTTTTGTGAGGCACACTATATATAAAAAAATATAAAATATATATACATGTTTGTTTACACAAGCAAAACATAGATGGATAGAAATGAGACTTAAAGAAGAATATAGAAAAAAAAAAAAAAAAAAAAAAAAAAAAAGAGAGAGATTGATAAGATTTAAATATTAGTCATTGAATCATTGTCATTCAACACCAAGTTAAGTGAAACGACACAAATACAATTCTAAAATCCTAAATATCAAACTCATCATTATATTTCTCCACAGGTATTCTACAAAGGAAGCTTCCTAATCATTATATTTCTCCACTGGTTTGCTCTCTTTGTTTGGCAAATGCAGAAACTCTTTTACATCGGTTCTTCCAGTGTGTTTTTGAAGAAAATTGTTGGCTACGTTTACTCAATTGCTTCAATGCCAGCTGGGTTTTTTGATAATGATTTTAAGGCAAACGTGTTTCAACTTCTGATTGGCCCCAAATTGAAGAAGAAGCCAAGGTTACTTTGGGTCAATGCAGTCAAATCTTTGTTATCGAAATTATGGTTTGAAAGGAATCAAAGAGTGTTTCACGACAAAGCATCTCTTTGCTCCATTAAATTTGATACCTCTCACATCAATGCCTCTTCATGGTGCTCTCTCTCCAAAGATTTTAAAGATTTTTCTATTCAAGACATCAGTCTCAATTGAAATGCCTTCATTTCTCCGCTTTCTTGATCTTGTAGCTCTTTAGTTTTCGGCCTCGGCTTAATTTTCAGACTTTCATCTGGTGTAATATTTTGTATCAGGCACGGATTAGTCAGCTTTGTATTCAGTTATTATAATTTTTGCTCTGCTTTTTCGGATATGATGAGAGTGCTACGGAGGTGTCAACCTAGTTGAGATGTCCTGGTGCATTCGCTGATCCTCTATTTCGTTTTCTAGTGTTTGTATCCTCTCATTCACTTGTAACATCTTTCATTATCTTAATGAAGTGGTTTGTTTCTTGTTCAAAAAAATTATTGTACAAATATCTTTGTACTTTTCTTCCTTACCATGGAAGGATTTGGCAATGGCCTCCTTATCTCTATCCATAGCCTCATAAATGTATCCCATAGGCGGCTTCTTCTCGCCATCCACCAACCTAAGTACTCGCAATAAAGGGTCGGATACTTTTAAGAGCATATACGATGGTATTCCAAAAAGTTGTCAGCAAAATTGTATCAACAACCCATTTTCCTTGTTGTTCTTTGCTCCATTTGCTGTTTTTCCACTCGTACGAAGTAAACATCTTTCTCAAGTTGTTTTTCTGATGATGTAAACTTGATAATGTTATGTAACCTTTAGCAAAGTGAGTCTTAGCTGGTCTAACTAACTCCTTTTGATTAGTAAACCGTCTCATCATGATTAACAATCCGAGACGAATGTAAATGAAATTGCTAACCTTCATGCCTCTTTTCAGTGTTTTACGAATATGTGGGATCTAGTATAAATCCCTCAACATCAAATCCAAGCAATGACCGGCACATGGAGACCAAATTAATTGTGGTCGTTTTGCTTCTAACAATCTCCCTATTAACAAAGTAAAATAAAAACATATTTAGGCTTCTTAAATGTGTAAGAACAAGCGTAAGGTAAGACTAACAAATTTAAGAAAAAGTTAGTACTTTGCATTCTTACCTGCCATAATATTTGCTGAGGCACTATCTGTAACAACTTGTGTGACATTGGCTTCTCCAATGCGTTCTACAAAATTGTCGAGTAACTCAAACATTTTCTTTCCATCATTCACATAAGATGAAGCATCGATAGACTCAATAAACATGGTTCCTTTAGGACTATTGACTAAAAAGCTAATTGATGTCCTATTTCTTCTATCTGTTCATCCATCAGCCATAATAGTACATCCAACCTTGGCCCACTTTGCCTTATGGTTCTTCATCAACTCATTTGCGGCTTCTAATTCCTTTTTCAAACAAGGCACTCTCAACTCATGATACGATGGTGGTTTCAATCCAAGACCAAATTGTCCAATTGCTTCAATCATAGGGGCAAAGCTTTCATAGTTGCAGGCATTGAGAGGTATTCCCACATCATAAAACCATCGAGCAATTCTTTGGATGGTGTGCCCCCTCATTTCCTTTTTGTATGCCTCATTCATCGTAGTCTGTTTTCCCTTTCCTTTGTCATTCTTTCTATTTTACACCACATTTTCCAGATTCGGTGTAAAATATGCATCCATTGGACCCTTTTGTCTTGGCTTCTTTGAAGCTGGTGCCACTCTTTTATTCGAATTACTTATGCACACTTCATCTTTGTCCTCGTCCTCAATACCTTAGTTTTCCACATCAATGTCTACAATCAAATTTCTTTGATCTTTAATCTCCTTTTTCTTAGACATATACTCTTTAATCTCTTCCTTCACGTGATCCGGACATTTTCTACATGTCATGGCATTTCTATAACCACTAAAAATGTGTTTTTTTCATTCTAAAAACTCCTCCTTTTGTTACTTTTGAACAAAATCCTTACACTAATGTGTTCACATCTTGTTCATTTTGCAATTTTGCATATTTCCATGTCGGATCCTTTCTTATATCGTCCTCAACCATCTAATTATTAGAAACTTAACTTGATTAGTAACTACCTTAAGAAATTGATCATAAAAGTGAGGATTTGGGATTTGGGAGCCAAGACGTACCAGAATTTTGATGATGGCTGCTGTTTTGTAGAGTTTTCTTCTCTGTTTTGAAGCCTTTCTTTGTTTTTTGATGACAAAACAAAGATTCCAATGTGGTAGCAAAGTAATGGTGGCTGGCAGCAAAAAAAAAAAAAAAGAACAGGACTTTCTTTTCTGTTTTTTGAAGAAAACAGGGCTGGACACTGGCACGTAGTCACACTTTCTGTTTTTTGAAGAAAAACAAAACTGGACACGTCACACTCTGTTTTTTGGAGACTTTGAGTTGAAGAAGAAGAAAGTAAAGAAGAAGAAGAAGAGAAGAGAAGAGTTCGGTTTTCTTTTTTTTTTTAAGAAACCGTGAATGGAGGAGACGGAAGAAGAAGAAGATTTGGTGAAGAAAGAAGAAGAGAAAGAAGAAGAGAAGAGAAGAGAAGTTCTGTCTTTTTTTCTTTTTTTTTTTTTTAAAGAAATCGTGAATGGAGGAGACGGAAGAAGAAGAAGATTTGGTGAAGAACAAAGAAGAGAAAAAGGAAGAAGAAGAAGAAAAGACTTACTGAATTGTTGGAGATGGAACCGTGAAGAAGAAGCAACAAGCAAGCCGTCCAATAAGATTTGATTTTTTGTGCAGCCGTCATTCGTATGTGAGCAGTATAATGTTCAAGTAATATTTAAAAGAAAAAAAAAAGTCACAGGCGCACCTCGGCTCTTCGTGGAAGGCGTGTGCCTTCCGTCGTGCGTGTGCCCAGCCGCGACTTTTAAAACATTGATCTCTAGACTTTTTCTTGTTTTGATAATGATAATCAACATACAATTTTAATTCTTAGTTATTATATTATTTTAAAATAAGCCTAGGCGTGCGCCCAGCCGCGACTTTTAGAACACTGATCTTTAGACTTTTTCTTGTTTTGATAATGGTAATCAACTTACAATTTTAATTCTTAGTTATTATATTATTTTAAAATAACAATTACTTATTAAAAAAAAAGTAGACTATCAGATATTTTTATTTTTTATTTAACAAAATTATTAGATAAAATGAGATTGTTTAAGGATTTAATGTGAAATTACCTAATATATTCCTGTGACCATCAACTAAAGGAGGCAAAATGGGGAATCAGAAGTTTCTTCCCCTAAGCCCCTTTAAATAGTATAGATATAAATATAGATACAAATAGATATCCTTGTTAAGTATAGCCATAAAAATAACAATCAGACAGTTAAGATGGTGAGCAATTCATAGACCTAGTTGCTGTAAGACTAGGAGAATCAACTCAAAACGATTCTAGAATCATAGATTTTTTTTAATGAGAGATAAACATACCACAAAGCTTTAGAAGCGTGAATAGGGTTGCAGCAATGAAGAAAACCATGGATATTGAGACCCAGAAGTGCTGGAACCAGATATCAATAACTGAGTACCAAAATATCAAGAGGGGGGAAAACCCTCAAATTTTTAAATACCAAACGCTTCCACATAGCCTAATTTTCTAAGAGTTATACAGGAGGACCAACAATCAAGGTAATCATTAAATGACTCTTACAAGGATATGTCATAACTAGAAAAATGTATCCAGCCATTTCAAGTAGGATAAGCAGGAAGATTTAAATACTGTTGACAAGGAAAAAATAGCACAGTAAAAGAAGCTATCTGACGAATGGAAATTTTAGTCTAAAAAGTTTATGAAACTCTAGAAAATGTAGCACGACTAAAGGCAATGTGCTAGAAGAAAGTGTTGACTTCATAATCATCACCTTGCAAAAACCTAAGCAGTCCAATTAAAGCAAATGGCTCGAATAGAAGAACCTGCCCTTATTTCTCTCGACTAAATTTTGTTCTTTTTCGTTTTTCTTCTCTCTCTTCTTTGAAGATTGTATATTTTAACATTAGTCTCTTTTCATTATATCAATGAAATATTTTATTCTTGTTTTAAAATAAAAATAAATAAAATAAAATCCCTGACAATACCATGAAGGTAATTTATTTTGATGTTGCTGAAATTTTGTCAAAAATTCATTTTACATTTTGAACAACGAAGTCATTATATGCAAAAGAATAATTTTCCTATGCAACTTACAGGAAGTGTTTGCCATATAACTTCATCGCTTACATTGTCGTCTTCATCTCCAGGCAGTAAAGCTCTACACATCCTATGAAAAAAAATTCAAATAGTTGAAAATGAAATGAATATGAGACAACGAAAATTACCTATGTATATTAGCTCAAAGAAAAAAGAGGGAAAATGGAGAAATATCAATGGCAAAAGGTTTATTCTTTTCACGAATAACAAAAACAAAAAAAAAAAAAAAAGAAATAAACAAACAAACAAAGACAAAAGTCAAGGTATATGGCTTTTACTAGTAGGGTTGACGTAATTGAATAGCCTTTCTTTCTCCTAGTTTTGGATATTTGATGACAAGTTGCATTGCACGATCACTTCTTCAATTATTGAAACAGTAAAGGGGAAAAACAAAGTGATGGTAAAGAAAAGAAGAAAGACCCTAGGAAAATGTTATTGATGCCCTTCTTTAGGGAACTTTGGCCTGAAAGATATAGAGAAACTTTGCAACATTGTTGTGTGGATAACTATTTGTTTAGGAAAAAGATGATCCGTGTAGCTTTGGAATAGAGTTCTCTTTGCAAATAATTTGTAATTAATCTTTGTTAGATATTGGTGCAAATTGGAGTGTGTTCATGTAAGCCTCGTAAATCTGTTTGAGGATGCCTTTGTAACACCCCTAGTATGGAAATCGTAGGACTATTAGTAGAATATTAATATAGTTATTAGAAGGGGCAAATTAGTAAATAGCTAGTAAGTAGGTTAGGGCTTTAGTTATAAATGGAAGGAGTGGGTTGAGAGAAGGGTGTGAAGAATCTTGAAGTGATTTCCTATGGGAAATATCGAGAGAGAGTAGTCCTCTCGAAAGGCTATGATATATTGTAGTTTCTTCATTGATATAGCTATATATATCATCTTTTAGTGTCTTTTGTATTTTTTATTATTCTTGTTAGGTGGTATCCTAACAGCCTCATCCTCCTTTTTGTACATTTAAATGAAAAAAAAAAAATGTTTCTTTCTCCATATCCTAAAATTATGTATTCAATTTCTCTAGAGGTAAAATACCACAACGGTTGACCAAGAACTTATGAACTTGTGGAAGAACATGATAATACCTGATATTATCAACCAAAATTGCTAGCTCAAATATCATGAGGGGAACAAAGACAATCTTCAAATTTACAACTGCAGTAAAATTAAAATACATTAAGTTTAAACTGCCATTGAACTTATGCAATAGTATCTCTTCTTTCTACTCCCAATTAATGTCCAAATGTTGGTGGAAACTCCCAGTCACTTGATCTCATTTATTAGCCTACATGCATGAATACTTCCAATAAATGAAATCAAACACCCCACCAACCCAAGGAGAAACAATAACCTACCTTTACTGCATTCTAAATATATACAAAGAAGTACTTCAAATGCAACAAGTAATGGTGTTGCCATGACAGCATGCCACGGTGCCCACTGTGCATATCAGAAAGAAATGTTTAAGTTTGTGTTCTTTACAGAGGAAAAAAATAAAACAAATTTCAAATATTTACAACAAGCACAGAAATGATTAGGGTTACAATGAATATTAAGAAACAACGTATTTGAATCACATACATATCGATCATGAGGCATTGATGGAGCAGGTAGAGAAAATCTTCCTCTTGCTGCAACTAGATGAAAGAGCCATAGAGGTGAAAAGACAACCCTGCAGAGACAATGATAAACTGAATTTATCTGCATTCAGATGTCAAGAGTGGGAAGCAGTGAGGAGGGCTTTCCATACATGCCAACAAAGGTTCAAAAGGTAAAATACAAAAAAAGAAGAAAGATGCAATACAAGGCCCAACTAGATTTGCATAATAAAAAATTGCATCATTGCAAGTGATAATTGTGGTTTTCAAAGTTTCAGTAACAGATCTTCTCATTATCTACATTGTTCATCGAATTTTACTCATCAATAGAACAGAACATGTACAGGGCAGTTCGTTCATTACAAAGAAAAAGACTCCATGCTCTAGCTTTGCTAGAGCAGAGTTAACCATATTATTCAAATTGCCATGTCATTTCCATTCATCAGTATATGTAACTTCTGCCCTACTTTAATCCCATAAGACAAGCTAGCAATAGTTTTCACCATCTTGAAGATATGAAAATTTGGAAATTGAATTAAATATCAAGAAAAGAACTTCTAGAGTTTAAACAAATGGGAGTTTAAACAAAACTAAATTGGGGCCTGAAACTGTACGTGTGCATTTACAGTTGGTAACTTTTTGAGTTTCAGATACAATTTTACTTTTAGAATCTCCGTCCCTCAATACTACAGGGTGGTAAACGCAACAAATCCTTCATGGAAATTTTATGATAAAAATGAAACCTGATCCTGCATACTGCTGCCCGAGTATTCTTCAAGTCTACATATTTGAACCTTACTGTTAGCCCCTACAATTGAACTAAAGACAATCTCTAGATTAAGTATATTATAGACCACCCTTATATTCAAGTTATGCCTATATATTGTTCATCTACAATTCCAAGTCAAGACTTGATATATTAGACTCGCAACATATTCCAACAATGTCGCTAATCCTAGCTCAATGCATCCAAATCACCGAATACAATCCCAAAGATAGATGGTTCGATCCTCCATCCCTGCAATTATGGCATATTTGAACAAGGTCCTAATTTGAGTCTCCTTTCCTCTTAAAAGGCATATTTATGCAATGGCAGGCATTAGAAAGCCAATTCTCAATGGGCAGAGATTATGAGTCTCACTCTGGAATTCACCCAAAATGTATCAAGAGTTAAAGTAACTAACGTAACCTTCTTTCCATCACAAGTACAGTAAAAAACGATTCTCATAGGCCTTAGAATTTTGGTAGCCCATTTCAGAACATAGACCTGAAAAGTTCAAATCACACGAAATAGAAATAGCTCATGGGTTCCACTAATTCTGGAATTGAAATTTTGAAATAGTTCGTGGGTTCCACTAATTCTTCAGCAAAAAACAAAAACAAAAACAAAAACGCAAAAGTTGAAGAAATTGAGAGAAAGGTACGAACCACCAAGAGTATGAAACGATACGGTCAAGCTTGAGAGCAAGCAAAAGCGTGAAGAACAAAAGAAAACCATGAGCTGCCAGAGCCTGAAGGGACTTGACCCCCCTCCTCCATGTCAACACTCTAGTCTCAACCACCATACCCAAAAATGGAAAAGGAATAAGAAACAACAGTTTTCCCTCCTTTCGCTTGTTCAGAAAAATTATGGGCAGAGGAAAAATATGGAAAAGAGAGAGCCGAGAGCCCCTTCCTCTCCTCCCCTTAAACCCCTTCGCCCCCTATTTGAGAAGGTTCGAAGAATTTGAGAACAGAAACGAAATGGGGAAGTGGGAAGTTTGGTAAGCAAATATTCCTTGGCGGTTTCAAGGCTTCGCTGTTACGCCGAAGAATGATTAAGACGTTTTAATTTAATAATTAAAGGTATTGAAATTTTAAAAATAATCTCTTGTCTAGTTGACGAAAATACCCCCAAACTAAATACCCTTTTGATTATAAATAATTAGTCAAATTTTTTTAAAAGGAAAATTGTAATGGGTAACAGAATAAATTAGTATATTTATAATTGTAACAATAATTTTTTAGGTTTAATTTTTCTATTTTCTTCATATTTTTCTTCAATTTTTGTTTGATTAGGTTTTTATTTTGATTGTTTTGATTTTTTTTTTATTTTGGGATTTTATGTTTTGTTATAATTTAAAAGTTATTTTTTTCAATTTGGTGGTATTTTCTTTAATTTAAGTTTTGAAGTATAGTTATATTTTATGGTTATAAATTTGATTTTAATGGAATATCATATGTAAATGATATATCGGATTTAGAGTAGATCAATACTGGTCTACATATATAACAAGATTATTTTATATCAATTGTGTTTCTTTTCCTTTATTAGTATAACTCTTGTATTTCTTTTTTTTTTTTCCGCAGCAATGTGAGTTATCACTTATTTAGTTTTTGTATTTTTTTTTTTTTTGTTGTATTTTGTAGATATGATTAAGCTTCTAATACTATTTTCTTATAGTGATCAATAGGATGATGGACAATGCTAATGTGAATTACAAAATTGTAGTCGTAGGAATATTAGAAGTTCATCAATAGTAACCTATTGGATCTTTTATTATATAACAGTAAATCAAAATTGTAGAGTTAATAATATGGAAGATGCGATGAATATGCAGGGGAACGGGTTGAGAAGAGGTTCAGCTAACACTTCCTAGGATTGCGTTCATGTTATGCGATCATACTACACACACATAATAGCAAATCATCTCTCAACGCAAATGCTACACTTCTAGTTTTAGAACGCATGCGATATATGCGATAATGTCTATAGGACCTACACATAAGCCTCTATTCTTGTCTATGCGATGACAATGGACACACACACATACAAGGCGACCGCATAATACCATAACCTATCTCTAGGGTGCATGCGATGCATGTTGACAAATAGAGCTTATCTTTAAGTCTCTATCTCTTGCTTATGTAGATCTAATCTTGCTCTCTCGAGTCTAGATTCTAACCTAGCTCTCTCAAGTCTTAGGTTCTTTCTTTAGACTCTCTCTCGAGTAGCTCTAAAGGGGTGATGGACGCAACATAAGACAAGATGGTCGCATGCGATGAAAATCCTAGGTCATGTTAGCTAAGTACATTTCAACCCATTCGACAAATTTAGCTACTCATGCGTATTTTACAGAGAGTGAACAGATGTAGATAAGCAAGTTTCATTATATATATATAATCAAAGTACAGAATGACAATGCGAAATAAGTATAAAGAGCCTGGTAGCAATTTCTTGCTTCCCAAGGCTTTTACACTATTCTTCTCTACTCTGCTCAAAAGATATTTTTACTCTCGCAAGAGTCGGCCCTCTCTCTGTTTCTCCATGCCTTTGGGTTATCTCTCGAGCTGACCAGGACGATCTTCTGGCGTCCTTTCCCTTCTCTCGCTTCCGCCTTCTAAGTATAAAAAAAACTAAGAACAAGGCTAACTCCTTAAAAACTAACTAACTGGTCGAACTAGTTGAACTCCTTCATTGAAGGTGGCCTTCGGTATTTATAGAGCTTCGGGGTGAAAGGCTTCTTCTCTCTTATGATTGCACTGATGGGATGACATTAATTCTCTGTCTGATGCGCCGAATATTTGTCACCAAAAAGTTGAGTGTACTTGCTACAATAGGTCGTTAACAGCTTGTCAACTTAATTTGGAATCGACCGACATCAACTTTTTGTCCCATCGTGATTTATTATGCTTTTCACCCAGATGCGCCCACCATGGTGTGCCAGCTCTATGTGGCAACCTTCTTGAGCAGATATTCGCGAGCGCAAATGATCGCATAGCCTTCCGTTAACGCAATCTCTTAATACGCTCGGCCGTTGATTTCTTTGGATCGCATTTTTCGCCTTACGTCAATGTATTTTCTGCACAAAAATACATAAGTTAACTATTTTCATGCTATGGACGCATGCGATCGCAATGTTGTGAACTTAATGCTTTTGGACGCAATATTGTATATTTTTATCATCGCAACCCTGCATTGTTTATAACTTTACGCTGTAATAACGTGCATTTCTGCCCGTTATCATGATCCGAGGTCGAACTTAGGGACTTTAAATGGTGCGAAGCAATGTGTTTGAGGCGATGAATAAAAGAATGAGGAAGTTAAAAGACTATGTGCTACTCGTACTCCTAACTAAACAGATTGAGCAATGGAAGTATGACTATGAGAATTGGTAGAGACGCGGCAACTGTTAACGTATAATAAGATGCATGGAAAAAAATAAATAGAATGATGGAGGGGATAAATTCACCGCAAACTTAAGCTTTATCGCATGGGTAATCCCAGCTCGCCATACGAACGCGTCGCACACCTCTCGGTGGTCAGCCACATGCTTATATCTCTATAACGCATGATTGCATTGAGCATAAGAATATTCTTATCTCTAGGAACACTGCTTACTTTGCTTAGTGAGTTCCACTACTTACCCTCTCGGACAGTTAGTCACGGCTAATCAACTCATAGACAAGCATTGCGACAGCTCATAGACAAGCATTTCTACAGCCTCACACTAAGCAAAGAGGATTAATTCACTATACTCGCGCAACGCATACCTCTCGGTGGTTTGCTACATGTTTCATATTTCTATGCCGCATGATTGAGTATGCGATAATGCTTGTAATCTTACTTAGTTCGTTGCAATGAAAGTAAGGGATAATAAAGAAGAAGATAATGAAGATGGTGTCGAAGGAAATAAAGAGATGCATTGATTACAAAATGTATTAATGTCTTAAGCCAAAATGTAATACAATACAGAGATAAGAAGAGAGGTGGAGGGCTAGATGTAGGCAATCTCTTGCTTCTATCAGATGTATGTCAAGGCTGTCAGTGGTGCCATGGATTGGCGGTAGAGTAGTCTCTCTTGAGATCTATCTCCGGCAAAGCTCCAATTGTCACTCGAAATGGGTTAAAGGAATGAAGAACTCTCAAAGAATGTCTTGCTCACGCTCTCATCTGTGATCACAAGGATATGCCTTAAGGAAGAAGCTCGGATACTTTGAATTTGGGCTCTACCGCTCTATTTATAGAGCTCAAATGCCAATATCATTGGTGGTTCTGCTTTGAATCACTGCCACTTTCGGCGCGGTAGGTGAAATGTCAACATCATCTTTTTGGTACTCCCAAGGTATGCGTTCATGCTTGTTTTTCGAAGTATCATCGCATTCTACCAACCTTGTGATCACCCTTCTATCATAGTTATTACTCTGTAGCCGCAACTTCCATGTGATGAACGTATGCGATCAACTTTGCGATGGTCTGAGATTCACTGCATGCGATCGATTCCTGCGATAACTACAAAAATAGACATTTTGACGCAGATGGGTTAGTAGAGATTTCCCACGCTGATCGATGCAAGCTCACTTTTCACATGAATTCTTAGTATTATTACCACATATTCTACTTGTTAACCCTCATAATTCTAAATAAAAGGCTACAATAACTTGTATTTCTACCAGCTATCATTGACCCATGTAAATACTTTCCAAATGAAATAGTCGCGGTAAGAGCGATATGAAGTCGAGCATGGATCTCATGGTATGAACTCTTAGGGACGTGAGAGCTAAAAATAATATATCATATATATTATCGATCTCCCACTGAAGTGTTCTGTTCATTTGGGTATATTCTTTTACTTAGGTATATTCTGGCTAAAAAACATCCTAAGTCTAGGTGGTTTATCCAAGTATAACAATTATATTTGGATTTTAACCTACGATGTCTAAGTGATAAAACCATTTTATTACCTCACACCGCCCACTCATGCTCATAAAATCGGGTTAACAACGCTCAATAAGTCGGCCATGACCCCAGGTAGCAGGTATTCCATAAACCATCAACTTAAGTACCTCTAGCCTTAGATAGGATTATAGATCGGCTGAGTTTGTAACTAAAGTTTTACAAGATAATGATCTATTTTCACTATTAAAACAAGTTGCTATTTGTTAACCCTAAGTGAGCATGCTCCTTATCTTTCTTATATATTTTAAATGTCTAACCCATTTTATAACACTTTATAAAACCATAGACATGCAATAACAAACATCAAACATTCCACATTTTATTATAACAATTATATTAAATACATGAATCCCTAAATCATGCATACTATGTATTATAACATATTATAACATACTTTCAATGCATGATACATGCTTCCTATGGTGGGGTTTTAAATCTACATGGCATACTTTATGCACATACATGATTTAATTTAATTAAACATACATTCATAATGCATAAATAATTAAACACACACTGAAATGGATTGGTTTTGGCATCCTAAGCAAGAAAACAAGCTAATTATTACATTAATAATTGAAAAACAGCTTAAAAAACCTTTGGACCGCTCAAACCGATTCGAACCGCCTGAACCGGACCTCCAAGCTTCAAGGGCTGAAACAGTCAAAACCATTTTGTCACACCCCCTCTCAAACTACTCTTTTAGCCTAAGAAAGGACATGACTACAGTAGTTATCAACCCTTTTGCTGACACTTACTGCCTATTAACTCTAGCGGAAATAATCTAATACCAATGTGCAATCTCAAACACAGTGTCTGCCTCTATGGCCAAAAGCATTAAGTATTAAACACAAAACATTTATAGAGATTACATTATAAGTTTTATAAGTCCCTACATGAACAACTATAACATGTGTACAATATTTACAGTAACCACCTAGCTTACTGTTATAATAACTCTTGTCTTTGAGTGGCAGAGCAGATTCAAAGCTACCTTCTAAGGATTTGACCGCTACCTGGGGGAAGGAAAAACATTTGAAAACAGGGTGAGCTTGCTAGCCCAGTGAGTGACTTAAAAAGGAAAACTGATTATCATGCATAAGTCTTAATAAAGAGATCATACTGAAATATAAATCTTTAAAGTAACCTTGTACTAAAATATAAACATTTTCTAAGCATAAAACATGTAAATCTGTTTTCATCATAAAACATTAAACTATTACTTAGTTAAGAATAACCCTGCTGAGGTTAAATCCCAACGTCAACTACTTAGTCAAGAGAGAACCTTTTTGCTCAATCTCTGACTTAGTCAAGAGAGAACCCTTTTGCTCAATCTCTGACTTAGTTAAGAGAGAACCCTTTTGCTCAATCTCTAATTTTAACTACCTACGTGCATGTGGTTATAACTAAGTACCATCATACCTTAGGTACTTCTGCTCAGATACATTCTCAACAGTCCCTCAGTATCGAGTTGCTCGGATACCTTCTCAAATGTCCCTCAGCATCGAGCTTCAAGTAAAACTAGTCATACTATGACTTTCTCTTTAAAGCATGCAAAGCAATACGTATAGAAAACATGTCTTTAAAGGTACTAACTCATGCTTTGTGTATTAAAACACACATAAATAGTTTTTCAATAAACTTTCATACATGGCATGCGTTTAAAACATAACTCATAATTTGCTTGAAAATTACTTTGTAAAACTAGTAACATGATTTTTTTAAAACATGGTTTCTTTAAAACATTGTAAATATTTAGTCACTCACACGTTTAGGACTACTCTTCAAGGGTCGATATGCTTCTAACCCTGGTGTCAATCTTGTGGACACAAAAGCATATATTAGCTACTAGCATTGGCCTCCCTTTTGAGACTAGCTCTCAAATAAGCTTTGCGTTTAGCCTTCTGATAACCGGTAGAAATACACGTTATTACAGCTCAAATAAGTAAAATAATGAGAGAATGCGACGGTAAAATAAACAATATCATGTCCGAAAGCTGATAACGGTCGAATTTGAATTTAGTTGACAAGTTGTTATTGAAATTGTAATCTTGAATCCAATAAACTAAGGTCCTGAGACTATTTAATGTAGTTTGAACTTTATGTAGTGACATAAATGTGGATCAAGTTCAAATATATAGCAAAAATGGTCTATAGTATATGAATAAGCTTGGGCGCCTTATTTTGGGGACACTATAGATGCAACCCACTTTGTAGTTAGTACAAACGATGTGATCCTGAATCGTTCATATAGAGATATGTGAGTGGGGGCATCCTATGCAATGAGTTTGCATAAGACTGAACCATGAAATAGTCACTTTTTACGTTCTAAATGTCGTTTTAATGTATAAAACTGGACTATTTCGTTAATTGAGATGACCTATGTAACTTAATCTTATCCTGGAGCTAACTATGAACTCCTGTTCACCTCGGAATTATCCTTAGATCTGCATAGGTGAGGGCAGCTCATCATCGCTGCCCAATATAGCCTCCCATTTTAGGGGTAAGATTAATGTGGATAGCTGGGAACATAGGGTGCAAGATGGAATTCACTCCTACCCGTTATAGGGATAGTAGATAGGTTTTTTCCCTTTAGTACGAATCCAGGTCTTGAACAAGAGGCCCCACCCTCTCCTTGGCCCGAGAGGGGTTCTGTTTATAGGTTCGACCTTAAACCAATTGTTTATTAAATTTTAGTGAAACTTAAGGAACAAGATGTAGTCTTAGGAGGTAAAACGGTTTTATGACCCAGCTGAGATTACAAATAACCCTGTGAAGGATTAGCTTACTAATCATGGTTATATCAAATGGATCACAAATATATCTATAGTTGGAGGGGGGGTGCAACTACGGGACCTATAGAGGAAATGACCGTTAGTTTGACGAATGTTGATTACGTCTAAGGAGTTTAGCCAGCTAAATCTAGAATCGTTGGAGCCCATGATCTATAGTCCATTAGGTTCCTCTACAAGCTCATATGGAATAAACTAAGAACAGTATGATAGAATGATTCGAATTGTTCGAAATTAGGTGAAGAGAGAGAAATTGATAAGTATATGTGATATAGTAGTCGTTTTTCAGTTTAGAGATACAGCTTTAATATTTAAATGTGATTTAAATATCAAGAATATGAATACATTCATATTCGAAAATTCGAAAATAATGGAAATGGTCAAAGATGTAAAAAGTCAAAGAGTTGACTTTGACTTTGAAAAGTCAAACCAACCTTATATTCAAATGTGATTTTGATTTCGAGAAAATGAATGCGGATTCATGCTCGAGAGGTCAAAATTAGTCAACACGGAAAAAATCATAAAAAGTCAAAATGTTGACTTTTTGGTCAAAGTTTGACTTTGACAAAATGACTATTTTGCCCTTTGACTATAGTTAGTGGGAAAATCCAAACTTTTGTTGGATAATTCTACTAACAAAATAGTGGGTTAGGTGTTGGTATATAGTGGAGACATTAAACCCACTAAGATAGTGGATTATAGGCGTTAGGTTTTTATGGATTTGTTTCATGCAATTGTTGCATGACTTTTTTCTATAAATTGGGCTTTTAATTATGGATGAAAGACTTTTAGCCATTTTTCCAAAATTGTTTTCTAAATTTGGGCTGGAAAAATCACTACCTTGTGAAAAAAGAAAAACCCAAACCTAACCCAAGATTCATTCTTTTTTTCCATCTCTTTCTCTCTCTCGATTTTCTTCATCCATCAGATCCCACAACCCGGTTCTGAGTCCAGAGGATAGTAGGTCAACTCTAGTAGTGGTCCAGAAGAGTTCAGGTCGAGATTCAACAAGGAAAAGCATTTTTTGGGAGCTACAAAGGTTGTATCCTACCCTTTTAATATACTGTTTTTTCCTCTTTTTTACATGCTAATTTCCTTTAAATTAAAAGCAATTAGAGTATAATTAGATCCTTATTCCACTGCATATGTCTCTGTTCCATCATGTAGTATCAGACATGCTTTAATTACGCTCAATTGCTTTTGGTGGGTGTTTTTTTCCCTTTCTATTCAAAGGTTGAATGAAATATGGACTAAAGTGGATTTATTATGATTTTGGCATTGTTTTTCTTTAAATTTCTTGTGAAAATTTGTAATTTCTCACATGTTTATGAGCCTTAATGTGTGAAAAAGGGTCTGTAAATTTGTTGGAGTCATTAGAGTTGAAATTAGGCTGTAATTTCTTGATTTTGGGAGAGAGGACAGCAGCAAAATTGGAGAAAAATGATCACAAACCCGAATTTGGCCACCAGACCCGAGACAAGCTTCTAGACTCGATTCGCAGTCCGAGATTCGACCTGATTTGAAGTAACCCCACATGCGCTAGTTGTCGACGAAGTGTCTGGCCTATTTCGCGACCCGACCCGATTCCGCCCCCCGCTCCGTCTGACCCGGTTCGAAGCTGCCTCGCACATTCTGTTCGACCCGACCTGCCCCGCATTCCCTTGACTGTGCCAGTAAGCGTTGACCAGCCGGTCCAGACGGTCTNCTCGTACATTTGAACCTCTGTGGACCGATGAATGTCAAAGCTCGAGGTGGATATGAATATTTCATCAGTTTTATTGATGATTATTCAAGGTATGGTCATATTTACCTAATGCATCACAAGTCTGATTCTTTTGAAAAGTTCAAAGAATATAAGGCTGAGGTTGAAAACTAGTTAGGTAAAACAATTAAGACACTACAATCAGATCGAGGTGGGGAGTACATGGACTTAAGATTCCAGGACTATATGATAGAACACGGAATCAAGTCACAACTCTCTGCACTTAATATGCCACAGCAGAACGGAGTATCTGAAAGAAGAAACAGAACCTTGTTGGACATGGTTCGCTCAATGATGAGATTTGCTAAGTTACCTGATTCCTTTTAGGGACATGCATTAGAGATTGCTATTTATATTTTGAATAACGTTCCCTCTAAAAGTGTTTTAGAAACACCTTATGAGCTATGGAAAGGGCGTAAAGGAAGTTTACGTCACTTTAGGATTTGGGGATGCCCGACACACATGTTGGTGCAAAATCCTAAAAAATTGGAATGTCATTCAAAACTATGCCTATTTTAGGTTATCCAAAAGAAACAAAAGGTGGTCTATTTTACTATCCTCAAGAGAATAAGGTATTTGTATCGACAAATGCCACATTCTTAGAGAAAGACCACATAAGAAGTCATCAACCTCGCAGTAGATTAGTATTGAATGAAATTTCCAAAAATGCTACAGATAGAGCTAGTTCATCTACTAAAGTAGTAGATAAAACTAGTACATCTGATCAGTCACATCATTCTCAAGAGTTGAGAATGCCTCGATGTAGTGGGAGGGTTGTTCATTAGCCTAACCGTTACTTAGATTTAACAGAAACACAAGTCGTCATACCTGATGATGGCATAGAGGATCCATGGACCTATAAACAGGCGATGAAAGATGTGGATCGTGATTAGTGGGTCAAAGCCATGGACCTTGAAATGGAGTCTATGTACTTTAATTCTGTCTAGAAACTTGTAGATCAACCAAATGATGTAAAACCAATTGGTTATAAGTGGATCTATAAGAGAAAACGAGACCAAGCCAGTAAAGTACAAACTTTTAAGGCTCGACTTGTGGCAAAGGGTTATACCTAGAGAGAGGGAGTGGACTATGAAGAAACTTTCTCTCCTGTTGCCATGCTTAAGTCGATTAGAATACTCTTCATCATTGCCACCTTTTATGACTATGAAATTTGGCAGATGGATGTCAAGACAGCCTTTCTAAACGACGATCTTGAAGAGAGTATCTATATGGCTCAACCAGAGGGGTTTATTGCACAGGGTCAAGAACAAAAGGTTTGTAAGCTTAAAAAATCCATTTATGGGTTGAAATGAGCTTCTAGATCTTGGAATATAAGATTTGATACTGCGATCAAATTTTATAGTTTTGTACAGAATGTTGACGAGCCTTGTGTTTACAAGAAAATCGTCAATTCTACTATAGCATTCTTAGTTTTATATGTTGACGATATTCTACTCATTAGGAATGAAGTAGGTTACCTAACTGACATCAAGAAATGGCTAGCAACGTAGTTCTAAATGAAAGATTTAGGAAATGCTCAGTATGTTCTAGGGATTCAGATTATTCGGAACCGCAAGAATAGAACACTAACCATGTCTTAAGCAGCTTATATAGACAAAATATTGTCTAGGTATAAGATGCAGAATTCCAAAAGAGGTTTATTACCTTACAGATATGGAATTCATTTGTCAAAGGATCAATGTCCTAAGACACCTCAAGAGGTTGAAGATATAAGATGCATTCCCTATACTTCCGCAGTAGGGAGCCTGATGTATGCAATGTTATGTACTAGATCTAACATATGCTATGTAGTAGGGATAGTCAGTAGGTATCAGTACAATCCTGGATATGATCATTGGACTACCGTTAAAAATATCCTCAAGTATCTTAGGAGAACGAGGAACTACATGCCCATGTATTGTACTAAGGATTTGATCCTTACTGGATACACTGACTTTGATTTTCAAACCGATAAAGATACAAGAAAATCTACACCGGGATCAATGTTCATTCTGAATAGAGAAGCAATAGTGTGGAGAAGTGTGAAGCAAAACTGTATTGCGGACTCCACAATGGAGCTGAATACGTAGCTGCATGTGAAGTAACAAAGGAAGCAGTATGGTTGAGGAAATTCTTGACAGATTTGGAAGTCGTTCCAAATATGCATCTACCTATCACCCTATATTGTGATAATAGTGGTGCAGTTGCAAATTCAAGAGAACCAAGAAGCCACAAGTGCGGCAAGCATATTGAGCGCAAATACCAAATGATCCGAGAGATTGTACATTGTGGAGACGTTGTAGTGACCCAGATATCTTCTGAGCAAAACATTGCTGATCCTTTTACAAAGGCCCTCACGGCTCAAGTGTTTGAAGTTCACCTACAGAGTCTAGGTCTACGAAGTTTGTAAACTAGGACAAGTGGGAGAACTTTTGTGTATATGCCCTAGTTTATTGTATTCATATGTTTATTATACTTATATGTTTCTCACTTAAATTCAACATTGTGATACTCCACTAGGAGTTTTAGTCCAAGTGGGAGTTTGTTGGATTTTATGTCCTAAAACTCATAGTTTGTAAATTAATAAACATATTCTATTTTGTTTTTCGATAAAGTTGTTATTTAAATTGTGATCTTGAATCTAATAAACTAAGGTTTTGAGGCTATTTAATGTAGTTTGACCTTTATGTAGTGACATAAATTTGGATCAAGTTCAAATATATAGCCAAAATGGTCTATAGTATATGAATAAGGTTGGGTGCCTTATTCTGGGGACACTATGGATGCGGCCCACTTTGTAGTTAGTACAAATGATGTGATCCTGAATCGTTCATATAGAGATATATGTGTGGGGGCATCCTATGCAATGAGTTTGCATAAGACTGAACCATGAAATAGTCACTTTTTACGTTCTAAATGCCGTTTTATGTATAAAACTGACTATTTCGTTAATTGATGATCTAGGTAACTTAATCTTAATCCTGAGCTAACTATGAACTCCTGTTCACTCGGAATTATCCTTAGATCTGTATAGGTGAGGGTAACTCATCATCGCTGGCCCAATAAGCCTCCCATCATCGCTGGCACATACCTTGTTTTATGTGTGCATCATTCATCATTGCATAGACAAGAGTAGAGGCTTAGAAATAAGTCCTATCGACTGTTTCGTATACATATCACATGTGTCCTAAAAATAGGAATAATGGCATTCTGCATTGAGAAATGTGATAACGGGTAGAAATGCACGTTATTACAATGCTAAGTTCTTAAACAATGAAGGTTTGTGTTGATAAAATATGTTAGATTGCGTCAAAAAAGCATTAAGTTTATAACATTGCGGTCACATGCATCCATCGCATAGAAACAGTTAATTTTTGTATTTTTATGCAGAATATGTGTTGACGCAAGGCGAAAAGCATGATCACAAGAAATCAACAGTCGAGCGCAGCATTACCGCAAGGCTTTGCGGTGATTTGTGCTCGCAAACATCTGCTCAAGAAGGATCGCCGCATAGATTCATCGCAACTTGGTGGGCGCATCTGGGTTAAAGGCATAATTCATCCCGATGGGACAGAAATCTGATGACGGTCGAATTCGAATTAAGTTGACAAGCCGCTAATGATAACAATTACATTCAGCTTTTCGGTGACAAATATTCGGCGTATCAGTTAGAGAATTAAAGCCATCTCATCTATGCAATCATAAAAGAGAAGCCGCCCTTCACCCTAAAGCTCTATAAATGCCGAAGGCATCCTTCAAAAAGGGGTTCACCAGTTCAGCAAGTTTGAACACTTAGAGAAATTTCCTTTAGCTTAGCTTTGTTCTTAGTTTTTCTTTTATTTTAAGGCGGAAGCGAGAGAAGAAGGTTGTGTCGATAGATCGTTTCGGTTAGCTCGAGAGAGCGCTAGAAGCATCAAGATCAGAGAGAGGGCCAGCTCCTGCGGAAGCAGGAATTTCTTTTGAACCGAATAGAGTTGCCAGTGTAAAGGCCTTGGGCAACAAGGGATTGCTACCAGGCTCTCTACCTTTATCTTCCATTGTTATTTTTTACTCAAACTCATTTATAGAAATGGAATTTACTTCTCTATATTTGTTCACTCTCTGTTTATTATGCATGAGTAGCTAAATCTATTGAATGGGTTGAGAAGAAATTAGCTAGCATAACTGGGGATCTTCATTCTATGCGTTTGTCTTGTATTATGTATGCTTCATTCGTCCATTAGAGGCACTCGGGAGGGTAGTCTAAGGATAGGATCTAGGTTTGGAAAAGTCAGGTTAGAATCTAGGCTCGGGAGAGTCAGATTAGAATGCATAATCAAGAGATAGAAGCTTAGGAATAAGCACTGTTTGCTATTACCGCATCGCATGCATCCTAGAGATAGGATATGATTGTATGCGGTCACCTTGTCTTTGCGTGCATCTTGCATCATCACATAGGAAAAGAGTAGAGACTTAGGGATAAGCTCTATGGACACATTTGCATTCAACACATGCGTCCTAAACTTAAGAGCACTGCATTTGCATTAGAAAATGACTTGCTATACATGGGTGTAGCGTGATCGCATAGTCTGACACATTCCCAAGTAATGCTAGTTAAAGACTTTCTCAACCCATTCATCTGCATACTCAGTGCGTCTATCGCATAATTAAACTTTTCTCAAATCCGCTGCATTTAGTTATTTCATTACCACAACAACAATCACAACAACTATTGATTTATTTGGTTACTGCAAGGTTTTCATGAAAAATTATCACCGCATACCGTTTTCTCAATTCCCTGAGTTTGACCCTGGACTTACCAGAAAACTCAGTGGGGTTTACACTTGGATTCCACTGAGAAAACTTAATTGCTCAATGCAACTCCATTATCGCATTTCATCCATAATTCCACAGCATAAAATAACGCATCAAAATGTAGTATTAATATTTGTGTGTAGCATGATCTCATAGCTTGTGCACAATCTTAGGAAATGTTAGCTAAACCCCTTCTCAACCTCTTCATCGCTTACTCATTATAACTCTATGCTTTCATCACTCTCCGTTTAACTCTGTCACATAGGAAAAATCTTACTCAAACACTACCCACTTCGTTTATTTATCACCATAATAGAATCAAAGAGTCTGTCGCATATTTACTTAGTAGACCCTGTGTTAGACCCTGGACTTACCAGGAAACCTAAGAAGGTTTATACTTGGGTCTTGTTAGGAAAATTTGCATGTTCACCGCATAACATATCACCACAAACTCACACCATAACGCATCACAATTTACACGCATCACCTTCCTCTAGAAGACTTTCACTCAATGCATACCTTGCTATAGGTTTAACACTTAGAAATTTCTTTGAGACTGACTCTTGCAATGATTCCAACCGTACCTCACAAATGCTTCCCATTTGTGCAACCAACACTTTCTCTAAGTGTTCCTTCAGCTGCACATGGTCGTCCATAAGGCTGCTTATGCATCAAAGACTTTAATACAAGCTCCTCAACACACACAACAGGTCCAACGTATAGGAATGCTCAGCCCTTGGTCTGTTCGAGCGTTTCACTTCGAGCTGTCAGCTTACTCAACCCAAACAGCTGCCTGTTTATTCATGAAATTTCAGATTCAAATTACGGAATTAATAACTCAAATTCTAGAGCTCATCTCAAGAAATTTTCTTCTACAAACTTGTTTATAATTTTCCCAGGAAAATCATCTTAAAATTTCAGCTTCAAACTTTTAGTGGTTCGTTCTGGAGACTCAGTTCTTTATCGATGGCCCGGGTTCACCCGAGAACAAAACCTCTGGTCACTTTTTCCCTTCTCTGGCCTTATTTCGATGAGAACTTCTTTCGATAGTGTCACCTCTGAAAGTAGACTCTCAGAGCTTTCCAACAACACTAAAATCTCTCAATTTTCACGGAGGAAATGATCAAACTGATCATTTGAAGTTCAACCTCCCCTTTTTATACTACTTTCCACCACTTACTAGTAAAGCTTAACACGACACCTTCAGCTTAAATGGAGTTAAATTCGGTGCTTCTGTCACTCATTGTGTAGCTTTTGCTGAAGCTCATCATGTAGCACTGACACCTATCGTCTAATGCATCACGTCCATCATCTAGCGCTCATCATGTAGCACTGACACCTATCGTCCTAATGCATCACGTCCATCGTCTAGCGCTCATGCCTATCGGTGTAGCGCCATCGTCTAGCGTCATCATCTAGGGCTGATGCTAACCGTGTAGCGTCATTGCTCATTGTGTTGTGCTATCGTCCATCATGTAGCGTTTTTGTCTAGCATGACTTCGCATCGTTTAGCGCCGCACGTAGCTACACGATCGTTTAGCGCATCGCTTAGCACCGCTCGTAAGCTACATGATCGTCCGCGTGCGCAACTCCAACGCCCAACGCCCACGCTCATGCACACCTGAAGTTGTTGCATGCATGCTAACCTCTTAAGACTTGGTTGCTGCATGCATGCTAACCTCTTAAGACTTGGCTGCTGCATGCCTTTTCCACGCATAACTTTTCTTCTCTCGGCCACACTTTGGCTTCCAATGCATGGGTTACACTTAGCCAATTTTTTCAAGCTTCACCCAAGAGTTAAGCTTTCAAACTCAAAATTTTCTTTTAACTTTTCACCCTTTTCCCTATAATTACATATTAATTCTCACATTAACCTACTCACCACACTGGTCTCAGTAGGAAACATACACAAGTAGAGAAATTAGGGCTCAGGGTTTACATTTACCTCCCCCTTAAGAAAATTTTGTCCTCGAAATTCTGTTACAAGTCCGTCAATTAAACAACTGCGGATACTTGCTTTTTTTTGCTCCTCAGTTTCCCATGTAGCTTCTTCAGGGCTATGGTTTCTCCATAGTACCTTTACCAAAGATATTGTCTTATTCCTCAAGACATGCTCTTTTCTATCAAGCGAGAGCTGCTATCTGCTCAGACTGACCATTCATCCGTGGATGAAAAGTTTTATTGAAATATAGCTTGGTACTCATAGCTTTCTACAAGGTAGGCCCAAACTTCGATGTAAACCTAGAATCTTAGTCTGATACAATCAAAACTGGAGCCTCAAACTAACTCACAATTCTGTCAACATACAACTTATCTAACTGGTCTAGGGTAAAAGTAACCTTAACAAATAAAAACTTAGTTGTTTTTGTCAATTTATCCATGATTACCCATATACCATCATAGCTCGTTGATGTCCTAGGTAAACCAAACAAAAAATCCATTGTAACATGTTCCCACTTCCACTCTGGTACTGGGAGTGGATTAAGCAATCCTGCTGGCTTCTGTCATTCAGGCTTCACTTGCTGACACACTAAACATCTATCAACATACTCAACTATTTCTCTTTCCATACTAGGCCACCAGTATGACTTCTTCAATGTTCTGTACATCTTCATACTGCCTGGATGTATAGCATAAGCTCAACTATGTGCCTCTTCCATAATAGCCTGCTTAAGTGCTAAGGTATTAGGTACACATATTCTACCTTCCTTCTGTAGAACTCTGTCTGCGCTTAACTAATAGTTCATTCTCAGACCTTTACTTACTTCTTTAGCTAACTTCTGAAGATCAGAATATCTTAATTGTTCATGTAGAATATCATCAATGAGAGTAGGGCATACTTGAAATGAAACTATCAAACCTCCTGTCTGATTAACTGATAATGTTGCTTTAGCACTATACAACTCATGTATCAGTACACCTCTTACTGAACAGATAGCAGCTTTGGCTGATCTGGTCTTTCTACTTAAAGCATCAGCTACCACATTCGCTTTACCTAGGTGATAATCAATCATACAGTCATAATCTTTGATCAACTCGATCCACCTTCTCTATCTCAAGTTTAGCTCTTTCTGACCAAAGATATACTTTATGTAAGAGTGTATCAACATGCAGCGGAAGCTAATTAAGCATTCAAATTCATTAATTTTGCCAAAAACTAAAGCATGCTCATATAATATAAGAGGGTTTGCAGTCATACCTTTCTATAACTCTTCAAGATCTTGTTCCTCAGCGGTTGTCTTCTTCAAAACTCACCGTGAACTACCTCAAGATCTTCTCTACTATCCTCTTGGTGCTTTAGAAAAAGTTGTGGGACTCAAGAATAGCTTGAAGCAATGGATAATTCAGGAAAAGCTCACTGCACTGTCTTTTTTGAAGAACTCTTTCTTCAACTCGAAAATTTCAGTAAAATCTCTTTGAATGCATGCCTCAATTCCACTCCCATCTTCTTTATTTATTGTAGGTGACCACGCAAAGAAGATCACTCCATGAGATGCAGCTCATGCTTGGAATAATTGAAGCCAAGGTGAGTGATGTTTGTGTGAGCAAGTTGAAGATGGTAATGGAAAAAGCCACTTTTTCATTTTGTGCATTTTCCAACTTTTCTATTTTCATCAAATAAGATTTCAAAATCAATTTTGATTTTAAAATTGAAAAAATTATTAATTTTATAAAATTAATTTCATAAATTAATTTTCTAATAAAATTAATAAATAATTATTTAAATAATCATTTAAATAATTCTAATTAGTTTAATATCAAATATTACATTAATTTTTACAAAAATCCATCTTCATATATTTAAATCATATTTAAATATAGATTCTCCTATTCTGTTTAATTCTAATTTGAACGTTTCAAATTAACTTATCAAGATTCTCTAAAGGTTATCCATTTACGAGCTAGTAGGGGGACCTCGCGGACCTACAGATCATGGGCTCCAACGATCCGAGATTAATTGGCTAAACTCATTAGACCGAATTCACCCCCATTCGTTAACTAATGGGTCACTATAGTATAGCCCATAGTTGAACTCCCCTCACTATAGATATATTATGTCCACTTGATATAACCATAATCAGTAAGTCGATCCTTCACAGGTTGTTCGTAATCACAGTTGGGTCAAGATAACCATTTTACCCCTATGAATACATCTGTTCCTTAAGTTCTCACTGACCCTCTAATTAACAATTTTGATTCATAATACTTTTGTATCAAGTCCTTTCTCTATCATGAGAAGGCGGGGCCCCGATTGTTCAAGACCTGGAATCAGTACTTAAGAGAACAACCTATTTGCTAACCCTAAATCGGGTAAGAGGGAATTCCATATTATAGGGCTATGTCCCCAGCTACTCATTCGGTCTTATCCCTAAAATGGGAGGCTTATTGAGCAATGCTGTTGGACTACTCTCACCGTTTGCAGATCAAAGGATAATCCTGAACAAACAGGAGTTCATAGCTAGCTCAGGATTAAGATCGAGTTAACCTAGGTTACTTAATAAATGAAATAGTTAGTTTTAACAGTAAACGGTTGTTATAAAGAAAAGTACTATTTTCAAGGTCCGGTCTATATGCAGACTCACTGCATAGGATTGATGCGTTGTGAATTGTGATGCGATTATGGTGTGAGTTTGCGGTTGTATGTGTTATGTGATGCAAATTTTCCTAATAAGACCCAAGTATAAGTCTCACTAGGTTTCCTTGTAAGTCCAGGGTCGAACACAGGGACTATAAGTAAATATACGACAGTTGCTTCAATTCTCTTGCGGTGGTGAAAATAAATAAGTTGGATGGTGTTTTAATTAAGAATATTTCCTATGCGACGGAGTTCGAATGAAGAGTTGATGAAATCAAGAGTTACAATGAGTATGCGATGAACGGGTTTGAGAAGGGGTTTATCTAACACTTCCTAAGATTACATATAAGTTATGCGATCATGCTACACACAAACAACAGCACGTCATCTCTCAATGCAAATGCCATAATTCCTATTTCTAGGACGCATGCGATGTATACGAAAAAGTCGATAGGACTTATGTCTATGCCTCTATTCTTGCCTATGCGATGATGAATGTTGCACACATAAAACAAGGTGACCGCATACAATCATATCCTATTTCTAGGGTGCATGCGATGTGTAAGTAGAGATAGAACTTATGTCTAAGTTTTTATTTCTTGCTTATGCGGTTCTAACCTGACTCTCTCAAGCCTAGATTCTAATCTGACTATCTCAAGTCTAGATTCTATCTATAGACTACTCTCTCAAGTATCTCTAAAAGGTGAATGACGCATACATAAGATAAGATGATCGCATAAAATGTAAATCTTAGGTCATGCCAGTTAAGTATTTCTCAACCCATTCAAAAATTTAGCTACTCATGTAAAGTATGGAGAGATTGAACATAGATTGAAATGAGATTTCCATTTTCTATAAGTAAAGTGTTGAATACAAAATAACAAATGGAATTTAGAGATAAGAAGCCCGGTAAGCAATGTCTTGCTTCCCGTGGCCTTTTACACTATCTTTTTCACTCTAACTTTGTCCAGACGAATATTCTTGCTCTCGCAAGTGTTGGCCCTCTCTTCTTTTGTAGCGCTTTCCGGCAATCTCTCAATCTGTCCAGGAATGATCTTTTGGCTTCTTCGTCTTCGAGCTCGTCTCCGTCCTCTAAATCTAAGTATGAGTATGTACGTGAACAGACTAACGACTCTCTAACTTGTATATTCTCCTCCTTTTGTTACAATGGTGGCCTTTGATATTTATAGAGTTTAAGGTGAAGCAGCCTTTCTCTCTAATGATTGCAATGATGGGCAGTCATTAAATCTCCTACTCTAATGCGCCGATTAATAGTCACCTAAAGTTGAGTGTACTTGCTATAGTGTAGCTTTAACCGCTTGTCAACTAAATTCAAATTTGACCATCATCAGCTTTTCGTCCCATCATGATTTATTGTGCTGTCACCTTGATGTGCAGTCTTTATGTGGCCACCTTTTTGAGCAACTTCTCACAATCGCATATGATCACAATCTTTCAGCCCGCTGGCGCCTATTTCCTTTGGATCGTAATTTCTCTTGTGCCAATGCATTTTTCCTGCACAAAATAAGTAAATTTACTGTTTTTATGCGATGGGCGCATGCGATCGCAATTTCCTTCAGTTTAGCGCTTTTGGACATGATATTACTTGTTTTATCGTCGCATTTTCTTATTGTTTTACTTATTTGAGCTGTAATAACATGTATTTCTACCCGTTATCAAGGATGCCTCCACTCACATGTCTCAACATGAACGATTTGTGGATCACATTGTTTGTAGCACTTTACAACTCTATGTAACAACTACAAAGTGGGCCACATCCAATAGTGTTACCAGGATGAGATACCCAATTTCATCCATATACTTATTAGACCATTTAGGCTATATACTATTAACTTGATCCTATTTATATCACCACATAAAGTTAAAGTATTCAGACTATAGCCATTGATATGTTTATTGGATTTTCATAATAGAATGCAAAATCAATAACTTATTATTATTGATAAATAAAATGTTTAACACGAACTGCGAGTTCTAGGAAATTTCCAACAATCTCCCACTTGGACTAAAACTTTAGTGAGAAAAAATATATATACAATATAATGTTGAGAAACATAAAGGGAAAATACAATAAACTAGGGCATCTCTAATACCATAGATATTCTCCTAGTTGCCCTAGATTACACTACTCGGAGTCCTAGTCTAACTAGGTGGCCCTCGAACACTTTAGCCGAGAGGGCCTTTGTAAATGGATCAGCAAGGTTGTCTTCAAAGGCAATCTTTGTGACGATCACATCTCCTTGATGTACTATCTCTCTGATGAGATGGTACTTTCTTTCAATATGTTTTCCACGTTTGTGACTCCTTGGTTCTTTCGAGTTGGCAGCAACACCACTATTGTCATAATACAGTGTGATAGGCAGGTGCATATCTGGAACTACTTCCAAATCAGTCAAGAATTTGTGTAGCCATACTGCTTCTTTAGCAGCTTCACATGCAGCCACGTACTCCGCTTCCATTGTGGAGTTAGCGATACAACTTTGCTTAATGCTTCTTTAAACTATAGCTCCTTCGTTGAGAGTGAAAAATGATCCTAAAGTAGATTTCATGGAATATACATCAGTCTGGAATTAGAATCAGTGTATCCTGTAAGGATCAAATCCTTAGGTCCATACACAAGCATATAATCCCTCATTCTCCTTAGATACTTGAGGATATTTTTTACAGCAGTCCAACGACTGTGTCCCGGATTGGATTGGAACCTGCTGATGATTCCAATTGCAAAGCATATGTCAGGGTGTGTACACAACATTGCGTACATCAAACTCCCAACTGTAAATGCGTATGGAATTCTTGTCATTTCCTCAACATCTTGAGGTGTCTTAGGACACTGTTCCTTTAACAAATGATTTCCATGTCTAAAAGGTAACATACCTTTTTTGGAATTTTTCATATGATATCTTGATAACGTCTTGTCAATATAAGATGCCTGAGATAGTGCTAATGTTTTATTCTTTCGATTTTGAAAGATCTGTATTCCTAGAATATATTGAGCATCACCCAAATCTTTCATTTGGAACTGTATTGCTAATCATCTTTTTACGTCAGCAAGGAAACTTGCCTCATTCCCAATGAGCAAGATATCATCAACACAAAGAACTAAATGAGCGCATCAAAAGATTACGTTAACGCAAGGCTGCATCAAAATATTGCGTCACCGCAAGGCTATACGGTGATTTGTGCTCGCAAATATTTGCTCAAGAAGAATGTTGCATAGAGCCGATGAAACTTGGTGGGCGCATTGGGGTGAAAAGCATAATAAATCACGATGGGACAAAAAGCTGATGACGGTCGATTCCGAATTAAGTTGATAAGTCGCTAACGAACTACTGTAGCAAGTACACTCAACTTTTTGGTGACAAATATTCGTCCCATCAGACATAGAATTAATGCCATCCCATCAGTGCAATCAAAAGAGAGAAGAAACCTTTCACCCAGAAGCTCTATAAATACTGAAGGCAACCTTCAGTGAAGGAGTTCGACTAGTTAGAGAGTTAGACAGTAGATAATTTTCTTAGCCTTACTCATAGTTTTTCTTTTACTTCGAAGGCGGAGCGAGAGAAGGGAAGAAATGCTGGAAGATCGCTCTGGTTAGCTCGAGAGAGAACCTAGAGGCATGGAAACACAGAGAGAGGGCCGACTCTTACGAGAGCGAGACTATCTTTTGAGCAGAGTAGAGAAAACAGTGTAAAAGCCTTGGGAAGCAAGAGATTGCTACTAGGCTCTTTATTCTTATTCCGCATTGTTATTCTGTATTTCAAATCTATATTTATAAAATGGAACTTGCTTATCTACATCTGTTCACTCTCTTAAAAGCACGCATAAGTAGCTAAATTTATCGAATGGGTTGAGAAGAACTAAGCTAACATGACCTAGGATCCTCATTTCATGAGATCATCTTGTCTTATGTTGCACCCAACACCCCTTTAGAGCTACTCGAGAGAGAGTCTAAAGAAAGAACCTAAGACTTGAGAGAGCTAGGTTAGAATCTAGACTCGAGAGAGCAAGATTAGATCTACATAAGCAAGAGATAGGGACTTAGAGATAAGCTCTGTTTGCCAACATGCATTGCATGCACCCTAGAGATAGGTTATGATATTATGTGGTCGTCTTGTTTGTGTGTGTGTCATTTGTCATTGCATAGACAAGAATAGAGGTTTATGTGTAGGCCCTATAGACTTATCGCATATATCGAATGCGTTTTAAAACTAGAAGCCATAGCATTTGTGTTGAGAGATGATTTGGTATTGTATGCGTGTTGCATGATTGCATAACATGAACGCAATCCTAGGAAGTGTTAACTGAACCCCTTCTCAACCCGTTCCCTGCATATTCATCCCATCTTCCATACTATTAACTCTTTTCTTAACTCCACTACATACTTTTATTACCACATACAACAACCTAAAAAAAACTCTTTGATTTATTGGTTACAGCAAAGTCTTCTTAAAAATTATCACCGCATACCGTTTTCCTTAGTCCCTGAGTTCGACTTTGGACTTACCAGGAAACTCAGTAGGATTTATACTTGGATTCTGCTAAGAAAACTTGTTGCACAATGCATTCCTATCACTGCCATTCATTTCATAAAATCACTGCATAGAATAACGCATAAGTTTTTGGCGCCATTGCTGGGGACTTTGGCAATTTAGTGTGCTAACAATAATTTTTCTGATTTCTTTGCAGCTCTCAATCTTTAGCGAATTACGACCCAAAGATTGAGAGGATGTTTCGATGAAGACTGAGAGACAGCCGCCAATAACAACAACCAGATAAAGACGACATGGCGGAGCAGCCTGGAAACGGAGCACCAAATGAAAATAATGTCATGGCAATCCAATTTTACTGGCAAACGATTGCAATAGGCCCATTCGGGACTATGCATCGCCCAACCTCTACGATTTCTCCCCAGGAATCATGAGGCCTGCTCTTGATGGATCTTGATTTGAAATGAAACCGGTGATGCTGCAGATGATCCAAACTGCTTGACAGTTCGGAGGAAGGCGTGGCGAGGACCCGCACGCCCACCTCCGGAGCTTCATAGAAATCTGTAACACTTTTGTGTTCCTGAATATCTCTACCGAAGAAGTTCAACTAACTTTGTTTCCATTTTCTTTGTGTGATCAGGCACAAAAATTGGCGTACTCTCTCAAATCAGGGGAGATTACTTTTTGGGAACAAGTGGTGGAGAAGTTTATGAAGAAATACTCCCCACCAACTGAGAATGCCAAGAGAAGGAAATGAATAACAAATTTTGAACAAGATACTGACGAATCACTTGGCGATGCTTGGGCGAGGTTTAAGAGGCTGGTAAGAGATTGCCCACATAACGGCTTACCAGACTGCTTGCAGATGGATATCTTTTACCAAGGACTGAACCCTGCTTCGCAGACCGCTGCCAATGCTGCAGCAGCTGGAGGTCTACTAGACAAAACGTATGAGGAGGCCAAGAATATCCTTGATCGCATTTCAGAAAATCACGAAGACTGGAGAGAAAGCGATTAAAGATTAAGAATTGGAAACAATGACACAAACAATGAGGCCATCGCATCCCTTCAAAACCAAATGACTGCGATGATGAGTTTGATACAAGGCATCACAATTAACAGCACGGGAGCGAACAGAGGGCAGGTCAACACAATTGCTCAAACGACTGCAAGTTGTGTCTTCTGCGGAGATACGCATCCAATGGAAGAATGCCCAGAAAATCCGCAGTCAGAAGAATAATCCTTATTCTTACACGTACAACCCTGGGTGGAGAAACCAACCCAATTTCGCATGGAAAAATCAACAACAAAGCTTTCAACCAGTGGCGCAAAAAGAAGGGCCACCTGGATTTTTCCCGCGAACCAATGGTCCAATGCACAACCAAGCCAGTAGTTCGCAGACACTGCAATCTTCGTCCTTAGAAAGCTTGCTGAAGCAGTACATTGAGAAAAATGAATAAGTGCTTCAGAATCAAGCAACGTTCATCCGAAATCTCGAAATTCAGCTAGGACAGATTGCCGGAGAACTTAAAAATAGACCACAAGAAGCTTTGCCGAGCTCAACTGAGCTCTCTTGCAATGTTAGGGGTATGGGGAAGGAACAATGCTTAGCAGTCTTCTTGCTAAGCGAAAAAATGACTGCGGAAGTAGAGGATGAGCCCATTACGACCAACTTGAATGCGATAACAACCGAGGACCCGTTGACTTGTAATTCAGAAGAGCCCAAGCAAATGAAACCAGAAGTTGCGTCCATCCACAAGCCTCTAGATCATGAGATAGGAAAAGTCTAGCTACCACCATCTCCGCAAAGATTGAAAAAGAAACAGAATGATGAAGAAAAGATTGCAATAGTGGCAGTAATGCAAAATGCGATGATCCCACAAAAAATGTGCGACCCAGGAATCTTCACGATACCATGCTCTATTGGAGGGGTCTGTAGTGGCCAAGCAGTATGCGATCTTGGGGCGAGTATAAATGTAATGCTGCTATCAATCTTCAAACGATTGAATATGGGCAACCTCACACCCACGACGGAGACTCTCCTACTTGTGGACAGATCCCGAATACATCCTGAGGGGGAGTTGAAAGATGCCTCAATCTCAATTGATAAATTCATCTTGCTGGCTGACTTCACCTTTTTGGATTATAAAGCGGATGAAGATGCGACCATCATACTGGGACGACCATTCCTCTCGACCGGTCGTGCTCAAATTGATGTATGCAAGGGGGAGATTATGATGAACATTAACGGGGAAAAGCTCCGGATGAAAGCAGTCAAAATTCCAGAGGACAGATAAAAGAAGAAAAAGCCACCATGGATGTAAAAAGTCCAGCTTAAACCACAAAATAAGTACTCCCTACATTACTATGCAACTCAAACTCATCAAGGACACATTCCTTTTTAAATATCCTTTTTATACCACTGCTTCATGAACTTTTATCACATGTCTTTTAATTGCTATCATATCTTTGTCTTTTTGCTTAAAAAAAAAAAGAATGCGATCGTGCTGAACGATTGCCGTAAACGATTTTATTAACTCTATTTTTTTTTAATATTATTTGACCCTCTAAATGTTTTTTTGCAAACGATTGAGGTACACGATTGCGGAGGTTCTACACGAAGATGCAATTACTTTATTCCGTCACCGCAATCCAAAGAAAGGAGATCGTCGCAAAGCAAGATGCGTCAACAAATAATGTGGGCGACAACGCAAATTTGGGGGTTGTATCTTTCCTTGACTTTATTCCAAATTTCGTTATCGCATCGCATTTTAATTTTGAAAATTTTATCATCGCATCCTCTTTGATTACCGCAATCATTTAACATTGATCAATTTAGTAAGTCACCGCATGATTTCTCTTTTCCAATTATGATTTCAATGATGAAATGCATGCTTCTATTTTTTTCATATACACTAGAGTTAACTTAATTATAGGATAGTCACCTCATGAAATATTTCTTGAAGTTAGTGGTTTGCTAGCTTTCTTTCAAATTGATCCTTTACGAAACTTCCTAAGAACATCGCATGACTTCTTTCAATCTATTGGCAATGAGGACATTGCCGCATTTTAAATTTGGGGGGTGCGGTATTCATTTTTCGACCTTGCTATTTCTAGCCTTATAAAATAAAAAGTAAAAATGAAAAAAAATGTCATAACGTTGCGATCGGATCCTACTTGTAGTTGGATGTCCGTATGACACACGTGGGGGCAAGCCAAAATGAAGGTAGGAATCGTAATCAATGCATAAATAAATGGCCGTAACTCCGCTGCCAAATAGGCATGAGTTTAGTCTAAAAAAGAGCACCTTGCTCGTAGTTGGATGTCCGCATGACACACGTAGGGGCAAGCCAAAATGAAGGCAAGGCACTTGGATCAGCGCAAGGTCAGAGATAAAAAATAATAATAATGTCTAAAATACGCAAGGATAAAAAAAAATCATTTAATACCCCAGTGAAAAAGTTTTTTGAAATAAATCATGCGATATCCTGGAATCTAGTAAAGTCTTTTTGAAGGTTAAACTTACAGTCTCTAAAATTTAGAAATATTTTAAGAAGATACCTGGACAAAAATAAAGGAAATTTTTGGTGTATAGTATTTGAATAAGGCATCCTTGAGAAATCTA
Source organism: Benincasa hispida (assembly GCF_009727055.1). NCBI lineage: Eukaryota > Viridiplantae > Streptophyta > Magnoliopsida > Cucurbitales > Cucurbitaceae > Benincasa > Benincasa hispida. The sequence goes on from NC_052356.1 coordinate 17,793,546, forward strand.
GGAAAAGAGATTGCGGTCGACTTTCTAAAGGAAATCTTTAGCTTATGTTTGAGGACAAGCATTGTTTAAATTTGGGGGTGTAAATGACGTTAAGGCAGTCGATAAACCCTTTTGATTGAGACATAAAACTACTTTCATCAAGATAGTCATTCAGAAAAGCTGTCTTGACATCCATTTGCCATATTTCATAGTCATAATATGTGGCAATGGAAAGAAGTATTCTTATTGACTTTATCATGGTAACAAGAGCAAAAGTTTCTTCATAATCAACTCCTTCTCTTTGGGTAAAACCTTTTGCCACGAGTCTAGCTTTATGAGTTTGCATCTTGCCAGTTTGGTCTCATTTCCTCTTGTAGATCCATTTGCAACCTATAGGTGTAACCCTATGTGGTTGATCTACAAGTTCCCAGAAAGAGTTGAAGTACATAGACTCCATTTCATCGTCCATGGCTTTTATCCACTATTCCCTGCCAACATCCTCCAATGCCTTCTTAAAGGTTAATGGATCCTCTAAACCATCATCCTATATGATGTTTTGAGTTTCTATTATACCCATATAGCGTTCGTGTTGTTGAATAACCCTCCCACTATGTCGAGGCATCCTCAACTCTTGGGATGGACGTGACAGGAAAACAATAGTTGTTGATGGACCAGCTTGATCAAAAACTCTTGTTGATGTTTATGTAGCATCTTTGGTCATTTCTTGCAATATTAGTTTATTGTGAGGTAGATGATTTTTTATATGATCTTCTTCCAAGAACGTAGCATTTGTCGATACAAATACTTTATCTTCTTGGAGATTATAAAATAATTCTCCTTTTGTTTCTTTGGGGTACCCTACAAAAAGGCATAATTTCGAACGTGTTTCCAATTTCTTATGATTTTGTACCAACACATGTGCTGGACAACCCCAGATACGGAAATGACGTAAACCAGTTTTGCTTCCTTTCCATAATTCATATGGTGTTTCTGAAACACTTTTTGAAGGAACATTGTTTAGAATAAATACTATAGTCTATACTGCATACCCCCAAAACGATTGAGGTAGCTGAGCATAACTCATCATAGATCGAACCATGTCTAACAGGGTTTGATTTCTCCTTTCTGCAACATCGTTTTACTGTGGTGTTCCAGGTGCTATGAGTTTGGATTAAATTCCATGATCTACTAGATAGTTCTGGAATTGTAAATCCATATACTCACCACCTCGATCAGATCGAAGTGTTTTTTATTCTTTTACTTAACAGATTTTCGATCTCAGCCTTAAATTCTTTGAACTTTTCAAGGGTTTCAGACTTATGACTGATTAGGTAAATAGCCATATCTAGAGTAATCATCAATAAAACTGACGAAATACTGATAGCCTCCTCGAGCTTTAACATTCATCGGACCACATAGGTCTGAATGTATAAGTTCGAGAGGCTCTTTGGCATGAAGACCTTTGTCAGAAAAAGATTTTTTAGTCATTTTTCCCTCAAGACATGATTCACATGGAGGTAAAGAACTATCTTCTAACTGATTTAGATGATCGCTTCTTACCAACCTCTCAATCTGGTTGAGATTAATGTGACCAAGTTTGAGGTGCCAAAGATAGGCGTTAGGAGAAATTTTCCACTTTTTATTTTGAGTCTCAGCCGTTTTAAACATCTCTATATTTAAAATGGCTATTGCTTCAGTTGGTTTTAATATATACAAGTTATTTTCAAGTCTTGCAGAAGAAATATGAACACTTCTTGAATAAACAAACACTTCATTACATTCAAAAGACATTTTGTACATATTTTCTAGCAGATAGGAAATGGAGATCAAGTTTCTTTTCATCTTAGGTATATAATATACATTCCTAAGTAAGATAAAAGAATCTCCAAAAAACAAAAAACAACTTGACATCTCCCACTACTTGAGTTGAAATGACTTCACCCGTTCCCACCTTGAAAGTCGTTTCTTGTGCAGAAAGTCCTCTCAAAAACTAGTTTCCTGTAGAAAAGTGCAAACATGATTAGTGGCGCCTGAATCCAATATCTAGGTAAGGGGAGAATTCTCCACTAGACATGTTTCTGAAGGAAATCGACAATCGAGATTTTCGTGAGCAGCGGAAGCAAGACAATTCCAAATTACAATCATGAATCAACATATATTTAAAGTCGACTTTCATATAGCGGTTATGAAAATAATACAGAGAAATTACAGCAAGAACATCAAATGTACAGAGGAAAAACTGTACTAACAATGGCAGAAGCGTCTCCATGCTTCGATGCGCGACCGCTCGAACAACAGTGACCACGAACACTCGATCTACACGATCGCAACACAAGCACGAACACAGCACGAACACTTCGCGCTCATCCTCAATGATCTCCTCGTCACGAACTCCTCCACAACTCGAACTTCTCTGCAAACCCACAATGACTGCTCCAAAGCACCACGAACGGCTCCAGAAAACCTCGACATGTCGAGTTGAGTCTGACACCTACCAACATGGCGACCTTGGTATTCTTAGTGTGAGAATTCAGAGGGTGGCTCTGTTCGAACATGGTGTGGGCAGACGAACGGAGGAACAAACAATCGCATACACGATTGAGCAAGTGGGAGAAGTCGGAGACCTATCGTATAGGTCGATGCCCAATCGTTTAGATAAAGCTATGCGATCGTCTAACAAAAGCTATGCAATCGTTTAGGCTCGGTCGATCTACACGACTCGTTTACCTTGGGCTAGCGATCGTTTAGTAAACACTGCACGATCGTTTAGCTAGCACCTACATGTTGTTTACCTAGCCCAGCCATCATTTAGTAATTTGTATTTACTTGATGACTTCCGCGAGTTTCTTTTCGCCGGAGAGAAAACTCAAAATTTTTCAAAACTTTTGTGAAAAGCTTCCTTTTTTTTAAATAGGAAAACCGATTTTGTTTTTAAACTTATGGTTACCATGATCAATAACCACCCACTACATGTTTATTTAAAAGAAAAGAATATTAATTATCTATAATTAATATTATTATAAATATAAATGATAACCAACTTATCATTGACTAATTTATAATCTATAGTTTTAATATTTCATCTCATGAAATATATAAACCAATATTTTTTTTCTAATCCATGGTACTTAATGTAAATCTCATTACATTAATTCTTCACTGATGTATCTCATACATCATACTGTTATATCATATATATCAAAATCTCTTGTCAATTTGAACATTTCAAATCAACACAAGAACTTGACCTTCAACATGAATCCAAGCTACCAAGGGGACCTCATGGACCTATAGATCCGAATCTCCAACGGTACGTGAATAATTGACTAAACTCTTCAGTCACGGGATCCACCATCCGTTAACTGCCAGACACTCTACTAAAGACCGACAACTGAACTCTTCTCACTACAGATATGTTATGTGTCCATCTTAACCAATCAGCAGTGCGATAACCCTTCACAGATCACTCGTAAGTACAACTGGGCCAATAACCGTTATGCCCCTGTAGTTACATCTGTCTCCTTAAGTACCACTGATCCCTCCAATGAACATAAATCATAGTCCTACTATGACTGAGTCTTCTCTTCCAAAGAGAAGCTGTGGCCACTATGTTCAAGCCCCGAAATCAGCCCTTAAGGGAGCAATCTCTCTACTTATTTCTGCTTCAGGAAAGGAGTGAATTCCATATTGTGAATTGAGTTCCCAGCTCCCAGATCAGACAAGTCTCCAAAAAGGTAGGCATGTTGAGTTGGCAATCTGGCCACTCTCACCCATACTAATCAAAGGACCGCCCTCAAAGACAGGAGTTCACAAAACATTCAGGATTGAGGTTGTGTCACCTATGTTCATTTAGGTGAGATGCAAGTCTCTAGTATCAACAGCGTTATATACAGAGTCTAGTCATCTCGTGGTCTAGGTATTATACAAACTCTTTGTATAGGACACCCCCGTTCCACGTCTCCACATGAATGGTTCGAATCAACCATTTGTAGTAGTTTACAACACTTGCAAACCTCTACAAAGCAGGCCGTATCCGTAGTGTCACCAGGATCAGGTATCCCACCTTAATCCTTATACTACAGACCGATTTAGGTTATCACTTAAGACATGATCCACTTGTATATCACATATACATGCTTAAGTTCACAGAAGATAACCAAGGAGCTTTGTTTATTGGATATGAGTAAATGCCAGAATTAATTAACATTTATTTTATTCATTTAACAATGTGTATCTTTACAAAACAACGAGACTCTGGGAGAATTAGGACACCAATCCCAACAATCTCCCACTTGCCCTAATGACTCAGGAGACTAATGTACAATACAATATAAAAATGTACAATATACAATAAACTAGGGCATACCCCATTATCATCTCCCACTTGCCTTAGACAAGATGCCGCATGTCCCCAGACCTAGACTCTCCAGGTGACCCTCGAACACTTTAGCCGGAGGGCCTTTGTAAAGGGATCAACAATGTTGTGCTCTGATGCGATCTACTTAACTATCACGTCACCGCGACGCAAAATCTCCCTGATTAGGTGATATTTCCGTTCAATGTGCTTACCCCGATGATGACTCCAAGGCTCCTTTGAATTTGCCACAGCCCTGCTGTTATCATAATAAAGAGTGATAGGCAAATCCATATTTGGAACAACTTCCAAATCTGTAAGGAACTTCCTCAGCCAAATAGTCTCTTTAGCTGCTTCACAAGCTGCTACGTATTCAACTTCCATAGTGGGGTCGCGATGTATCCTTGCTTGATGCTTTGCCAAACTACAGCCCCTCCATTTAGAGGAAACACTGACCCCGATGTCGATTTGCGAGAATCTTGATCAGTTTGAAAGTCAGAGTCTATGTATCCTGTAAAGATCAGATCCTTATCTCCATAAACAAGCATGTAGTTCCTCATTCTTCCGAAGATACTTGAGGATCGTCTTGACCACTGTCCAGTGATCAAATCCTGGACTGGACTGATACTGACTGACAATCCCTACTACATAACAAATGTCGGGTCTGGTACACAACATTGCAATACATCAAGCTTCCTACAGTAGAAGCATAGGGAATCCGTCTCATTCTCTTCAAACCTCTTGAGGTGTCTTAGGACATTGATCCATAGATAGAACGATTCCATGCATGAAAGGTAACAAGCCCCTTTTGGAATCCTGCATCCGGTACCTAATCAACATTTGATCAATGTACGACGCCTGAGATAGGGCTAACCGTTTGTTCTTGCGATCCTGAATGATCTGGATCCCGAGAACATACTCTGCCTCACCCAAATCTTTCATTTGGAACTGGGCAGCTAGCTAACTCTTAATGTTAGTCAGATATCTGACATCATTCCCAATGAGGAGGATATTATCCATATACAGTACCAGGAAAGCTACTGAGCTGTTGATGATCTTCTTGTAAACACAAGGCTTATCAACATTCTGGTCAAAGCCAAACGACTTGACAGCAGTGTCAAATCTGATGTTCCAAGGTCGAGATGCTAGTTTCAGCCCATAAATGGACCTATTAAGCTTGCAAAATCTTTGCTCTTGATCTGGAACTACGAAACCCTCTGGTTGAGTCATATAGATGGTCTCCTCAAGATTACCATTCAGAAAGGCAGTTTTGACGTCCATTTGCCATATTTCTATTGGATTTTATGTCTTAAAACTCGTAGTTTGTAAATTAATAAACATATTCTGTTTTGTTTTTCGATAAAGTTGTTATTGAAATTGTAATCTTGAATCCAATAAACTAAGGTCCTGAGGCTATTTAATATAGTTTGAACTTTATGTAGTGACATAAATGTGGATCAAGTTCAAATATATAGCCAAAATGATCTATAGTATATGAATGAGGTTGGGTGCCTTATTCTGGGGACACTATGGATGCGGCCCACTTTGTAGTTAATACAAACGATGTGATCCTGAATCGTTCATATAGAGATATGTGAGTGGGGGCATCCTATGCAATGAGTTTGCATAAGACTGAACTATGAAATAGTCACTTTTTACATTCTAAATGTCGTTTTATGTATAAAACTGACTATTTCGTTAATTGATGACCTAGGTAACTTAATCTTAATCCTGAGCTAACTATGAACTCCTGTTCACTCGGAATTATCCTTAAATCTACATAGGTGAGGGCAGCTCATAATCGCTGGCCCAATAAGCCTCCTATTTCAGGGGTAAGATCGGGTGGATAGCTGGGAACATAGGGTGCAAGATGGAATTCACTCCTACCCCTTATAGGGATAGTAGATAGGCTGTTCCCTTTAGTACTGAATCCAGGTCTTGAACAAGGGGCCCCACCCTCTCCTTAGCCTAAAAGGGATTCAGTTTATAGGTTGGACCTTAAACTAATTGTTCATTAGAGGATCAGTTGGTTTTTATGACCCAGCCAAGATTACGAACAACCTGTGAAGGATTAGCTTACTAATCATGGTTATATGAAATGGACACAAATATATCTATAGTGAGGGGAGTGCAACTACGGGACCATAGTGGAATGACCCGTTAGTTAATGAATGTTGATTAGCTCCGTCTAAAGAGTTTAGCTAGCTAATCTCAGATCGTTGGAGCCCATGATCTATAGATCCATTAGGTTACCCTACTAACTCATATGGAATAAACTTAGAACAGTATGATAGAATAGTTCGAATTGTTCGAATTAGGTGAAGAAAGAGAAACTGACAAGTATATGTGATATAGTGGTCGAGTTTTTCGGTTTAGAGATACAGCTTTAATATTTAAATGTGATTTAAATATCAAGAATATGAATACATTCATGTTTGGAAGCTTGAAAATAATGGAAATGGTCAAAGATGGAAAAAGTCAAAGAGTTGACTTTGACTTTGAAAAGTCAAACTTTGACCGACCTTATATTCAAATGTGATTTGAATTTCGAGAAAATGAATGCGGATTCATGCTCGGGAGGTCAAAATTAATCAACACGGAAAAAATCATAAAAAGTCAAAATATTGACTTTTTGGTTAAAGTTTGACTTTGACCAAATGACTATTTTGCCCTTTGACTAAAGTTAGTGGGAAAATCCAAACTTTTGTTGGTTAATTTCACTAACAAAATAGTGGGCTAGGTGTTGGCTTATAGTGGAGACATTAAGCCCACTTAGATAGTAGATTCTAGGTATTGGGTTTTTATGAATTGATTTCATGCAATTGTTGCATGGTTCTTTTCTATAAATATGGGCTTTTGAATTTGGATGAAAAACTTTTTCTTTTTTGCCAATTTTAGTTTTCAAAATGTTGCTGGAAAAATAAAGACCCAAACCACAAAATTCCATTTATTTTTCCATCTCTTTCTCTCTCTCGGGTTTCTTCATCCACCGGGTTCCACAACCCGGTTCTGAGTCTAGAGGATAGTAGATCAACTCTAGTGGTGGTCCGAAAGAGTTCAAGTCGAGATTCAGCGAGGAAAAGTGAGTTTCGGGAGCTTCAAAGGTAAGGTTTCAAATATTCTATCCACTTCAATTTGCATGCTTATTTTCTTTTGTTTAGAAGCAATTAGAGTGTAATTAGATCCTAAATCCGCTGCATGTGTCTCGTGTTCCATCAATTTCATAATCATAAAATGTGGCTATGGACAGGAGAATCCTGATAGACTTTAGCATGACAACATGTGAGAAAGTTTCCTCATAGTCAACTCCCTCAACTTGGGTATAACCCTTTGCCATGAGTCTAGCCTTAAAGGTTTGTACCTTTCCATCTACACCTCTTTTTTGCTTAAAGATCCACTTACACCTAATAGATCTTACCCCATCAGGTGGATCAACAAGCTCCCAGACGTTGTTGAAGTACATAGACTCCATTTCCTGATTCATGGCCTTAACCCATTCATCTTTGTCAACATCCTCTATTGCTTTCTTAAAAGACAATGGATCCTTAACCCCATCATTCGCAATGGCATTTTAGGCTTCAGTCAAACCCATGTAGCGATCCGGTGGGTTCATAACCCTCCCACTACGTCGAGGCAGTCTCAATGCTTGAGCTAGTTGACTAGACGTCCCAACCTCAACATCTCTTGTTGATCTGTTGGCTTGTTCAACAACTCTTGTTGAACCCTCAGCAATCTTAGTCTCACTAGAGATCTCACGTAAAACGAGCTTACTTCGTGGCTTATGATCCTTATGTGATCTTCTTTCAAGAAGATAGCATTAGTAGAAATAAACACTTTGTTCTCACCTGGATCATAGAAGTATCCTCCTCTCNCAAGAAGATAGCATTAGTAGAAATAAACACTTTGTTCTCACCTGGATCATAGAAGTATCCTCCTCTCGTTTCCTTGGGTTAGCTCACAAAGAGGCAAACCTTCGAACGCGGTTCCAACTTCTTTGGGTAGTCACTAGCACATGTGCCGGACAGCCCTAAATCCTGAAGTGGTGTAAACTCCTTTACGGCCTCTCCATAACTCAATTGGTGTTTCAGAAACACTTTTCGAGGGAACGTTGTTCAGGATATAACATGTAGTCTACACTGCATAACCTCAAAACGAGTCTGGAAGATGAGCATATCTCATTATAGACCGGACCATGTCCAACAAGGTCCTGTTTCTCCTTTTTGATACACCATTCTACTGAGGTGTACCAGGGGCCGAGAGTTGGGATGCAATCCCATGTTCTATCATATAGTTCTGGAATTGGAGGTCCATATACTCTCCACCATGATCAGATCGTAGTGTTTTTATCTTCTCCATATACTCTCCACCACGATCAGATCGTAGTGTTTTTATCTTCTTACCTAACAAGTTTTCAACTTCAGCCTTATACTCCTTGAACTTGTCAAGGGCTTCAGAGTTACGTTGCATTAGGAAGAGATACCCAAACCTTGGATAATCATCTATGAAAGAGATGAAATATTCATACCCACCTTGAGCTTTAACATTCATCAAACCACAGAGGTCTGAATGTACAAGCTCCAAGGCTTCCCTAGCTCTATAACCTTTTCCAGTAAAAGGTCGTTTGGTCATCTTGCCTCGAGGCATGATTCACATACCGACAAGGAATTCTCTTCTAAACTCTTTAGAAGTCCACTTTTCACCAACTCCACAATCCTATTGAGGTTGATGTGACCTAACCTTAGATGCCAAAGATGGGTGTTTTCCTTTGGAGAAACCTTTGATCTTTTAGCTGTTGTTACCGTATTGAACATTTCAGTGTTAAACAAGGCTTTTATGATTAACGACCTTGGTACATATAAGTTATTTTCCATTGAACCAGAACCAATCTTCATTCCATTCTTGAAAATAAACACTTTATTCTCAGAAAAGGAGACGGTATAGTCTTGTTCCATGAGACAAGAAACCGATATTAAGTTCCTCTTAATATGAGGAACTATAAAAACATTATCCAGTAACAGATAACGTTTCTTGTCAACAAATAACTTCAGCCTGCCTATAGCAACAATTGAAACAACCTCACCATTACCAACTCGAAGAGTCATCTCTCTCTGTGACAACGTTTGCCAGGAACTAAATCTTTGGTAAGAGGAACTGACATGATTGGTAGCCCTGAATCAAGGATCCAGACAGAATCATCATTCTCTACCAGACATGTCTCCAAGACCAATAAATCATATTTACTTTCTTGTCTCCTCTTTTGGAAAGTAGTGGGATGGAGGTTGTTTGTCATGAAATTCGTTTCACACGATTCTTTCCACTGTAAATAATCGGTCACTTTTAAAATCTTTAAACGGAAATACTAACGAGTTGCTGAAAAGAAAAAACACATTGACCTATGATAGGTTTTAAGCAAATACTCGTTGTAAAACAAAAACAACATCCAATAAGGTTTTAGCAAAACTAACATGAACCCCATGTGACATCTAGTTTCGTAATGACGCTTCAAAGGTTTAGGACAAAAGCCGCCGAAGGGAAGTCAGTTATCCCTCCTCTGAATTGAGAAGATCTCAACCAGTCATTAATACCAGAACAACTCTTGCTCCTATAACGACTAGCCATCATTGATTTGGCTAAGAGATCATTAACTTACTTAACAATCTCCCGTAAGTGTGACCTGCCATTTTAAGCCCTAGAGGTCCGTCGCAAAAGGCCAATCCAAAGGGAAAAAATCCGATTGGGGCAAAACCTAAAGCGACCCTATCCATTTATGGAGTTCACCTTGATATTGACTAACTGCACAAAATCCATCCGAAGGGGGCCGCTCCGAAGGCGACACGAGGTCGTATAGAATGAGCTCATGGTGTGAACCAATGATCATAGGATGTGTTGGCACACACCCTTCACCCATTTACCATAAATACTCTCTTCGTCCATTTTGATATTGACTCATGAAAACACCATCCGAAGGGGGATGCATCCTGGGGCGTTGAATATCATCAATGCGATCTATTACTACCTCAAATCGCTGGTTAAAGAAGTGTTGTTGTTGAGAGAAAAGTTGTTGTTGTTGGGAGAAGAGGGTTCTCATTTCTGCTAACTCAGCAGCCATAGAGGTGATAGAGGGTTGTGCCTTCGATGTCTCGCCAGAATCGTTTTGGGGTTGGGCAGAGGTGCCTTCATCCAAACCGTGTGGGTCATCAACTTGTGGCGGTGGAATGGTGGATTATGGTGATGATGCTGATGGTGAAGGTGGGGTTGCTGGGTAAACAGGTGAGGAGGTTGGGACAAGGAGGAGATTGGTAAAATGCTCGTGAAGAGGGAAAAAGGGTTACGCTGGTGGACTCGGAAGGCTTGAAGGGCCAATGACTAAGGGAAGAGGGTTCATAGGTACTAGATCTTGCATTGGTGACTCCAGGACCTTCTTTTTTCCCTTGTCTTCTCTTTGTCGTCATTTTGGCCTGGGTTCTTGCGGCGCATTCAAATCGATCGCGGGCCTTTTTGCTGGCATCTTGGGGCAATGTGGTGAGTCTTTGAGGAGCAGCCTTAAGATTTTTATGTTGATGAGGCCGTGGACTTCTAGCATGGGCTCCTCATTAATGCCTATGCCCATAGATAGGCATAGACTTGAAACAATCCACGGGAAGAAGTACTGCCCCCGAATATGCCCCACTAATGCTCTGATCTGCCTTGCGATCAACTGCCCTACGTCAATAGGAATGCTGCGAGCAACGCAGTATGTGGCCATGACCCGATCCCTTGATACAGTTCTGTCATGCGTTAATGGGATCAGCCGCTTCTTGACCAGGTAAACCCAGAGCCTTCCTCCGGAAGCAAGGTCAAGGTCTTGGTCTCTAGAGTGCAGATGCCTTTGAGTGAAACCGACCACTTCGTACCCGATTGGGTTAATATCCTCAGTGCGTCTTCCATCTGTTGCTCCGTGGGATCATCAATAATTTTATTCCCTGGTGCATCAGGGTTGTCTTTCATTTGATAAATTTTGTTGATGTCCATTGCGCTGAAGGATACTGTTTCTCCTTTAAAGGTCACCGCATCCTTGTTTCCATGAAGACACCTGTGATAGAAGTCCTGCACCACCTGAGGCACAATGATGGATGGGCACTGGTAGAATGTGTCCCACCCATGTTCCACAATCACACTCATGATAAGGTCAGGTAGTGGATTCGACGCAGGAAAGAAGCCCATCTTGATCAACATATCATCATTCTCCTTTTTCCTTGATGAACGCTTCCTGGCCAGTGCGGGTTCACTTCTTTCCGCAATTGCCTTGCCTTTTTCCTTAGCCAACACAAGGCGGGCTGCTTGTCTTTCTTTCTTTTCCCGCTCTTTGCGCTATTCTTCTTTCTCGTGCTCTGCGAGTTCTTTTCCCTTCTTCTTGTATAAGCGCCGTTTATTGGCTTCGCGCTTTTTCCTTTTCTCTTCCTCCACTAATCTGTCCTCTTCTTCTTTCTTCCTCATCTCTTCTTCTTCTTCTTTTCTTTCTTCTCTCGCAAATTCTTCTTCAAATTGCTCAGAGGCCAGCAACAGACACTGTTCCTCCTCGCGCTTCCGCATCCCTTCAAGTCTGACAAGCTCATTGTTGCGTCGCATTTCTTCAAACTCCAATCTTCTTCTTCTATCCTCCTCTGTGATGATGAGCTTGCCCTTTTCCATCTTTTCTTGCTTCTCCTCCTCTTCTTTTCTTTTTCTATCTTTCTCTTCCAATGCCAAGATTAATCTCTAAGGGTCAATTGTGGACCGTTGCGGCGCATTCTCCCTACGACGCCATATTAGTGGGGTTCCCTCTACTTCTTCTCCTTCATCGGTCGCAACTATTTTTGTTAGTATGGGTTGCGCCGATTCCATTAACTGTGCCGTTTCCCCCTTATCCTCCCTTACGGAGGTTGAGTCTCCATCCTTCTCAGGGCTCGCAGCCCTCTGTTTCTCTTCCTCTTCTTTTCTCAAGCGCCTCTTTTCATGCCGACACAACTTTCTTTCTTTTTTCTCCTTCTTCTTCCTCTCCTTCTTGGCCGCATCATCTTCATCATCATCCTTTTGCTCTTTGTTCTTTCTTGCCTTACGATGATGTAAAGACTCCGCCTCTCCAGCCTTCTTTCCCTTGCTCTTCTTCTTCTTCTTCTCTTTCTTCTCAGCCCCTTCTGGTTGCGCCTCCCCTGCAACCTCCTCCAACGCAATGGCAGAGGTCTCCAACGCAACCTCGCCTTCCTTGACCTCCTCCATCGCAATCTTTTCTTCTTCTCTTTCCTTTCTCGCAATCTTTTCTTCTTCTCTTTCCTTTCTCGCAATCACTTCTTCTTCTCTTCGTGGAGGTCCGTCATAGGCTTCTGCGATGACAGTTGCCTCCTGAGATTCTGGGACCAGAACATCATTCCTCGTTTTTCTTCTTCAACCACCACTTCTTCCACCACCACTACTCCAACCTTCCCTACTCCATCTGCCACTTCTCCATCGGCCACTACCACCACCTCCTCCTCCGTAGGCAGTGGTTGGTATACAACCCCTGCCTCGGGCAGTTCACCTCCTTGCTCTAAGGTACTTAGGATGTTGCCAAACACCTCCGTATCATCGCATCTCTTCCTTTCACTTACAGTTGAGATGGTAGGTGTTGGCGTAGGCATGCTCTCAGTGCTTCTTCCTCGCTTGAACAAAGGAGGCCTAATGGCTAGAGGATTTCTCTGGGTTCTCCCAACGAGTCTGGGGACAGTGTGGGCTTGGGCGGCAAGCCTGCGACTGGCAGCCAGGAATGCTGCCTCTCACATGGCTACTTGATCAGGGAGTGATTGGTTTTGGGGTTTGGTCAGCCATGGATACAAGCTTGGAAAGGTTGGTAAAAACTTGCTGGGAGAAAGAAAGGTCTGGGTGCAAGACGCTTAGGGTTTCTGGTTTGCCAAAGTGAGGTAAGAGTTTCGAATGAAGGAGGAGGCTATATTTATAGGTTGGACCGTGGTGAGGCCCAACGCGATTTTTGCGATGACAGGCCTGAAGCAGCTTAACAGGCGCGTTGTTCCACCTCCCTCATTTATGGAAGTTCAGATAAAGCTGTCCTTTCGTCTGCCAAGTCATAATTGCTTGGGGATATGAATCGATTGGACTCCCCCTCAAATTGCCAATAGAATTTTTTTTCTTTAATATTTTATTTGAATGGACGCAAGATAAAGATTAACGCATTGCGCTCACCAACGCAACTGCATTTTCACAAAGGATGGGCAACAACGCACATATCCCCGCAACACACCCCTTAACCAGTGCATTTCTAGAGGATACCTCAACATAGTGCATTCAGTTAAGGACGGGCAAAGGACATATACGAGCGCAACACACCCCTGAACTCAATACAGTTGAGTTAGGTGAACATGAAGCATTCCTTATTGGTTTGAGATGCGTCCATTGTCGCCTTGCATAACTGTTGTTAATTGTTTTATTATTTTTATTCTAAATTTTTTTTATCAACGTAAGTGCTATAACTTGCGGCAATAAATTCTCTCTATATTACTCAATCATTCACCATTTAAAGCTCAACGCATTAATTACAGAAAAAGTTAAGGAATTAAAGACGAGACAAAATTAAATGCAAAGAAATAAATGAGGAAATAAATTCATAAAGTCAAAATTAAATGAAGAATTGAAGACAGAATTCAGAATTTAAAGAGAGAAATTCAATAAAGCATTAAACATAGTATTGAGATACGGACTGAAAATTGCGTTGTCATGAGTGATCACAATCCACATCTCTACAGGTGATCAGGCTTGCCTGCTCAATGTCTAAAGGACATTGATCCTTTCTTATAGATCCCGAGGCTTCTGAATTGCTGGGCAATGTTCCTGGTGTTCGACTTCTTAGCTCAGAGGTCAACTGACCCACTTGGATCTCCAGATTCCTTATTGAAGAAGCTTGCGTTTGCATCACTGCATCATTTTTATCCATATATTACTTCAGCAACGTCTCTAACGAGCTTCCCGAGGTGTTCGACGATGATGGTTGCTAGTTGTGCGGTCTTAATTGTCCTTGATTGTGGTGAAAAGGCGGATTCCCTCTACTGCCCCCCCTGATGATTAACTGGCCCCCCTTGGTTGGGATTGCCTCCCCAACCGAAGTTAGGATGGCTTCTCCAGCCCGGATTATAGGTATTGCTGAAGGGNCTCCAGCCCGGATTATAGGTATTGCTGAAGGGGTTGTTCTGGATAGCACACACTTGCTGAAGGTTCAATGGGCACATGTTAGCTCCGTGAGCCCCTCCACAATTGACGTAACTAATTGCGGCCACTTGAACCGGTGCAGCGGGATGTGCTGATTGTGGAGCAATGGCTCCTTGGTTGATTGCCATTGACTGGAGGATCGAGGTCACCGCGGCCATTTGCGCGGCCAACGTGGTCATTGTCTCCGCAGGGACAATGGCTGTTTCACTTTTCCTTCTCTCGACGCCTCGACCTCCATATCCATCGTCGATCCAGTCATCTAGATTCCACGAGATGCGGTCGAGGATGATTTTAGCCTCTGTGTATGTCTTATCCATAAAACCTCCTGCCGCGGAGGCATCAACAATAGCCTGTGTTGCTCTGTTTAGGCCATTATAAAATATTTCCATCAAGATGCAATCAAGAATCTCGATATGCGGGCAGTTTTTCACCAGCCTCCTAAATTGCACCCAGGCAGTGCTTAGGGTCTCATTCTCCATCTGTTCAAAGTTCAACACATCCTTTCGTCGCCTTGCGTTGACGACAGGTGGGAAGAACTTCTTCATGAACCGCTCTACCAGTTGATCCCATGAAGTGATTTCATTTGGCTCAAATGAGTGAGCCTACCTCTTAGCCTCGTCCCTCAAGGTGTAAGGGAACAGATACAGTCTTATATTCTCCGGGGTCATGCCAAGTAAGGAAAAATTTCCGCACATCTCAACAAAGATGGTCAGATGGGCGTATGGGTCTTCACCTTGCAGACCCCTAAACTGCCCGACGTTTTGAATCATCTGCAGCATTAATCTCGAAATGCGCATTCTCTTCCACAATTGGCCTCGAGATTCTAGGCAAAAAATCATACAAATTGGGTGCAGTATAATTATGCTTTAGGTTGTTGCGATTAGCCGCCAGGAAAACAGGATCCTGAGCTGGTCGAACATCCCCTTGGTTTGCAACTGGTACTGCATTATCATTGTTGTCAGCCATGCTGGCTGCCTTCTTTCGCCTAATTCGGTTCTGATGTGCCCTTGCACGGAAAGTACGCTTGATCTCAGAGTGAACTTCAAATTTCGGTTCAGCACTAGGACCCATAAACCATCAGGCTGCTCTCCACATTGAACAACCAATACAATGAGATCTGTCCTACAAAATACCAAAAAAACACACTCAAACAATAAATCGTTAACTAGTCCTCGGCAACGGCGCCATAAACTTGTTGACTAATTGCTGATAGGTATGATTGATGATGTTCTATGCTTGAAATGATGCGATACTACTGCTAGATATGTGTTAATTATGGATGTTCACGTAGTATGCCATGCGTTGTCACAAGTTTCCTTATGATGGAACCAAGTGTAATTCCACCGCAAGTTTCTCGGTGTGATCTGAGGTCGAACTCAGGTACTGTTTTAGGTTATTGTGATATGTTCATGATATATGCGACCAGGTTTTCAATCTTTAAAAATGTGTTTGTACAGGTATATAAATTGCGATAAAATAAAGTAAAGTAGTAAAGATGCGATAATAAAATAAAATACAATAAACCTAAGCTAGATGATACAAGATACAGGCTTTATGTTACAAGATGTTGGGGTCAAGGCTGGTTGTGAAAGTTATGCAAAGACGTGGAATGCAGCGGCAAGTCTTATGAATAGAATAGAAAGAGAAAGATAAATAATATAAACAGCGAAAGTTCTCAATTGCATTGAAGCTAGAAATACTGTTCCACTCTTCTCTTGGCGTACACCTTTCAGTGATCGGCCACGCTCCCACATGTCTGTGGTGAAACAGAGAATAACGTAATGAATGCAAGGTTGCTTCCATGTCTGGAAGTACTACTCGCTTTAGTTAACGCATTCTTCTAACCCTCTTTCGATAGATCCAAATGGTATCTTCACTTCTACTCTCACAGGTGAAGATGCCGTTTAGCATGCCTTAGCTAAACGCATTTTATTCCTTTAACACGGATTAAGTACTTGTTTGATTCATATTAACTATCAGGGATTAAGAAGACATCATGGAGAAAATGATTAATGAAGGAACGGAAATAGACAGAGAATTGTATATGAAAGCTATCGAAACATTTAATATATCTATTAAGCATTTGATACATGGTGTGTGAATGAAAAGATAAGAGAAAGTGAAATACAACGATGAAAGAGATAGAACAGATACAAACAAGTGCCAATGTCTTGGCACTGATTCGATGGAGATCTGCTTACTGGATAGGATGGATTTGACGGTAGGAAGAGCTTCCCTCTCAGGCTTGCTCCACCGGTAGCAGAGATCTTTACACAGAGCTTCCGATCGGGTATTTGGCAGAATAGATCTGAGATTCACCTCTCAGCCTTATCTCGTCTTCTTCTCGGATATCTTCAATTAAGCACTCAGCTCAACCTTTTCTCTCAACACTTTAGCAGCAATTTGCCCCGTATCAAGTAGCATAAGTTTTCTCTGAAATCTATAGGGTATTTATAGGTGCAGGTCTTTGACTCCAGCCTTGTGGTCCCCACTGATGGTTATGGTAATTCCGAAGATGGAGGGATATTATTCCTTCTGTTATGTAATTAGACCGTCAATCCTGCACAACTGTTAGTTGTACACGTGTCTCAATCCTCAGCTTTTGTGTTGCTCAGCTGCATCTTTCGATCTTGGATTTGCATGCGGTATTGTTTATTACCGCATGAGATTGAAAGTTAGTTCTGGATCGACTGTCGCATTGCACCGTCATTGCGGTGATCGTCTCTTCATTGTTGATTGACGGGCGTAATGTGACAGAGATGCGTTGATCAGTTTCTCGTGAGCCTTGAACGCAAGCGGTGACTTGGTTTCCTGTAAAACAGAGTAAAACTCAGCTTGTCTTCCATCTTTATGGCGTTAGTGGGTGTAATTGCGATCATTTATAATTATTGTAATTCTAAGCTAATCTTCATACAATCGGTGCATATTACGAGACTCTGGGAGAATTAGGACACCAATCCCAACAGTTTCAACAACTAGTAAATCAAACTTACCTTGTTTTTCCTTTTCTGCTTTCTTCTCAGCCAAATACTTTAGGCAATTGCGTTTTCAGTGCCCAACTTCTCCGTAATGGAAACATTTTTCTTTGAGAGTTTTGTTTTTGTTTTTCTTAGCAGTGGTTTTCTTTTTCCCTCTTCCTTTCTTCTTCATTTGTACGGTTTTTTCTTTTGAAGAAGAAGGAACAAACTTTTTATCATCAGTGGGTTTCGTTCGTGATGTAGACCCTTTATAAAACTTCTTAGGTTTTGAAATAACATTTATTTCTTTTTCCTTCAGTTTCATTATTGATTCATATTTTTGTAACTCATTCAACAACGTGGTCAAATTATTGATAACTTGTAGAAATACAAGTTATTTAGCTTTATTTAGATTGCGGTTAAAAGAAAGGAAAGTTGTGTCAGTTGTAGAGAAATTAGCTAAGAAATGCAAGAATTTTAAATTGTCGTCAATACACCCACTGACACCATTGCGATGGTAGAAAAGGATATTTCAAATCTATTTTGTAGGAAATCAAGTCATCGTATGCGCTCATGGCTCAAGAGAAAAAAGATTACGCATCTATGTCGCATTGCGCCCATCATTCAGGAATGAATAGATGATCAATGCAATGACGGCGCATGCGACAATCGATCAAGAGCTTTGCGATCAATGCAACTTCAACCTCATGCGGTAATAAAAAACAACACCACATGCGAGCACACGATCGAAAGATGCAAATGAGCAACGCAATCGTGGAGGATTTTGACATGTGCACAACTAACCGTTGTGCATTTTTGACGGATTGATTGCATAACAGAAGGAATATTTTTTCCACCATTTTTCAGAATTTCCATAACAATAAAGTGGGGACCACACGATAGAGAGTCAGAGCATTCATCTATAAATACCCTCAGAGAATTCACTGAAAGATATACTTGATACGAGGCTATCTTGATATTTGTATATTGATAGAGAGGCTGATCTGAGTGCTGATTAGAGAAGCTCTTGGAAGAAAAGAGGCAAGGCCGAGAGGTGAGTCTCAGGGCGAATCATTCCAAATCCCCGCCGTGAAGCTCTGTAGCTAGATCAACTCTACCGGTTGAGCAAGCCCAAAAGGGAAGCTCATCCTTCCGTTCACCTGTCTCTTATACACATCTAGATGTGTATAAGAGACAGCATTCACTCCATACGCCGACAAGCGATTTCTCCATCCAGATCTGTGTCAAGATGTTGGCACTCTTCTATATTTGTTTCTATCTCTATCATCAATTGTATCTCATCTTTTTAGTCTAAATCATTCCCACCATGTATCGGACACTTGACTCTATAATTAAATGTCATGATCATTTTCATCTCCATATTTTTGTCTACTTCCGTTCCTCCATTAATCGTTTTCTCCACGATGTTTTCTTAATCCCTTGGTAATTAGAATGAATTAAACAAGTAAATTAATTTGTGCTAAAGGAATAAATATGTTTAGCTAAAGCATGCTAGATGGCATCTTCACTTGTGAGAGCAGAAGTGAAGATGCCATTCTGCCTATTGAGAGAAGGTTAGAAGAATGCGTTAACTAAAGCAAGAAGTACTTCCAGAGATGGAAGCAACCTTGCGTTCATTACGTTCATCCTTGTTTCACCATAGAGATGTGGGAACATGGTTGATCACCAAGAGATGTACGACAAGGGAAAGCGGAACCGTAGTTATATCTTTAATGCAATTAATGAACTTGCGATATTTGTACTAATTATCTTTTCTCTTTCTACTTCGTACATAAAGCCTTGCCACCGTATAACACGATTCTTTGTATAATCTTCACAGTCAGTCTCAAACTCGGTATCATGTATCATGTAACCTATATCTGTATCATCATAGCTTAGGTTTACTTTTATCGCACTTTATTTTATTACTGCAACTTTACTTTACCGCATATTTTACTTTACCGCATATTTTACTTTACCGCAATTTTTAAATACCTGTATAAACCAATCTTTTATTAATTGAAAAACCCCCGGTCGCATATATCACGGACATAACGCATTAAATACGCAATCCCTATGTTTGACCTCGGATCACTCTGAGAAACTTGCGGTGAAATTATACTTGGTTTCAATGCAAGGAAACTTGTGACAATGCATAACATACTACAAGCATTCCATTAATAACGCATACATCCAGAAGTAGTATCGCATATCATCGCAACTTATATCGTAGTGCGTGTGCTTAAAACAGAAACATCAAAAATCATGTCATCAATTATAAGTAATTTTGTTCATGACAGTGTTTATTCTGAACGGTAGATAACTCTCCGGGAGAGATTCTAATATCATGCTTACTTGACTTGTCTCATCTATCATTGCCCCATGAGCCTCCGCAACATTAAAAGGGACCATCATATCGAGAACATGTTCTCTTACGTTGGTTCTATCTTTCATGCGCGTAACGTAGACATACTTAATGGCTTCATGTCAAATAGAGGATGACGGTTGCCCGAATATCTCTTGAAGTGATGCCATTATCTTATGGGTGGTGGGCATGACATCATGCTTCTTATTAAGTACATTAGATATACTTGCTAAGATATAGGCCTGAGCTTTCTTATTATCCCTTACCCACCTATCATAGATGTCCCAAACATTTCAGTTGGCTGTTGAACTGGGAACTGGAGGACATTCCTCTATCAACAATAACCTCAGATCATCGAAAACTAATATCGTATTGATGTTCGATTTCCAGTTTGAATATCACTCACCATTAAATTTATTGGAAGCAAGCAATTGTATGATTGAATTTGACATTGCTGAAACATTTTAAACAAACTCTATTAAATATGCATCTAAATCCATTTTTAGAAAGATAATAAAGTACCCAATAAATCTTTATTTATTTGCAACGATACTTTAATGATTTAGAACAATTGCTACCAAAGGGCAGTCAAGAATTCCTTCACAGAAGCAAGATAGTTCTTAACCAAATACTATATCAGAATAACTCTTTACTCCTATAGTTCTGTTGGTATCGTTTTCAGTCAAGATCTTTACTACCAATTAGTAATTCTTGTAAGTGTGACCCGCCATTTTCAGATCTTATAGAACGGTATGAATATGCCCCCAAAATAGAAGACAATACCCAAGAAGGAACTATAAGACCCTATTCATTTTACTGAAGCCTGGGTTGTTCCGAATCCTATGTTACAACCCTCCGTGGAGATAGCCATCGTTAAACAACTAGCAAAGGGCCACTTAAAGTTAACCAGCAGGAGCAACATAGGAATCTCACGGATCAGACTAATGGAGAAGACCATAGGATATGTCTGTCTCTTATACACATCTAGATGTGTATAAGAGACAGCAACATAGGAATCTCACGGATCAAACTAATGGAGAAGACCGTAGGACAATGTTGACACATTTTCTTCACCCA
Organism: Benincasa hispida; assembly: GCF_009727055.1. NCBI lineage: Eukaryota > Viridiplantae > Streptophyta > Magnoliopsida > Cucurbitales > Cucurbitaceae > Benincasa > Benincasa hispida. The sequence goes on from NC_052356.1 coordinate 17,814,493, forward strand.
CTTACTATGAACTACCTCTCTCATTCCCCTTGTTATTGACCGAAGCAAACACTTTTCGAATGCAGCAGTCACGGTAAAAGAGACACGAAGTCGAGCATGGATCTCACGGTGTGAACTCTCGAGGACATGAGAACTAATAACTATATATCAAATATATTGTTAATCTCCCACTAAAGTGTTCTATGTGATTGGGTATTTACTTAGGTATAACGGCAAATTTAAACAACCTAAGTCTAAGTGGTTTATCCAAGTATAACGCTTATAACTAGATTTTAACCTACAATGTCTAGGTGATAAACCATTTTATTACCTCACATTGCTCACACAAGCTCATAAAATTAGTTAACAATGCTCAATCTTTCAGTCATAATCCCAGGTAGGAGGTGTTCCGTAAACCATCAACTTAAGTACCCCCAACCTTAGACAGGTTTAGAACTGATTTGAGTTTGTAATCGAATTTATAAAGTAACAATCTATTTTAATGATTAAAACTAGTTGTTAACCTAAGTGAGCATGCCGTTGTTCTTTGTTATGGATTTTAAACGTCTAACCCAATTTTATAATAGCTTACAAAATTTTAGATATGCTAAACATCCACAATAGTCAACAAAAGCATTCAATATCTAATATAACCATTATATTAAATATAACCCTAACAGGCATACTATATATTATAACATTTATAACATACTTGCAATGCATGTAACATGCTTCCTACGTGGGGTTTTAAATTTACATGGCATACTGTATGCATATACATGAATTATTTAATTATTACATACATCACATGCATAAACAATTAAATACGAACTGATATGGTTTTAGTTTTGGCATAAATAATCAAACAAAAGCCTAATTATTATAAACAGCTTCAAAACTGTCTTTGAACAGCTCGAACTGCTCCAAACCAAACCCAAGCACCTTGAACCGGATTGGATAAGTTGATGCTTTATTTTTGTGAAGTGAATTATGGATGATATGTGATAACGGGCAGAAATGCACGTTATCATAGTGCTAAGTTCTTAAACAATGTTGGATTGCGTTGATGAAATATGTTAACTTGCGTCCATTAAGCATCGTTTGCATGATATTGCGGTCACATGCGTTTAGCGCATTGGAACAGTTGATTTTTGTATTTTTTTTTTTGCAGAATATGCGTTAACGCAATGCAATGATTGCGATCATATGAATTCATTGGTCGAGTGCGACTTCACCGCAAGGCTTTGCGTTGATCGTGCTCGCAAACATTCGCCCGAGAAGGATCGCCGCAACTTGGTTAGCGCAACATGATGGGCGCATCTGGGTGAAAGGCCAATTAAGAGCGATGGGACAGAAAGCTGATGACAGTCGAATCCAAATTAAGTTGACAGCCGATAACGGTCACAAAGTACATTCAGCTTTATCGGTGATAATTATTCAGTGCATCAATAAGGAATTAAAGCTGTCCCATCTCAACCAGGAGAGAGAAGCCGCCTTTCACCATGGGTGCTCTATAAATACCAGGGGCATTCTTCAGAGAAAGGGTTAACCAGTTGATCAGTCCGTGTCTTTGTTCTTAGTTTTCTTTCATTTTATGGTGGACACGAGGGAGAAAGTTGTGGCAGTAGATCATTCTGGTAAGCTTGGGAGAGCACCGGAAGCTCCAAGAACTGAGAGAGGGCCGACACCTACGGAAGAGGGAACATCTTTAGATCAGAATAGAGATTTCAGTGTAAAAAGCCTCGGTCAGCAAGGAATTGCTACCAGGCTCTCTACCTTTACTTTCCATTGTCATTTTGTACTCAACTCATTTATGAAAATGGAATTTCCTTCTCTATATTTGTTCACTCTCTGTTGTTCACGCATGAATAGCTAGATCAGTTGAATAGGTTGAGAAGCATTTAGCTAGCACAACTAGGGAATCTTCATTCTTTGCGTTTATCTTGTTTATGTATGCTTCATTCGTCCATTAGAGATACTCGGGAGGGTAGTTTAAGGATATGATCTAGACTTGGGAAGGTCAGGTTAGAATCTAGACTCGGAAGAGCCAGATTAGAACGCATAAACAAGAGATAGGCGCTTAGGAATGAGCACTATTTGTTATCAACGCATTGCATTCATCCTAGAGATAGGATATGATTGTATGCGGTCACCTTGCTTTCATGCATTTTGCATCATCGCATAGGACAAGAGTAGAGACTTAGGGATGATCTCTATGGACATTTTGCATTCAACACATGCGTCCTAGACTTAGGAGCATCACATTTACATTGGAAAATGAATTGTTGTGCATGGTTGTAACATGATCGCATAGTCTGACGCATTCACGAGTAACGCTAGCTAAAGACCTTATCAACCCATTCATTGCATCTATCAACGCAACTGTCTTTTCTCAAATCCGTCACCTTTTTTTATTTCTTTTTCATCAACGCAACCAACAAACCCAACACTTATTTATTTACTTGGTTACCACAAAGTTGTCATAAAAATTACCAATGCATATTATTTTCACAAGTCCCTGTGTTCGACCTTGGACTTACCAGGAAACTCAGAGGAATTTACACTTGGATTTCGCTGGGGAAACTTGAGTGCACAATGAAATTCCATCAATGCATAACATCCATATTTCCACTTCATAAACACAAGCATCAAGTTTTTGGCACCGTTGCCGGGGACTTCGACAAGATAGTTTGCTAACGGTAATTTTTTTTTTTATTTCTTTGCAGAAATCTCAATCTCTGGCAAATTACGTCCTAGAGATTGAGAGAACATTTAGAAGAAGATTAAGAGACCGCCAACAATAACAAGAAGAAACATAAAAAATGGTGGAGCATCCAGACGCAAGGGCCGCTAATGTGAATAATATAATGGCCAAACCTATCCTTCTGGCGAATGACCGTAATAGACCCATCTGGGACTATGCGTCACCTAACCTCTACGATTTCTCTTCAGGAATCATGAGGCCGGTGTTAGATGGATCGAGGTTTGAAATGAAGTCGGTAATGTTGCAGATGATCCAGGCTACT
>NC_052356.1:17818774-17838351 GCF_009727055.1 Benincasa hispida
TCTTTAATCACCGCAATCATTTGACATAGATAAATTTAGTAGTTTACCGCATTCTGTTTCTTTGTCAAGTATGATTTCAATGATGAAAAATATGCTTCTATGACTTTCATATATACTAGAGTCAACTTAATCTTAAGATAGTCTCTTCATAAAATATTTCTCGAAGTTAGGGGTTTGCTAGCTTTCTTTCAAACTCTCTTTATAATGCATTCTATGACCATCACATGACTTATTTTAATCTTTTGGCAATGAAGACATTGCCGCGTTTCAAATTTGGGGGTGGGGTATTTGTTTCCGACCTTGCTATTTATTTCAAAAGAAAGAAAATTTGAGAATAACAACTCCACTGTCAATGCAATAGGAAACCTATGTTGATAAGAGCTAAATTGTGAAAGACACTTACCCGTAGTTGGATGTCTGCATGACACATGTGGGGCCAAGCCAAAACGAAAGTAAGTTACCAAGATCAACGTATAAATAAATGACCGCAACTCCACTGCCAAATAGGTATGTGTTTAGTCTGAGAAAGAGTGCATTGCTCTAGTTGGATGTCTGCATGACACACATGGGGGCAAGCCAAAACGAAGGCAAGGCACTCGGATCAGCGCAAGGTCAGAAAAAAATATCAATGAAGAAAATTTTTTGTGCAAGGATAAAATCATTTGACACCCCGATAGGAAAATTTTCTTTTTGAAATAAATCATGCGATGTTCCGGAATTTAGTAAAGTCCTTTTGAAAGTTAAGCTTGCAATCCCTAGGTCTTAGAAATATTTTAAGAAGAGACTCGAATGAGACTTAAGAAAATTCAGGTATATAGGATTTGACTGAAGTGTCCTTGAGAAGTCTAGGAAAAGAACTATGCAGTTGACTTGCTAAAGGAATCTTTAGCGTATGCTTGAGGACAAGCATTGTTTAAATTTGGGAGTGTGATAACGGGCAGAAATGCACGTTATCATAGTGCTAAGTTCTTAAACAATGTTTGTGAACCCTGAATCCTAATTTCTCTACTTGATATGTTCCCTATTGAGACCAGTGAGGTGAGTAGGATAATGTGGAAACTAATGTGGAATGGTAGAGAAAAGGGTGAAAAATTAGAAGAAAAGAGGAAATTTGGAAGTTTGACTTTTGGGGAAAAATTTGGAAATTTGGTTGGGTATAAAATTGTGTGTTGATGCATTGGAAAGGTATATTGATGCGTTGGAAGGGTTGTTGGTGATGGCATGTGGCTGAAGGAGGAAAGAGGGAGGTGATACATTGGAAGGAAGCCCATGCGTTAAGCGGCTAGCCAAGCGCCCTTGCCCAATGCGTCGAGCGGCCAGCCAAGCGCCCCTGCCTATGTAGCGAGCGCCCTGTCGAACGACCATGCCCATGCGTCGAAGCATCCTACCGAGCATCAATGCGGCGAGCATGCCCATGCGGCTGAGCAAGCGAGCGATGGCCAGTGCCTATGCAGAACGGCCATGCGTCGAGTGGCCAGCGCCTATGCAGCATGCCCATGCGTTGGTGGCCAGCGCCTATGCCAACCACCATGTACCCATGCCAAGCAAGCCGTGCGATGATACCTAGTGAGCCATGTGTTGAGGATGAGCGGCCATCCTATGCGTTGGATATGGTTGGCTCTTGCGATGGCTAAGTTGGATTGCGATGGCTAAGTTGGGTTGGTAGGCGTTGAGTAGTGGACCTGTCTCTTATACACATCTAGATGTGTATAAGAGACAGGGATCAGGCTGGAAACTGAGAAGAAGACAGAAGGGTCAGGCTGTCGGGTAAGCTTGGGCTAGTCTTGAAGATTTTGTGATTTTGGCCAAACCACGAGGAGTTCTAAGCTCAAAGTTTAGGGTAAGATTCCTAAGACATTTTAGAATTTGTTTGTAGAAGAAATTATCTCAAAATAAGTATAGAACTATGAGTAATCTGAGCTGTAAATTGAATCTGGATTCTAGGGGTGAAAAAGGGAGCCCGAGTTAGAAAAGGAACTAGTAGAGTGAAAAGTTCCTAAGCGATCGAGGTGAGTGACTAAAAAATTTTGACTAAAATGTTTGAATTACAATTTTTCATAGAAAGCATGTTTTAAAGAAGATTATTCTCATGCCAGCTAGTTTTACAAAGTGATTTCCATGTAAACCATGAGTTATGTTTTAAACGCATGCATGTGTAGGAAGTTTGTTGAAAAGCTATTTATATGTGTTAAATATACCCAACATGCATTAGTATCTTTAAAGCCATGTTTTTATATGTGTTATACTTTACATGCTTTAAAGAGAAAGTCATTTTAGACTAGTTTGACTTAAAACGCGATACCGAAGGACATTTGAGAAGGTATCCGCCCAACTAGATACTGAAAGACATTTGAGAAGGTATCTATTGGTACTGAAGGACGTTTGAAAAGGTACCAAACCAACCGGATACTGAAGGACATTTGAGAAGGTATCCTAGTAGCTCGATACTGAAGGACATTTGAGAGTGTATCAGAGTAGAAGTACCTAAGGTATGACGGTACTTAGTATAGCAACGTGCACGTAGGTAGCTAGAGTCAGAGATTGAGAAAAAGGGTTCTTTCTTGGCTAGCAGTTAGTGTTAGGATTGTTTTTACCCACAGTGGGGTTATTCTCAACTGAGAAACAGTTTTACTATTTATTAAAACAACTTTATATACTTTATGCTTGGAAAATGTTTATACTGTAGTACAAGTACTGTAGAAGCTTATATTTCAGTTTGAACTCTTTATTGACATTTTGCATAAGAATCAATTATCTTTCTTAAGTAACTCACTGAGCTAGCAAGCTCACTCCATTTTCAAATGTTTTCCTTTTCCCCCCACAGGTAGCGGTCAAATCCTCAGAAGATAAGTTCTGCATCTGCTCTGCCACTAAAGGATAAAGATATTGTAACCCGTCTGTTAGGTGGTTACTGTAAATATTGTACACATGTTATAGTTGTTCATATAGGGACTAGGCTTTTGGGCTTTGGGACTTATGAATCTAATGTTGTAATGACTCTAAACATGTTATGTTTCTAAATTAATAAATTTTTGGCCTAAAGACATTCCGCTGTGTATGAGTTATATATTGGTACCAGAGTTATTCCGCAATAGTTAATAGGCAGTAAGTGTCAACAAAGAGGTTGATAACTGCTGTCAGTCACGCCCTTTCCTAGGCTAAGGGGGTGGTCTAGGGTGGGGTGTGACAACTTGGTATCAGAGCAAAGGTATATGTAAACTTGGGAAAGGTTTGAGCTAGCTTAGTATTAGAGCATAAGGTTTTGGGTGAAAGAGAGAGTTCATGCATTAGGTTAAGTCCCATAAGTAAGTCCCTAACATGTGTACTTAATAATTAGGCAAAGATGTTGAGAAGAAGTGGCAGGCTGAGCAAGTAGACTGAGAAGAGAAATGTTGACCCTACCAGCGGAGGTTCTAAAGCTAGACGGGACCCAGATCCGAAGGGGAAAAGAGTTAGAGACTTAGTAGAGCAGAAAGCGACTTCTGCAAATGAGTTGAGTACCCCACGGGTAGATGTGGATCCCCAGATGGAGGATCGAGTGTTTGATAGAATCACTCAGAGATTGGCAGCGAGTGTAGGATCGATTTAGATCGATCTAGAAAAGAAATTCGACGTCAAGAGGCTGAAAGCTTTAGAAGCCACAACGTTCGATGGAGCCACAGATCCAGTAGATGCTGAGATCTGGTTGGATTTGACTAAGAAATGTTTTAAGGTTATGAGGTTCCCTAAGGACCGTAAGGTCGAGTTAGCGACATTCTTGCTGCAGAAAGGGGCTGAGAAGTGGTGGAGAAGTGAATAGAGGTGGGGCCAAGTTAAGAAGGAGTAAGCTTCTGGGGTTGGGCGAAACTATGAACTTGGCCTGAGTTAGGAAAGTATATTGAGGATAAATACTACCCCTATGTAGCTTAATTTTTAAAGTAAGCAAAGAGGGAGAGTTCCTTACGCGCTCTAACTCAGGGAGTTGGAGACTCGACCGGCTTGCTTCCGCAGTTAATGCCAGCAATAGATTTATATTTTGCACGTATCTCAGTACGCCCTTTACGATCATATGCACTAAAGTTTTTTAATGAACCCAAGGAGAGGTGTAGAAAAGATTTGGAAACTGCCTGACAAGAAAAGATACGTACACCCATTACCTTCTAAATCCAATTGGGTGAATTTCACTCAGTTAGTTAGACCAACTAATTCGAGTAGAGCTAGTGTAAGCGAGGGAAAATATACTCCCCTAGGCCCCCCCCCCCCCCCCCCCCCCCCGTTTTTTTTTTTTTCATTTTTTTTTGTAGAAAAATAGCAAGGTCGAAAATAAATACCTCACACATCAACCATTTAAAATGCGGCAATGTCCCTCATTGCCAAAAGATTGAGATAAGTCAGCGGATGTTATAAGAAAGCTTCTAAGAGAGTTTTGAAAGAAAGCTAGCAAAACCCCCCTAACTTCTAGAAATATTTCAATGAGGTGACTAATCTTAAGGTTAATATGACTCTGGTATATAATGAAAGAAATAGAAGCCATGTTTTCATCAATTGAAATCCCATACGTTGGCAAAATAAACAAACCAAATGCGGTAAACTTGACTAAATTAATCTATGTAAATGATTGGCGGTGAATTCAATAGAGGATGCGAATGATACCAAACTTTTAAACTAAACATGTGAATGCGAATCAGCGCAAAATCTTGAAATAAAGATAAGGAAGATACACCCCTAAATTTGTGGCACGTCGCACCGATGCATTGAGTGAATATGTTCCACCATATTGTATTGGTTTCAATCCATCTTGCGGCGATGCTCACTTCTTAATAATAGAGTGTGGTTGAAACATGGAAGTGAGACCTAAGTTGCTCTTACCTCCGAGAGTAGTAAACCATCTCTCACTTGCAGAAAACAGGATTGAAGGCGCACCATCGATCATTGGCACATAGAAATATATGCATTCCTGACGCAACGGGTCAAAATTATTATTAAACAAACAACAAATTTCGTTATCGCAATCTCCCACCATTTCTCTTTTTTTTTATTTTTTTTTTCTCATGACCTTTTTTTTTTTTTTTTTTTTGTATTTAGAAATAGGAAAAGATAAAGCTGAAAAGAGATAGTGTAATGAAAATTCAGAATAGTAAAGAAAAGTTAAAGATTCCATGCTTCCCAAAACTTGCATCCTTGATGGACTGCGAACGTCTGATAACGCAGGGACCACCTACTTCCTTGTTTATTCAAAGTTCTTTTAGTTCTATGGAGTCGACTCGACGATGCCAACCTTCTCCAGGATATGCTTTCACTCGCTACCCATTAACTTTGAATATGTTGGTTCCGTCATCATTTGATAATTCAATCGCGCCATTTGGAAATACTTGTCTAATTATGAATGGTTCAGACCAACATGACTTTAGTTTTCCTGGGAAGAGTCGTAGACGTGAGTTGAAGAGTAAGACCCTCTGCCTGACTTGGAGGTTTTTGCCGCATATGTGTTTGTCGTGCTAGAGCTTGGTGTGCTCTTTGAAAATCTTCGCATTTTCGTATGCGTTAATCCTCCATTCTTCTAGCTCGACCAGTTGCATTTTTCATGCTTCTCTTACTTCAAATCAAGGTTCAGCTTCTTGATGGAACATGAGACATACGCAGTGGAATTAGGATCTAATTACACTCTAATTTCTCTTAAATTAAAGGAAATAAGCATGCATCATGAAGGGAAAAACAGTGAATTAAAAGTGTAGGATACTACCTTTGAAGCTCCCGAAAATTGCTTTTCCTCGTTGAATCTCGACCCGAGCTCTTTCGGACCACCACTAGAGTTGACCTACTATCTTTTGGACTTAGAACCGAGTTGTGGGACCTGGTGGATGAAGAAAACCGAGAGAGAGAAAAGAGATGGAAAATAAGATGGAATTTGGGTAGGTTTGGGTTTTTCTCTTTTTTTCAAAGTTGTGATTTTTCCAGCCCAAATATGAAAACCAATTTCCAAAATTGCAAAAACTCTTTTCATTCAAAATGAAAGCCCAATTTATAGAAAAATCCATGTGACAATTGCATGAACTAAATGCATAAAAAACTCAACACCTATATTCCACTATCTTAGTGGACTTAATGTCTCCACTATAAGCCAACACCTAGCCTACTATTTTGTCAGTGGAATTATCCAACAAAAGTTTAGATTTTCCCACTAACTATAGTCAAAGGGCAAAATAGTCATTTGGTCAAAGTCAAACTTTGACCAAAAAATCAACATTTTGACTTTTTATGATTTTTCCCGTGTTGACTAATTTTGACCTCCCGAGCATGAATCCGCATTCATTTTCTCGAAATTCAAATCAAATTTGAATATAAGGTCGGTCAAAGTTTGATTTTTCAAAGTCAAAAGTCAACTCTTTGACTTTTTACATCTTTGACCATTTCCATCATTTCCGAGCTTCCAAATATGAACATTTTCATATTCTTGATATTTAAATCACATTTAAATATTAAAGCTGTATCTCTAAGCTGAAAAACCCGACCACTATATCACATATACTTGACGGTTTCTCTTTCTCTACATAATTTGAACAATTCGAATTATCCTATCATACTGTTCTAAGTTTATTCCATATGAGCTAGTAGGGGAACCTAATGGACCTATAGATCATGGGCTCTAACGATCCGAGATTAATTAGTTAAACTCTTTAGACGGAGCTAATCAACATTCGTTAACTAACGGGTCATTCCACTAAAGTCCCGTGTTGCACTCCCCTCACTTTAGATATATTTGTGTCCATTTGATATAACCAAACTTTCAATTCTTTTAAGCCGTTCGTAGCCAAACTTTCATGTCCTCAAGATCCCTCTCGTTTGGATGTGATACCGGTTCATTCATGTATCCCTCCTGAACTCGGGTCGTTACAGTCTGCATACCAGGGCAATTCTTCAATATGGAACATCTGCTCATCCGGGAATACGACACTCACCTCAGACTTGTTGCGGTCAACCTCAGGATTTTTCAGTCTAGATAAGTGATCCGCAACTTGGTTCTCTGTCCCCTTCCGTTTAATTATTTCTATATCAAATTCTTGAAGGAGAAGAACCCATCTGATCAACCTCGGCTTTGCGTCCTTCTTTGTCATTAAGTATTTTATTACCGACTAATCAGTATGGATGAGTACCCTTGTTCCCAATAGATATGCCCGAAATTTTTCCAACGCAAAAATTACCGCAAGAAGCTCTTTCTCTGTGGTGGTATAATTTGTCTGAGCATGATTTAATGTTTTAATCAAATATGCGATGGGATGCAAGATTGTTTTTCTTTTTTGTGCCAGTGCTGCTCCCATCGCATACCCGTTTGCGTCCCACATAATTTCAAAAGGAAGTATCTAGTCAGGTGCAACTAGTACGGGTGCGGTAATCAGTGCATTCTTTAAAACTCGAAATGCATTGAGGCAATTGTTGTCAAAATCAAATTTTCTGTTAGCCTATAGCAACGCACTAAACAGTCGTGCGATTTTCCACAACGATGGTGAAATTGCGTTGTGCACTCAAGTTTCCTCAGCGAAATCCAAGTGTAAATTCCACTGAGTTTCCTGGAAGTCCAGTGTCGAACAAAGGTATTTATGAAAACAGGTTACGTTGGTAATTTTTATGAAAACTTTGCGGTGGAAAAATAAATAAATTGTTGGTTTGTTGTTGATTGTGTTAATGAAAAAGTAAAAAAATGCGGCGGATTTGAGAAAAGTCAGTTGTGTGATAGATACACTGAGTATGCGGATGAACGGGTTGAGAAGACCTTTAGCTAGCGTTACTTGGGAATGTGGCAGGCTATGCGATCATGCTACAACCATGCACAGTCATTTTCCAATGTAAACGCGATGCTCCTAAGTCTAGGACACATGTGTTGAATGCAAAAGTGTCCATAGAGCTTATCTCTAAGTCTCTACTCTTGTCCTATGCAATGATGCAAAATGCATAAAAGCATGGTGACCGCATACAATCATATCCTATCTCTAGGATGCATGCGATGCGTTAATAGCAAACATTTTTTATTCCTAAGCTCCTATCTCTTAATTATGCGTTCTAATCTGACTCTCCCGAGCCTAGATTCTATCCTGACCTTCCCAAGCCTAGATCCTGTCCTTAGACTACCCTCTCGAGTATCTCTAATGGATGAATGAAGCACTCATAATACAAGATGATCACATAGAGTGAAGATTTCCTAGTTGTGCTAACTAAATGCTTCTCAAGTTTTCCTAGTTGTGCTAGCTAAATGCTTCTCAACCCATTCAACTAATTTAGCTACTCATGTGTAAAAAACAGATAGTGAACGGATATAGAGAAGTAGCTTCCATTTCAATCAATGAGTGGAGTATAAAATAATAATGGAAGTTAAAGGTAGAGAGCCTAGTAGAAATTCCTTGCCGACTGAGGCTTTTACACTGTAATCTTGCTTCGGTTCTAAAAATTGTTCCTGCTTTCTACAAGCGTTCAGGCCCTCTCTGTCTTTTGAAGCTTTCGGCGCTCTCCTAAGCTTTACCAGAACGATCAATCGGCACAAGCTCCTCTCTCGCATCCGCCTTAAAACGATAGAAACTATAAATAAGGACGTATGAAACTACGAACTAAAGAATGGTGAACTACTGACCCTTTTCTGAAGGAATGCCCTTGGTATTTATAGAGCATCCAAGTGAACGGCTACTTCTCTCTCATGATTGCAAGCATGGGACGGCTTTAATTCCTGACTGATGCGCCAAATATGTCACTGAAAGAGCTGAATGTACTTGTGTCGTTATCGGCTGTCAACTTAAATTCGAATTCGATTTGTCCATCAGCCTTTCTGTCCCATCGCGATTATATTAGCCTTTCACCCAGATGTGCTCACCATGTTGTGCTGACCAAGTTGCGGCGATCCTTCTTGGGCGAATGTTTGTGAACATAATCATCGCAAAGCCTTGCAGTGAAGTTACGCTCGACCAATGATTTCCTATGATCGCAATTTTTGCATTGCGTCAATGCATATTCTGCATAAAAACACTAAAATCAACTGTTCCTATGCGATGAATGCATGCGACCGCAATATTATGAAATTGATGCTTGATGGACACAATTTAACATTTTTATCATTGCAATCCAACATTGTTTAAGAACTTAGCACTATGATAATGTGCATTTCTGCCCGTTATCACTATGCTCCTTCTTTTCTCCTTCCACAATCTTCCCACTTCACAATGTCACAACCTAACATTGCTCTTTACCTGAGCCCCCCGGGTTGTGTGGGAGTTCTGTCGAACTCGACAGAGCCCCTTGTAGTCTACTCTTTAGCTCACTCGCAATCTGGCCCATCTATATTTCTAGATTGCGGATGGATGTAGCCTGACTTTGAAGCACCATTTCGTTTTTCTCTATGTATTTCTTCAATAAGCTTTCCAAAGAAGAGGATTACGGTGGTTGTGAGCTACTTTCTTGATTGCTCATTTGACCATTGTTGCGTGGGAAAAATCCTGGTGACCTCTTTTTCTGTGCCACTGGTTGGAAATTCTGTTGCTGATTCTTCCAAGCAAAATTGGGGTGGTTTCTCCACCCGGGGCTATAGGTATTCGAAAAGGGATTATTTTTTACAAAGTAAACGGATTGTGGATTTTGTGGACAATCTTCCATCACGTGCCCATCACCGCATGTCGCACACCTTGCGGTGTTTTGACTGATTGCGTTGATTTACCCATTTTGCGGTGTTGGGCTGCTGATCGCAATTCCCTGGATTAAGTTCATCATTGCGGTCATCTGATTTTGTAGTGACGCAATAACACCATTACTTGCATCATTGTCTTTGATTCTCAATCTCTGGCCACTCTCTCTCCAATCTTCGTGGTTCTTAGAGATGCGATCCAAGATATTCTTCGCCTCGTCATACGTTTTATCAAGCAAACCACCAGCGGTTGCCGCATTGGCAGTGGTCTGCGAAGCGGGATTCAAACCATGATAAAAAATTTCCATTTGAAAGCAGTATGGCAAACCTTTGTGTGGACAATCTCTGACCAACCTTTTAAACCTTGCCCAGGCATCGCTGAGCGATTCGTCCATGTCTTGTTCAAAATCTATAATGACTTTCCTTCGTCTGGCATTCTCAGTAGGTGGAAATTATTTCTTCATAAACTTCTCCACAACCTATTCCCATGAAGTGATATCTCCCGGTTCGAGAGAATATGCCCATTTCCTAGCTTGATCACAGAGAGAAAATGGGAACAAAGTTAGTCGAACTTCTTCGGCAGAGATGTTCGGGAACAAAAAAGTATTGCAGATTTCAATAAAGCTTCGGAGGTGAGCATGCGAGTCCTCTCCACGCCTTCCCTGTCTCTTATACACATCTAGATGTGTATAAGAGACAGGTTACACGTTTTATCAAGCAAACCACCAGCGGTTGCCGCATTGGCAGTGGTCTGCGAAGCGGGATTCAAACCATGATAAAAAATTTCCATTTGAAAGCAGTATGGCAAACCTTTGTGTGGACAATCTCTGACCAACCTTTTAAACCTTGCCCAGGCATCGCTGAGCGATTCGTCCATGTCTTGTTCAAAATTTGTAATTAGTTTCCTTCGTCTGGCATTCTGGATCATCTATAGCATCACCGGCTTCATTTAGAATCAGATTCTGTCGAGGGCAGGCCTCATGATTCCTGGAGAGAAATCATAGAGTTTTGGTGATGCATAGTCCCTAATGGGTCTATTGCGCTCGTTTGCTAGTAGGATTGGATTCGCCATGACATTGTTATCATTTGGTGCTCCGTTTTCAGGCTGCTCCGTAATCTCTTCTTTATCTGATTGTGGTTGTTCTTGGCGGTCTCTCAGTCTTCGTCTAAATGTCCTCTAAATCTCCGGGTCATAATTCGCTAGATATTGAGAGTCTGCAAAGAAATCAGAAAAATTATCATTAGCACACTATTTTGCCGAAGTCCCCGACAATGGCGCCAAAAACTTGATGCTTTATTTTTGTGAAGTAAATTATGGATGATATACGATGGTGAAATTGCGTTGTGCACTTAAGTTTCCTCAGCGGAATCCAAGTGTAAATTCCATTGAGTTTCCTAGTAAGTCTAGGGGAACTCAGGGACTTGTGAAAACAGGTTGCGTTGGTGGTTTTTATAAAAACTTTGCGGTAACCGGGTAAATAAACGAAGTGTTGGGATTGTTGTTCGTGTTAATGAAAAAATAAAAAAATGCGATGGAGTTTGAAAAGAGTTGATAAACGGGAAATGCAATGAGTATGCGGTAAATGGGTTGAGAAAAGTTTCAACTAACACTTCCTAGGATGCGTTCATGCTATGCGATCATGCAACATGCATACAATAGTAAACCACCTCTCAGTGTGAATGCCATGAATTCTAAGGCTAGAACGCATGCGATATATGCGCTAAGTCTATAGGACCTACACATAAGCCTCTATTCTCATTTATGCGATGACGAAATGACACACACACAAATAAGGCGACCACCTAATATCATTCCCATCTCTAGGATGCATGCGATGCAGGTTGACAAACAGAGCTTATCTCTAAGTCCCTATCTCTTGTTTATATAGTTCTAATCTTGCTCTCTCGAGTCCAGATTCTAACCTAGCTCTCTCGAGTCATTAGGTTCTTTCTTTAGATTCTCTCTCGAGTAGCTCTAAAGGGTATTTGGCATAACATAAAACGAGACAATCGCAAGCAATGAACTTCTTAGGTCATGTTATCTTAGTTTTTCTCAACCCATTTGAATAGTTTAGCTACTCATGCATGCTAAGAGAGTGAACAGATGTAGAAATAGAACTTCCATTGTGTAAATATAAAGATGAAGTACAAAATAACATTGAAAGTATAGAAAAAAGGGCCTGGTAGCAATCTCTTGCTACCCAGGCTTTTACACTGTTTTCTACTCGTGCTCAAAAGATAATCTCGCTCTTGCAAGAGTCAGCTTGCTCTCTACTTCTTCGCCTCAAGGTTCTCTCTCGAGTTTCCCTGAGCGATCTCCGGCTTCAACACTCTTCTCTTGCTCCGCCTTAAAACGAAAGAAAAACTATGCACAAAGAAGAGTGAACTAAAGTATGAAATTTCGAACTGCTCAACCCCTTTTCTGAAGGATGCCCTTGGTATTTATAGAGCATCCAGGGTGAAAGGTGGCTTCTCTCTCATGATTGTACAGATGTGACGACTTTAATTCCTGACTGATGCGCCGAATAATTGTCACCGAAAAGTTGAATGTACTTGTGATTATTATCGGCTGTCAACTTAATTCGGATTCAAATGTTATCAGCTTTCTGGCCCATCACGATTAATTAGCCTTTCACCCAAATACTCCCACCATGTTGCGCTGACCAAGTTGCGACGATCCTTCTCGGGCGAATATTTGCAAACACGATCACCACAAAGCCTATGGTAATGCTGCGCTCGACCAATGATTTCCTATGATCGCAATTTCTGCCTTGCGTCGTCGCATATTCTGCAAAAAAATACAAAAACCAACTGTTCTAATGCGATGAACGCATACGACCGCAATATTATGAAATTGATGCTTAATGGACACAATTTAACATGTTTTATCAATGCAAGCCAACATTATTTAAGAACTTAGCACTATGATAACGTGCATTTCTACCCGTTATCACAAGTCTAAACAGACCAGCCAAAAACCCTTTGAGGCTGAACCAGATTGGACCTCGAGAAAACCGGTTAAATCGACTGCTCTCGGTCCAAGCTCAAAATCTCACTAAGGCTGATCGTGTAACACTGAAGGTTATCGTCCAACACAATTGTCTAGTGTTGGGAGGTACACGATCACTTAGTGTCTTCTGTCTATCGCATAGTGCCATCGTTTAGTGCTCAGGTAGAGCTACACGATCGCTTAACACCATCGCATAGCGGTTCTTGTCATCGTTTAGTGTCCCCTGAGCTACACGATCGCTTAGTCCCATCGCATAGCACTTCAACTGTAAGACCCTAACACTAAATCTAAAGTGGGAGGTTAAATAGAGAAGAAAAATCCTAAGTAAGGATATTGGAGCAAAGAGTAGAAAACATTAAACCAAACGCATATGGAAGGCTTAAATATGTTGAACACAAGAGTGCTTGGAGGATGGAAGCAAGAAGACTTGAAAAATGGCAAAGGGCTTGCATACAACAAATGCAAGGGCATGCGGACACAAGCAAGGCATGCGTTGGAGGCATGTGTCGAGTGAGCTAGGCGCACAAGTCATCTGTCGAGGCCAAGTGCACAGGCTATGCGGTAAGGCCAAGCGCGCAGCCCATGCGTCGAGCATGTATGTCGAGCGCCCTGCCTATGCGTTAAGCGGGCAAGCCGGACACCCATCCTATGCGTGAAGCACTGCCGAGTCTGCCGAGCAACCATGCATCGATGCCTTATGCAAGAGCACGCCCATGTGGCGAGGCACGCCTATGCGGCCGAACGCGCCTATGCAGCCAAGCGCGCAAGTGGCCTAAGTAGCACACCCATGCGTCGATGGTCAGCGTCGTGCGTCCATGCTTAGTAGGCCGAGCAAGCACACCTAGCAAGCCATGCATCAAAGGTAAGTGGCCACCCTATGCGTTAGTGATGGCCAACTCATGCGATGGCTAAATGGGACTTTGATGAAGGAAGGGTGAGTTGCTATGCATTAAGAACAAAAGGGTAAGGCTAATTGATGGAAAAACTCCAAGGGAAGATGCCAATAGTTATACGATCATAAGTCTTAAACAATTTAAGTACAAAAATATGTTTAAGTATTTAAGTGATTTAGGTGGCAAAAGGAGGTTCACACAAAATTCTAGCAGGAGGTGGACAAAGGAGATTTCATGCAATGAAGGTCTTATCACCCTAAGCAGGAGGTGGGTGAAGGAGATTTCATGAAAAAACGGAAATTTTGGCTGGCAAATTGAGGTGAGAACAACTCAAGGCTAGGTTGGGTAGGCTAAGTATTGGCAGCTCCAAAGTGAGACAAATGGGAGTTGAGTTGTCACAAGGGGGTGAGTTTGGAATGGCTATAAATAGAGGGGTTGGGCGAAAGGGATTTATTCATACCATCACCAAAATTTTGTGTTGAGAGCATATTTAGAGTATTACGTTCGAGTTATTAGGCTACCAAGTTAAGTGGAGTTCAAAAGAAACAAAGGTTACATTGGTGAAGCATGATCTAGCCCGGACGCACAGCCAGCTAACGCATCCGGCACCCTGCACGCATGCCTTGCAGCATTGTGTCCGCCCATCAGCGCGCCTTGCTCGACGCATCCTACGCGCTAGCCCAGCGGAGTAGCCCCACCGTGCGACGCATCACGCCCAATGCAGTAGTCCACTGTGCCACGTGCACCCAATGCGTCAGCCCCCTGTGCGGCATAACACGCCCACCTTGCCTACTGCCAAATGCCTAGCTGCCTACCACAGTCCAAATAACCTTTAAAGAGGCTAATTTTAGAATCTTGGCTAAATTGGAGTAGGGTAAGCTGGTACTTTGATTATAAAATGGTATTTTGACTATTTTAACATTATTTATTGATATAACAAGTATTAATTGAGGAATTTTTCATTGATATGGAGGAATCCTCAGGAAGGTATTCTCAAGGTGATTTTAGTAGAAAAACTTGCTTACGGTGAGTGTTTACTTAGTTTTATGCATTGATATGTGGATAAATGCATATGTAAGTGCAAGATGCATGCTTATGATGTTATGTTGTCTGCCATGATATTGTTTGTGAAATTTCTATGGAAACTGATATTATACCTGGACTACATAAGTTAGCATGCTTAAAAAGGGTACTTGGCGGGAAAATATAGTCGGTCTCGGTGGGGGGAAATAATAGTCGGTGACAACCGACGGGAAATATAGTCAAGTTACCTAAGCATGACTAGTGGGAAAAGATTTCTCGATGTGCACATTGGTGGGAAAAGTGGGTTATAGGAAAGTTTCCATAAAAAGTTGTTATGATTAATAGTATGTTAATGATATGATCATGCCAAGTATAGCATGGAACTCGAGGATGATGATTGACTGAATTTACACATGATCATGCATAAATTATACTGAAATTTGTGATTATGTGATTGAGTTCCCACAAATATGTTTTGTAAAGTGATTATTATTTTAAAAGCACCACTCACTGGGCTTAGTAGCTCACACTCTTCCAAATGTTTTCTTATATCCCCCCCCCCCAGGTGGCTAAGCGGAGCGTTCAGGAACTGTCTCTTATACACATCTAGATGTGTATAAGAGACAGGCTCACGTTGCAGCTACACGATCGTGTAGTGCCATCGTATAGCACTTTCAATGGATCGTTTAGTTCCCACACAAAGCTACACGATCACGTAGTGCTATCGTATAACATTTCAACACATCGTTTAGCTCTTGTAGGTACACAATCGTCTAGTGTCCACCATCACAACGACCAGCACCCATATCTATACCATCGTCTAGCTTTTCTTCACATCATGTAATGCCTGGAGCTAGACGATCATTTAGCATTTAAACATCAACAACGATTTTTGAGTAGAAGTTGGAAAAACTGGAACTGCAGCTCGACCTTCTTCACTTGTTTCTTCAATTAAATCTTAATTTCAACTCTAATGACTCAAAATAAATTACAGACTCTTGATAAAACATATAATCTCATGTATCAAGAGCCAACTACAAATTTAATTAAGAAATTAAAGAGGAATAAAAAGCCAAAACTCAGAAAATCATATTAGTGTATCAGTTTCATATATCTCATGAAAAACACCCACCACACAAAAATTAAACCGAATTGAATGCTTATATGATGCTCTGATACCAAATGTAAGAGTGTATCAACATGCAGCAGAAGCAACAAGGATCATTAAGCATTCAAATTCATTAATTTTGGCAGAAACTAAAGCATGCTCATCTAATATAAGAGGGTTTGAAGTCATACCTTTACAGAACTCTTCAAGATCTTGTTCCTCAGTGTTTGTCTTCTTCAAAACGCATCGTGAACTACCTCAAGATCTTCCCCACTATCCTCTTCGTGCTTTAGAGCGAGTTGTGGGACTCAAGAATAGCTTGAAGCAACGGATAACTAAGGAGAAGCTCACTACACCGTCTGTTTTGAAGAACTCTTTCTTCAACCCAAAAATTTCAGTAAAATCTCTTTGAATGCATGCCTCAATTCCACTCCCATCTTCTTTATTTATTGCAGGTGAACATGCAAAGAAGATCACTGCATGAGATACAACTCATGCTTGGAGTAATTGAAGCCAAGGTGAGTGATGTTTGTGTGAGCAAGTTGAAGATAGTAATGGAAAAAACCACTTTTTCATTTTGTGCATTTTCCAACTTTTCTATTTTCATCAAATAAGATTTCAAAATCAATTTTTATTTTAAAACTGAAAAAATTATTAATTTTATAAAATTAATTTCATAAATTAATTTTCTAATAAAATTAATAAATAATTATTTAAATAATCATTTAAATAATTCTAATTAATTTAATATCAAATATTAAATTAATTTTTACACAAATCCATCTTCATATATTTAAATCATATTTAAATATAGATTCTCCTATTCTGTTTAATTTAATTTGAACGTTTCAAATTAACTTATCAAGCTTCTCTAAAGCTTATCCATTTACGAGCTAGTAGGGAGACCTTGCGGACCTACAGATCATGGGCTCCAACGATCCGAGATTAATCGACTAAACTCACTAGACCGAATTTACCCCCATTCCTTAACTAATGGGTTACTCCACTATTGCCCATAGTTGAACTCCCCTCACTATAGATATATTATGTCCACTTGATATAACCATAATCAGTAAGTTGATCCTTCACTGGTTGTTCATAATCACAGATGGGTCAAGATAACCGTTTTACCCCTGTGAATACATCTTGTTCCTTAAGTTCCCATTGACCCTCTAATTAACAATTTTGATTCATAATACTTTTGAATCAAGTCCTTTCTCTATCATGAGAAGGTGGGGCCCCGATTGTTCAAGACCTGGAATCAGTACTTAAGAGAACAACCTATCTGCTAATCCTAAATTAGGTAGGAGTGAATTCCATCTTGCAGGGCTATGTCTCCAACTATTCATCTGGTCTTATCCCAAAAATGAAAGGCTTATTGAGCAATGCTGTTGGACTACTCTCACCATATGCAGATCAAAGGATAATCTCGAACAAACTAGAGTTTATAGTAGCTCAAGATTAAGATCGAGCTAACCTAGTTACTTAATAAATGAAATAGTTAGTTTTAACAGTAAATGGTCGTTATAAAGAAAAGTACTATTTTTGTGGTCCGGTCTATATGCAAACTCATTGCATAGGATGCCCCCACTCACACGTCTCAACATGAACGATCTGTGGATCACATCGTTTGTAGCACTTTACAACTCTTTGTAACAACTACAAAGTGGGCCGCATCCAAAAGTGTTACCAGGATGAGATACCCAATTTCATCCATATACTTATTAGACCATTTAGGCTATATACTGTTAACCTAATCCTGTTTATGTCACCACATAAAGTTAAAGTATTCAAACTATAGCCATGGATATGTTTATTGGATTTTCATAATATAATGCAAAATCAAAAACTTATTATTATTGATAAATAGAATATTTAACACGAATTGCGAGTTCTAGGACATTCTTAACTCTTTAGACACTTATGATTAGTGAATATATGATAACGTTCACCACAGGTAAATTCTCCACAACTTTAGAGCCAACACAATTGCTGCTAACTCTAAATCATGCGTAGATTAGTTACATTCATGCTTTTTTAACTGACAAGAAGCACATGCCACTACCTTTCCTTCCTGCATCACCACACATCTTAATCCTTGTTGAGATGCATCACAATAAACCTCAAACTCTTTACCTGGTGTAGGTAAAGTCAGCACTGGTGCTGTTACTAACCTCTATTTCAAATCTTAGAAGCTATGCTCGCATTCTGGCGACCATTCAAACTTTGCATCTTTTCTGGTCAGGTTTGTCAATGGTAGAGCTATCTTAGAAAAGCCCTGCACGATTCTCCTGTAATAACCTGGTAAACCCAGAAAAGTGTGTACCTCTATTACAATCATGGGTTGTTCCTAGTTCTTGTAATTGAACTTTCAACTCTTTCAGTTCTTGTACCCCTTATACACAAGTTCTTGTAACTAAACTTTCAACTCCTTCAGTTCTACTGGCGCCATTCTATATTGTGCCTAGGATATAGGTGTTGTACTTGGAACTAACTCAATAGTAAACTCAACTTCCCTGTCAGGTGGTAAACTTGGTCACTCTTTAGGGAATACATCTAAGAATCCTTGTACCATAGGTATATCTTCAGGTTTTAGCTTCCTATCTTGTGAAACCGCCACATAGTCTAAATAAGCTTCACATCCCTTACTCAGTGGCTTCCTAGCTTTCACTGCTGATATTAAACTTCCTAGTGAAGGATCTCATATCGTAGAGTTCCATGAGCACGTTCGGGTCGCTCCGATCTCACCGTGACCGAAATACATATTATACATTCAATACATACAGTTATGCAAACAAAACTTAATTAATGGCATGCTAAGACAAAGATAAATAACAAGGGAAAGAGTACCATACAAGTTGAAGACGATATTCACACTTCGAAACTCCAACGCAGCAGAAAACCTCCATGCGATCTACCAACGCCTAGCGAAAATGTCGACTGCAGTAGCACGAACAATGGCAAACACACGACCGCAACAGGGACGACACCACCACTAAAGAGCCCCGGGAATTCTCGGAATGAAAACCCAAAGGGTGGTCTTTGGTGAATTTGGTAGAGGAAGGAGGAAACACGAATCAGTAGGCAATAAGCAAGTGGGAGGGAGAAAGACGCTATCGCATAACAAAAATGCTTATCGTTTAGAAGGAGCTACACGATCGTGTAGGATTTACTGAATGATCGTTTAGGAAAAGGTATACGATCATTTAGCAGAAATGACACACTATACGATTGTCTAGAGAAGCTATGCGATCGTGTAGGTGACAGCATGCAATTGTTTAGGCGCGAGGAAGACAATTGTTTAGGCGCGAGGAAGACGAATTCTGGGTTAATTATCATATAATTAACCAACTAAAATATTAATAAATATAATCATATTATATTTTTATTCAATAGTTTGATATCACATACCTACTATAGTATTTTCTCCTCTACTTGATATAAATCATATTTATATCTAATTTCCTCCAAAATAATGTATCTCATACATTTAGCCAATTATAACATATATAATTAACCAGTCCAATTATATAATATATAATCAAACTTCCTCTTTTCAATTTGAACATTTCAAATTAACCCAAACACTGGTTCTCAACTTTATCCAAGCTACTCAGGGGACCTAATGAACCTGTGGCTCGAAGCTCCAACGGTCTATGAATAGCTGACTAAAATCTATAGCAACGAGATCCACCGTCTGTTAGCTGTCAGGCATTCCACTAAAGACCAACAGTTGAACTCTTCTTACCACAGATATATTTCTATGTCCATCGGATATAACCAATCATGAGTACGATAACCCTTCACAGATGCTCGTAAGTACAGCTGGGCCAAATTACCGTTTTGCCCCTGTAGTTACATCTCACTCCTTAAGTACCACTGATTATTCTAATGAACAAT
>NC_052356.1:17842581-17861030 GCF_009727055.1 Benincasa hispida
TTCTTCCATTTTGGAGTTGAATATGTATTTAAGAGCCTCATGCATAAGCTGTTCAGACAATTGTCCAAACATCCTTCACAGGGACTCCATGATCTCACGCGTTGAGACCATAGGCTCATGTTTCTTGTCCAAGACTTCAGAAAGACTTGCCAAGATGTAGGCTTGGGCCTTCTCATTCGCCCTTGTCCATTGCTCATATGCATTCTGAACATTTCGAGCGGCATTCAGAGCAGGAATAGGAGGACAAGCGTCTTTGAGAGTAAACATGAGATCCTCGATGATCAGGACTGTCGTGATCATGTGTTTCCATGTTGCGAAATTATCGCCAATAAGTTTTTCGGCGCTTAGCAATGCCAACATGGTTGTTGCCATTTTGAAAACGTTGCTGAAAATACGAAAAAAACTTTATTAGAATATTTTAAACCACTTTTAAACCAATCAGTTTTGCAAAAAAGTTTCAAGTACCCTAAGAAATAGACTTCTATTTTGCAATGATGCCCAGTGAGGCAGGAAAAACGCCACCGATGGGGTGATTAGTTGCACTTTCGCTGGGATGAAACATTCACAACCATTAGGTAGAACCAACTCTTGGAATTGAACCTAACAGCCACCATTTTTCGGTCCAAAATCGTTAACCTTTAACTATTTTGTGTAAGTGTAACCCCTCGCTTTCAGTGCCAGAGTCCTGCCCAAATGAGCCCACCATAGGGAAGAAGCAGATTAGGACAAGAGACTAAGTTACCTTATCCTCTTACAGAAGATCAAATAAAAAAACGCGAAAAACTGCCATCCTTTAGGGGGACAATCCTAGGGTGCCTCGAGGCGATGTGTAGTAACTTTATTCAACCTGAGAGACCGAGGGATATGCTGTCGCACTTCCTGCTCCCACTTACTATGAACACTCTCTCCATCCACCTTGATATTGACCTACCCAAACACCATCCGTTGGGGGGACATGCCAAAGGTGCCGCGAGGCCGAGGGTAGATCTCACAGTGTGGACTATTTAGGAGAAACGTGAAAGATTTAAGTGAAACATCTTATGCCCGAAGTACCTCCCACTGAATATTCTACCTAGGGATTCATTAACC
Organism: Benincasa hispida; assembly: GCF_009727055.1. Taxonomy (NCBI): domain Eukaryota; kingdom Viridiplantae; phylum Streptophyta; class Magnoliopsida; order Cucurbitales; family Cucurbitaceae; genus Benincasa; species Benincasa hispida. The sequence continues at coordinate 17,843,671 of NC_052356.1, forward strand.
TAGACAATCCGACTATTGATTTTAGTCTAAGTCGTCTTTTTAAACTCTACTCATAAACAACGTTTGTCTATGAAATATGAACAAGTTCAAGTAGTCACATTTAAACACTTTAATGGACTGTCCTTAACTTGCATGCATGCATCAAATCTATCTAATTCACCTTTCCAGGTAAGTTCCGAGGTAGGGGTGTTACGTTTCCATCAACTTAAATACCCCAGCCTAGACAGAACCCACCTCAGACAAAAGGTCCCTTATAGATAGATTTGCTACACTTTAACCTTTTATTAGCCAATATAATCCTATTAAACTGATTAAAAGATTAAAGCCTTAGGGTATCTAATCGTATTAGAACCGTGATCTTAGGTCTATGTGATCCAAGTTTTAAACACTTTAAAACCATGAATTAAACCTAAGTGAGCATGCATGTCTTTCTTATTTCTTTTAGTTCTAGTTTCTCTTTAACTTTTAAAAAGAACAACTAAAACCATTGCGCACAACGAGGTGTTTATAACGTTTATAAAGAAACCTATGTGTCATGCTTCATGCAATGTCCGGTAATTACTATATAACTTTTATATAACGTGTAACAAACAAGCAAACGTGCTATCATTCACCCTTATACTATAACAATTATAATATAAAGATGATGCATGTCAATGCTTTTTATGCATGCATAGATATAACTTTTATATTATATGATGCATGAGCATGCTCTTACATAATTAAATCATGCTTCTCGAAATTATAACAATTACAATAAAGAGATGATGCATGACCATTGCATAATTTAAGGTGGGATTTACTATATGTGCATATCATATGACATATAAAAAACATACATCACATGTAATAAACAAAGGATTAATGGACCAGGATGAGCCTTTACAAAAAACCAGAATGAAAAAACCCTATCTACTACATTTTTCATCGGGCAAATCAGTTCACAGGCGAATTGGGTCTTGAACCGCCAGAGGTTTTCATCGTGTAGTAAACTCCAATGGGTAGACGATCGTTCAGCGCGCACTAGACGATAGAAGCATAAGTAAATGATCGCGTAGACGACAACGAGGCTTCAAAGCCTGATCGTCTATGCGATCATGTAACGTGACGACAAGTAAATGATTTACCTTGTATTACTAAGCGATTGTTTAGTCAGTTACTAAGTGATGAAGCTTGCTGACCTAAACGATCGTCTAGCGTGCACACTTTAAACGATACGTGAGCGTCTCATCGTCCGTGTAACCAGGTAAATGATTTACCTTGCGATGCTAAGCGATCGTTAGTCAGTTACTAAGAGATGAAGCTTGCTGACCGAAATGATCGTCTAGCGCGCGTGCATTAAACGATAATTAGCGATCGTGTACCCGATCGTCAACACGATACGATCAACTCTTGATGGCATACCCCATCGTCTAAACGATGCATTCAACAGTGATCACGTACTCGATCGTCAACCTGATGCGACCAACTCTTGATTGCATACTCCATCGTTTAACTGATGCATTCAACAGCGATCGCGTACTCCTTCAACTTTACGATGCGATCAACAACGATCGCATAGCACATCTTCTGCATGATGCGATCAACCCTAGATCGCCTCCTTCTTCGAAGAACTGCAATGTTTGCCTAGATCGAGTACCACTCTTGTGCAACACTTGCACATATTTGCTTCTTCGATGAACGACTCAAAACTTCAAACAAACTTTGAATATATACTCGATAACGATTATTACTACCCAAAAATGCAGGGGCCTTTACTAACCTGGCTCTGATCCAAATTGAAGGATCTCATATCGTAGAGTTCCATGAGCGCGTTCGGATCGCTCTGATCTCACCGTGACCGAAATACATATTATACATTCAATACATACAGTTATGCAAACAAAACTTAATTAATGGCATGCTAAGACAAAGATAAATAACAAGGGAAAGAGTACCATACCAGTTAAAGACAATCTTCACACTTTGGAACTCCAACGCAGTGGAAAACCTCCACGCGATCTACCAACGCCCAGCGAAAACGTTGACTACAACAGCACAAACAACCGCAAACACACTACACCACCACTAATGAGCCCCGGGTATTCTTAGAGTGAAAACCCAAAGGGTGCTCTTTGGTGAATTTGGTAGAGGAAGGAGGAAACATGAATCGTGTAGGCGATAAGCAAGTGGGAGGGAGAAAGACGCTATTGCATAGTAGAAATGCTTATCATTTAGGAGGAGCTACATGATCATGTAGGATTTACTGAACGATCGTTGAGGAAAAGGTATACGATCGTTTAGTAGAAACGACACACTATACGATCGTTTATAGAAGCTATGTGATCGTGTAGGCGATAGTGTGCGATCGTTTAGGCGCGAAGAAGACGATCATTTAGGCAGAAAGTGCTATTGTATAGTCTCTCGATTTTCATAAGTGATCGCTTAGAATTCTACCAATGCGCGCCTGCGATTTCTTTTGGACGATTGACGGACGACGCAAAAATGAAAACTCTTTTCATTTTTATTTCATTGGTTACAATAACCGACTCATTCCAACTAACCCACATCCAAACACGAATTCTGGGTTAATTATTATATAATTAACCAACTAAAATATTAATAAATATAATCATATTATATTTTTATCCTATAGTTTGATATCACATATCTTCTATAGTGTTTTCTCCTCTACCTGGTATAAATCATATTTATATCTAATTTTCTCCAAAATAATGTATCTCATACATTTAGCCAATTATATCATATATAATTAAACAGTCCAATTATGTAATGTATAATCGAATTTCCTCTTGTCAATTTGAACATTTCAAATTAACCCAAACACTGGTTATCGACTTTATCCAAGATACCCAGGGGACCTAATGGACCTATGGCTCGAAGCTCCAATGATCCGTGAATAGCTGACTAAACTCTTTAGCAACGAGATCCACCATCCATTAACTGTCAGGCATTCCACTAAAGACCAACAACTGAACTCTTCTTACCACAGATATATTTTTGTGTCCATCGGATATAACCAATCATGAGTAAGATGACCCTTCACAGATGCTCGTAAGTACATCTGGCCCAAATTACCGTTTTGCGCCTGTAGTTACATCTCACTCGTTAAGTAGCACTGATTCCTCTAATGAACAATACAACATAGTCCAAATATGTGTGAACACCTCTCGGGCCAAGAGAAGGTGTGTGGCGCCACATTGTTCAAGCCCCGGAATCAGCCCTTAAGGGAGCTATATATCTACTTACCCCTGCCTCGGGGAAGGAGTGAATTCCATCTTGTGTAGCTGAGTTCCCAGCTCCCAAATTAAACGAATCCCCAAAATAGTAGGTTTGAATCGGCAACCTTGCCACTCGCACCCATACAAATCAAAGGACCGCCCTCAATGGCAGGAGTTCCCAACTCACTCAGGATTGAGGTCATGTTACCTATGGTCATCCTAGTGAAGTGAAGTCTCTGTCATGAACGGTATTATATAACAAGACGTTAACACTTCGTGGTCAGGTTTTATACAAACTCTTTGTATAGGACACCCCTGCTCACATATTCCCAACACGAATGATCAGGATCAGACCATCTGTGACAAGTCACAACACTTGTAACCATTCCACAAAGCGGGCCATCCATAGCGTTACTAGGATAAGGTTTCCCTCATGTATCCATATACTACAGACCATTTTGGTTATCACTCAAGACATGATCCACTTGTATGTCACCACATTCATGCTTGAGTCACATACAAATAACCAGGGATTTTATGTTTATTGGTTTGTGGTAAAGCAAATAAAACAAGTAACTGGGTAAAAATACAAGATGTGAAGTAAATATCATATATTAATAACATAAGTGTTCGTATAAACTATTTACAAACTATAGGACACGAGACTTTAGAGCATCAACCCCAACACCTAGAAGTATTCTTTTACTTCCTACCAGGGTTATCTCTTGTTCACCTGGCTTCCTAAACACTATCTATTTCTTAAAAAAATCCACAGTGGCATAATGTTTACTTAGGAAAACCATGCCTAAGATAACATCAATCTCTAGCAACTCTAATGGAATCAAGTCAACCCATAAACTCTGATTCCCAAGAATTACTTCACAATTCCTGTAATACTCATGCACAACTAGAGTATCTCCTAGAGTCGTAGAAATAAACAAGTCCTCATTCATATGCTCAAGCACTTTATCTATATGCAATGCAAACATGCATAGCACTGCTTATTCCAAAACTTAGTCAATTTTTCATCAATTTAAGCTTAACTCAACTACTCAAGAAAAATCTATTCAACACCTAGAAATTTCCTTCACTTCAACATAGATTTTAACTTTTACCTAGTTAATCTCTTAATCACCTGCTTAAGTAGGAAAAATGGAAATCCGGGTTTCACAACCTGCTTCACCTTCCATCCCTTACCAACACATGAGTGTGCAGCACCAGGATCAAATAACACATAAGCGAACTGATTACATAAAGTTATCGTACTAGTTATGACATATGGAGACTCTTCCGCTTCTTGGTGTGTCATAGCGTATACTCTACCCTGCTGTTGCTACTGTTGTTGTTGTTGGGGTCGTCCAACCACCCCTGTTTCCTTAGCTGCACCGGATCCTTCACCTTCGGCTCCGGTCGCTCTTGGTTGATCTATAACCTGGGTAACTTTTCTCTATTCACCCTGTGCTCCATGAACTAGCTGGGGACAATCTTTCTTGAAGTACTCTGCTTGTCCACACTGAAAACAAACATTATTGTTGCCATAACATACTCCTGCATGGCGCTTACCACAATTTGTACACAGTGGTTTCCTTCCTATACTAGCTACTGAATCGCTAGCACGACCTGTTACGGATCTACTACTCGATCCAACTGTAGGTCTTGACCTCTTTCAACTAGAACCCTATTGGCTCGCGCCTCCAAAACTCCTCATACTTGACTGTCCAAAGAACGGGGGTCTAAAACTCTTACCTCTCATCTCTACTGGAGTTTTGTGCTGCTCCGCACCTGTTTGGATTATGTCTACCCTCCCTACACTCCACTCAACTATGATAGTGGTCTCAACTAACTAAGTGAAATCCACCCAATTAGCTGTAGAGTTAACGGGAGTATGTATTTTCCTTCTTAGGCCATTCTCAAATCTCCTACATCTCTCTTTCTCTTCCACAATGATTGGAAGGGCATACTGAGATAACTCTGTAAATCTCTACTCGTACTCAGCAACCATCCTCGATCCTTGAGTTAGCATAAGAAACTCATCCCTCTTTACTTCTCTGAAATCACTAGAGTAGTATTTGTCCTTAAATACTTTTCTAAACTCAGGCTAAGACATAGCTTCTGAATTTCGTCTCTTAGCCTCTACCACTTTCCACCATTTCTCAGCCCCTTTTTACAGCAAGAACGCTGCTAACTCGACCTTACGGTCCTCAGGACATCTTATAACACTAAAGCGTTTCTCAATTTAGTCCACCCAGACCTCAGCATCTATTGGATCTGTGGCTCCATCAAACGTCGTGGCACTTAAAGCTTTTAGCCTCTTGACATCAAATTTCTTCTCTGGATCTGTATGAATCGATTCTACACTTGCCGCCAATCTCTGGGTGATTCTATGAAATACTCGGTCCTCCATCTGAGGATCTGCTCTTACCCGTGGGGTACTCGACTCATTTTCAGAAGTTGTCTCTTGCCCTATTGGGTCTCTAACTCTCTTCCCCTTTAGATCTGGGTCCTGTCTAACTTCAGGGCCTCCGCTGGTAGGGTCAACATTCCTCTCCTCAGTTTGCTCGCTCAGCCTGCCACTTTTCATTGGCATCTTTGCCTATTTAACAAATACACATGTTAGGGACTTACTTATGGGCCTTATTCTAATGCATGAACTCTCTCCTTCACCCAAAATCTTATGCTCTGATACCAATCTGTCACACCCCGCCACAGATTACCCTCTTAACTTGGATGGAGTGGTGACTGTAGCAGTTACCAACCCTTTTGCTGGCACTTACTGCCTATCTAACCTATTGAATTTTGCTCAAACCCTAAATGCATATATATCATCAATACACTGAACAATTAACTTAGAATTTAACATATTTACATTACAGGGTTTTGCATTGTCGTTCATACATGAATATTACAATTTAGTGAGTCCCGACTAGAATACTAGTCACTAGACAGACACATGTGTACTAACTAATACAGGTCTTCAATTAAGCTTCTTTCAACCTAACTCTTTAAGTGGTAGAGCAACAACAATGAGCTCTTTTGGGAACTGACCGCTACCTGAAAGGAAAACATTTGAAAACATGAGCTAGAAGCCCAGTGAGTGACTAACATTTAAGCATAATGTTCGTACATAAATTTCATATTAAAACTGAAAGCTTTTATTGAAATATAAACTTGGCAACTATTATTCATATCATCATCAACATCACATAGCATTTTCTTATCTAGCTAGATCATGCCTTTGTCTATTTGTCTAGAGTTGCCCTTTTGCTCACTCCTTATCATTCTTTACGGCATTACCACTTAACTGGAAAGGAACTCTTTTTGTTCATTTCCTACAATCATAATTTGCATCCTTCGTTGAGAGAGAGAACCTTTACTCAATCCTTCAACATCAATCCATAGCCAAAGTGGAGTGATCTCGACACTACCAATAACAACTTTTCATTTATTCATATAATTCTAGTTTAAGTACCATCATACCTTGGGTACAACTGCTCAGATACCTTCTCTGTGTACTTCAGTATCGAGTTGCTTGGATACCTTCTCCATGTACTTCAGTATCGAGCTATTCAAATTCTCGGACAAAGCTTGAGTACCTTCTTCGTGTACTTCAGTACTGAGCTACTTATACTTACTTGCATATTCTTATATCTTAATGACTTAGTTGCCCAAACGCATCCCATACTAATGTATCCTCATAGCCATTGTAAAGCATAGCATAAATATAACATTAATGTGTGATGCGTTGCTTGGTAACTATTTGTGAATAGTTGTCATAAATAGCTTTCAGTAAACATGCATTGCTAGACATTCATAAGCATTAACAATTTACTTAAAACATTTAAACCATTTAGAGTCACTCACAATCTTTGGTAATCCTCTTCATGTATGCTTACTGTGCGTTGAACATCTAGCCAAATCCTTAGGCCTTAACTTGACTAGGCAGCAACGTTAATACCATTCGTCCATGCCTTGCATCCATGCATTGCGTTAGGCATTCAAGCCTCTTATGCGTCTAGGTCTTTAGCTCATGCCTACTGCCTATCGCATGGCCCATCGCATAGCAATCTTTGCACCCATTGCTCAGCTTATGCGCCTGTCTGGTGGCATATCGACACATGCCCCATGCATTTGTCCGATTGCGCCCATCATTCGGCTTATGCACCCATCTGGTGGCATATCGGTGCATGCCCCATGCGTTCATTCGATTGCACCCATCATTCCAATGTAACCTTGCGCTTATGGCTTCAATATGCGTTGCATGGTCTAATGCTTCTCAGCTCATCCTTGCGCCAATTCAATCTCCAATGCATGCGCTCATCATCCTTGTCAAGCCCTTAAAGGTGCTTGCTTGTTCAACCCCAGCAGCTGTCTGTTTGCTCTAGATTTCAGATTTAAATTAAAATTTTAATAACTAACTTCCAGGCCTTTTCTCAAGAAATTTCCTTCTATTGTCTTAGCAAGCTTAACTTAAAATTTCAGCTCAGAATTCCCCATGGTTGTGCCGGAATCCTTAAATCATCAAGACTGGCCCAACTTACTAGAGAATTCGACCTCCCGCCGGATTCTTCATACTCTAGCTCGATTATGCAAGAATCTCCCTCCGGAAAATCAACCTCGGGAACTAGACATACTCAGGGTTTGAATGGCTCTGGAATTATTTCATTTGCCCGAGCGAATTTCTCCAAACTTCTTCTTGAAGTCGGGCTTCTCTTTTTAACATCAGGCTGCCACCTCATCCTTAGAGGATAATGTCAAACTGAGTATGATAGCTGGCTTAGCTGATCAATCTTCAAGATGATCTTTCCCTCTTGGCTATTTTACGCAAGGGTCAGATCCCAAGCCAATGCTTATGATCACATGGCCGCATACCTCCTTCTCAATGCATCGCTCAATCTAGCTAACGCATAGCTCACTTAGAGGCTTTTGCGTCCCTCCTTTGGTCGCATACTTCTAAGCCAACTCATGTCCTAGCCCACACATAGTTGTCTTATCATATCAACTATGCGTTAGGCCTTCCTCGTTTTATAACATAACTTTAGCATGCATCACATACTCCATCGTCTAGCTCATCATTTAGTACTACTACTGCACAGCACCAACGCATAGGCCACATAGCACCAACACATAGCATTGTCGCATAGCGCCATCACCAACGCATAGTACATCACCAACGCATAGTGTAGCACTATCGCATCCAACGCCGCATGCCTCCCTCGCCACATGCCATCCATCGACGCATGCCTCGCACCGCGTCATCGCATGCCCTTGCCTCACCGCATGCCCTTGCACTCAACTCAACTACAACCGCATTTCCTTCGGCCGCATGCCTTCGACTACTTACCATCGTATCATAGCTTCCACTCATGTGTTCACCCTTGGTACCAACGCATAGCTTATCCTTGCCTTCAACACTTAGCCAAATTTCCACTTATTATATTATCTAAAACTCACACATCTAAGTATTTCTAACACTTAGAATTTCCTTCCTCCATCTTCCTACTTTCTTTATCTCCTTTCATAATTTTACTTAACACGCTTGTTACTCACTTTTGTAGGAAAAATAGAGTAATGGGGTTGACACAACCTATCACACCCCCTCTCAGACTACTCTCTTAGCCTAGGAAAGGACATGACTGTAGTAGTTACCAACCCTTTTGCTAACACTTACTTCCTATTAACTCTAGCAAAAATAATCTGATACCAACATGATCTTAAACATAGCAGCTGCCTCTATGGCCAAAAGCATTAAGTATTAAAAACAAAACATTTGCAGAGATTACATTACAAGTTTCATAAGTCTCGATACCCAAAACCTTAGTCCTTACATGAACAACTATAACATGTGTACAATATTTACATTAACCATCTAGCTGACTGGTTACAATAACTATTGTCTTTGAGTGGCAGAGCAGATGTAGAGCTACCTTCTGAGGATTTGACCGCTAACTGGGGGAAGGAAAAACATTTGAAAATATGGTGAGCTTGCTAGTCCAGTGAGTAACTTAAGAAAGAAAACTGATTCTCATGCATAAGTCTAAAAAAAGAGATCATACTGAAATATTCTTTACAGTAACCTTGTACTAAAATATAAACATTTTCCAAGCAAAAAACATGTAAATCTATTTTCATCATAAAACATTAAACTGTTACTTAGTTGAGAATAACCCTGTTGTGGTTAAATCCCAACGTCAACTGCTTAGTGAAGAGAGAACCCTTTTGCTCAATCTCTGACTTTAACTACTTTCGTGCACATGGTTATAACTAAGTACTGTCATACCTTAGGTATGTCTGCTCAGATACCTTCTCAAATGTCCCTCAATATCGAGCTGCTCAGATACCTTCTCAAATCTCCCTCAGCATCGAGCTTCAAGTAAAACTAGTCATATTATGACTTTCTCTTTAAAGCATGTAAAGCAATACGCATAGAAAACATGTCTTTAAAGGTACTAATGCATGCTTTGTGTATTAAAACACACATAAATAGTTTTTCAATAAACTTTCATACATGGCATATGTTTAAAACATAACTCATAGTTTGCTTGGAAATTACTTTGTAAAACTAGCTAACATGAGAATAATCTTTCTTAAAACATGGTTTCTTTAAAACATTGTAAATATTTAGTCACTCACAACTTTTAGGACTATTCCTTAAGGGTCGATATGCTTCTAACACTGGTGTCAATCCTGTGGACACAAAAGCATATATTAGCTTCTAGTAATTGCCTCCCTTTTGAGACTAGCTCTCAAATAAGCTTTGCATTTAGCCTTCCTCTAGAAGACTTTCACTCAACACATAACTTGCTGTAGGTTTAGCACTTAGAAATTTCTTTGAGACTTTGGCTCTTGCAATGATTCCAACTGCACCTCACAAACGCTTCCCACTTGTGCAACCAACACTTTGCTCTAGGTGTTCCTTTCAGCTGCACATGGTTGTCCACAAGGCTGCTTATGCGTCCAAGACTTCAATACAAGATCTCTTCAGCTCACATAGCAGGTCCAACACATAGGAATGCTCAGCCCTTGGTCTGTTCGAGCATTTCACTTCGAGCTGCCAGCTTACTCAACCCAAGCAGCTGCCTGCTTGTTCATGAAATTTCATATTCAAATTAAGGAATTAATAACTCAAATTCTAGAGCTCATCTCAAGAAATTTTCTTCTACAAACTTGTTTAAACTTGTCTAAGAAAATTACCTTAAAATTTCAGCTTCAAAATTTTTGTTGTTCGTCTTGGAGACTGAATTCTTTATCGACGACCCAGGTTCACCTGAGAACAGAACCTCTGGTCACTTTTTCCCTTCTCCGACCTTATTTCGGTGAGAACTTCTTCCTGCAGTGTCACCTCTGAAAGTAGACTCTCAGAGATTTCCAACGGCACTAAGATCTCTCGATTTGCACGGAGGGAATGATCAAACTAATCATTTGAAGTTCAACCTCCCCTTTTTATACTGCTTTCCACCGCTTACTAGTAAAGCTTAGCACAACACCTTAAGCTTAAATAGAGTTAAATCCAGTGCTTAGGAAAGCTGCTGCCCTTAATGGTGGTTAAGATTGATCAATTCATGCTACAATCATTTGGCTCACTGCCCATCATGTAGCTCATCGCTTAGTGCTTCTCTCGCTGATGTTTATCACCCAACGATCTCGTTGTCGCTCATCGTGTAGCACATTGCCTATCACACAGCTCTCGCTATCGCTCATCATATAGCTCTCGCTGACGCTCATCATGTAGCATTGACGCCTATCGTCTAATNCTCGTTGTCGCTCATCGTGTAGCACATTGCCTATCACACAGCTCTCGCTATCGCTCATCATATAGCTCTCGCTGACGCTCATCATGTAGCACTGACGCCTATCGTCTAATGCATCACATCCATCATCTAGCGCTCACGCGTATCGTATAGCGCCATTGTCTAGCGTCATCGTGTAGCGCTATCGTCTAGCGCATCACTTCACATCGCTTAGCACTGCAAATAGCTACACAATCGTCTAGCGCATCGCTTAGCACCGTCCATAGCTACACGATCATCTAGTGCACTGCTTGACGCTGCTTGTAGCTACACGATTGTCTACGTGCGCAACTCCAACGCTTAGCACCCATGCTCGCACACACCTGCTCGCACACACCTGAAGTTGCTGCATGCATGCTAACCTCTCAAGACTTGGCTACCACATGCCTTTTCCACGCATAGATTTTTTTCTCTTGGCCACACTTTGGCTTCCAATGCATGGGTTACACTTAGCCAATTTTTTCAAGCTTCACCCAAGAATAAAGCTTTCAAATTCAAACTTTTCTTCTAACTTTTCACCCTTTTCCCTACAATTACACCTTAATTCTCACATCAACCTACTCACTACACTGGTCTCAGTAGGAAATATACACAAGTAGAGAAATTAGAGCTCATGGTTTACACATTCTGAACCAGACCTCTAAGACCCGAACTGGTCAAATCGGTTCAGTTGAACTACTGAATGTTCGGTGTGCACGCGAATTGGGATAGGATGAGTAGCGTTGCAACGCTTCATCCCAGCGTTACAATGCCTCGGGATGGCTTCTTTGTTTCTGGGCTTGCTGAAGAACAACGTTGCAATGCTGTGAGGGTAGCATTGCAACGCTGTCTGACAGAAGCTTCAAATTTGAAATTCTGTAGTTGAGCATGCATCAAATTTTCTTCAATTACGACCTAATTGCACTATTGACTCTAATAAATTTACAGACTCTTAATCACACATTAAGACCCATAAACAAAGAGCCAATTACAACAATTACTTGTAAATTGAGGAAAATTTGGATGCCAAAGTCATAATTTATCCATTTCAGTAATCATTTCATGCAACTCATGAACAACACCCACCAAACTAAAATTAGCGCAAATTGAGAGCTTAAAACATGATCTGATACCAATTGATGGAGTTGACATTCAACATGTAGAAGCAATTAAGGATCTAAGCAGTCTAACTACATCAATTTTAGGAAATTAGCAAGCATGTTCATAGTTTTCAACTTATTAGGGTTTCATAATCATACCTTTGATTCTTCCAATTACTTGAAACCACCACAAAATTCTTCTTCTATCTCTGGAGTAGACCACCACAAAGGTCTTTTCTACTAATATTAGGCCTTAAATTGAAGTGTAATCTCCAAATTGAGAGGAATTTGAGACTTTGAAGAAAGGAAGAAAAATAAGATTTTTTTTTTTGTTTTCTTAATCTCATATTTCAGGTTGCAAATTTAAACTAAAACCTCAATATATATCTCTAATCCATGCAAATAGGATTGAAAGATAGAAAACCCACTCAATTTTCCATTATAAATTGAGTGGCATGAGGTGGATTTAATGGAAAATGTGGGATTATCCCACATTCCATTAAATCTCATTTATTAATTCATAAAATGGAGTTAATTTAAATATAAAATTATTTTAAAACTTGAATTTAAAATTCAATTTTAATTAAATAAATTTTATAATTTTGAATTTCATAAATTCAAATTTTAATAACCAATTTCATAATTTTGAATTTCATAATTTCAAAAAATAAATTAATTTAATTAAACAATTTAATTAATTTAATTTAATATAAAATATTAAATTAATATAACACCTCATTAAATATTTAAATCATATTTAAATATTGTTAACTCTAAAAAATCATAACGTTTAATTCGACAATTAAACATCAATTATATCAAATATAATAATCCGAACACTAAACCGAGTTTGAATATTCTAAATTCTCTCAACACGCTAGTCTAAAGTTTAATCTTTTTATGAGCTAGTAGAGGAACCTAATTGACCTACAGATCATAAGCTTCAACGATTTGAGATTAATTGGCTAAACTCTTTAAATCGAATTAATCAATAATCGTTGACTACCGAGACATACCACTGTAGCTCAGCAATTGCACTCTCCTCACTTTAGATATGTTTCTATCCACTTGATTTAACAATAATCAGTAAGTCAATCTTTCATAAGGCGTTTGTATTTATAGCTAGATCAAAATTACGATTTTACCCCTGTAATATATCATGCTCCTTAGGTCTCCACTGGTCCTCTAATGAATACTTGATTTGTGGTCCTACCAATAAATCGAATCCCTCTCAGCCATGAGAAGGTGGGGCCCCTTTGTTCAAGACCAATAGTCAGTACTTAAGGGAACAACCTATTTACTGACCTTAGAACAGGCAGAAGTGAATTCCATCTTGTAGAACTATGTCTCCAGCTATCTATCCAGTCTTACGCCTAAAATGGGAGGCTTATTGAGGGCCAATGTTGAACCACTCTCATCTATGTAGATTAAAGGATAATCCCGAATAAACAGGAGTTCATAGTTAGCTCAGGATTAAGATCGAGTTACCTTAGGTCATCAAATTGAAATAGTCAGTTTTAACAGTAAACAATCTTTATAAAGAAAAAGTGAGATCATGAGCCTATTCTCACTACCTATGAGTTCATAGAGTCCCGAGGGGAATGTTTTGATAGCCATCCACCCAGCTCAGACACGATGCATTCAAGTAAATCTATAATGCCTGCATGCCAGAGGGGCCTCTATTCAAGAACATGTTCTAAATATGATGATCCACTTTAATGTGGCAGAGATGAATGGGTCTATCTTTAATGAAGCCAGTCAGGTTAGCTTTATCTTGAAAACTTTACTTGAAAATTTCCTACAGTTCTATAGCAATGCTGTTATGAACAAGATTGATTACAACCTGACCACTTTTCTCAACAAGGTACAAACGTACCAATCCATGAAGAAAGTCAAGGAACAGAAGGGTGAGGTAAATGTCGTCATGTCCTCAAAGAAGTTCCACAGAAGTTCGACCTCTGGAACCAAGTCTGTATCCTCTTCTTCCGACACCAAAAAGTGGAAGAAGAAGAAGGGAGATGAGAAGAAGGCTAACTCACCAGATACTGCCCAAAGAGGTAAGAAGGCCAAGGCTATAAAGGGAATAAGTTATCATTGCAACCAAAAGGGACATTGGAAGAGGAATTGCCCCAAATACTTGGTGGAGAAGAAGAAGGCCAAGCAAGGTAAATATGATTTACTTGTGTTGAAAACTTTCTTAGTGGAGAATGATGATACAACCTAGATAATAGATTCAGGCGCCACTAACCACGTTTATTCTTCATTTCAGGGAATTGATTCCCGGCAGCAGTTGGCGACTGGTGAGATGACGATGTATGCTGGAACTGGGCACGTCGTCTTAAGAAGACAATGGGAGGACTCCGACTTACTTTACCGAAATCATTTATTTTGCAAATTTTTCTATAAATAAAGCATTTATTAATAAAAATGATGTAGAGATTTTTTCTACTATGTTGGAAGAAAACTTTTATGTGCTAAGGCTATTAGCAACAAAGGCCTTGCTAAATACTAAACTGTTTAAAACGGCGGTAACTCAAAATAAAAAATAGAAAATTTCTCTTAAAGAAAATGCCCATATTTGGCACCTATGGTTAGGACACATAAATCTCAATAGGATTGAGAGATTGGTTAAGAATAGATTTTTAAGTGAGATAGAAGAAAATTCTTTATCGGTGTGTGAGTCATGCCTTGAAAGCAAAATGACTAAGAGATTTTTTTTTTACTGGAAAAGGTCACAGAGCCAAGAACCCTTAGAACTTGTACATTTAGACGTCTGTGGTCCTATGAATGTTAAGGCAAGAGAAGGGTTTGAATATTTCATCACCTTCATTGATAATTATTCAAGGTATGAGTATATTTATTTCATGCATTATAAATCAGAAACTCTTGAAAAGTTAAAGTAGTACAAGATTGAAGTTGAAAATGCATCAAGTAAAACAATAAAAACATTTCAATCTGATCGAGGTGGAGAGGGTTTAAAATTCCAAGAGTATTTGATAGAACATGGAATTGTATCCCAACTCTCAGCACCTGGTACATGATAGTTGGTAGAAATACAAGTTATTTAAGCCTTTTATTTAGAATTATGAGGGCTAACAAATAGAATATGCGGTGATTATACTAAGAATTCATGTAAAATATGAGTTTGCATCAATTAGCATTGAAAATCTCGGCTAACCCAATATTCTGCGTTATTCTATGTCAAAATGTCTATTTTTGTAGCTATCGCAGGAATTGATCGCATGCGGTGAATCCCAGACCATCGCAAGGGTGATTGCATATGTTCATCGCATGGATGTTGCGGCCATTGATTGCATGCGTTCATCGCATGGATGTTGCGGCTACAAAGTAATAACCATGATAGAAGGGTGATCACAAGGTTGGTGGAATGCAAAGGTACTTCGACAAAAACGAGCATGAACGCATACCTTGGGAGTACCAAAAAGATGATGTTAACATTTCACCTACCGCGCTGTTAGTGGTAATGATTCAGAGCAGGACAATCAATGCTGTCGACGTTTGAGCTCTATAACTAGAGCCGTAGAGCCCAAATTCAAAGTATCCGAGCTTCTGCCTTAAGGCAGATCCTTGTGATCACAGATGAGAGTGTGAGAAGACATTCTTTAAGAGTTCTTCATTCCTTCACCCATTCCGAATAACGAACGAAGCTTTGCCAGAGATAGATCTAAAGAGAGACTACTCCACCGCCCATCCATGGCACCACCGATAGCCTTGACACACATCTGATGGAAGCAAGAGATTGCCTAAATCTAGCCCTCTATCTCTCTACTTATCTCTATATTATATTACATTTTGGCTTAAGACATTAATACATTTTGTAATCAATGCATCTCTTTATTTCCTTCGACTCCATCTTCATTAACTTCTTCTTTATCATCCCTTACTTTCATTGCAACAAACTAAGTAAGATTGCAAGAGTATCGCATCAATCATGCAACATAGACATATGAAGCATGTAGTAAACCACCGAGAGGTGTGCGTTGTGCGAGTATACTGAGTAAATCCTCTTTGCTTAGTGTGAGGCTATATCAATGCTTGTCTATGAGCGGTCGCAATGCTTGTCTATGAGCTGATCAATAGCGACTAACTGCCCGAGAGGGTAAGTAGTGGAACGCACAAAGAAAAGTAAGCAGTGTTCCTAGAGATAGGAATAATCTTATGTTCAACACAACCATGCTTTATGTGATCATCTTGTCTTATGAGTGCATCATTCATCATTTGGATATACTTGGGAGAGTAGTCTAAAGACAGAATCTAGGTTTGGGAGAGTGATAACTTGTGGAAATACAAGTTATTTATACTGCTTTATTTAGATATTGCAGCCAAAAGAAAGGAAAGTTGTGTCAATTGTAGAGAAATTAGATAAGAAATGCAAGAATAATAAATTGTCGTCAATACACCCACTGACACCATTGCGATGGTAGAAAAGAATATTTCAAGTCTGTTTTGCAGGAAATCAAGTCACCGCATGCGTTCATGGCTCAAGATAAAAAGAACAACGCATCTATATCGCATTGCGCCAATCATTCAAAAATGAATAGACGATCAACGCAATGACGGCGCATGCGACAATCAATCAAGAGCTAAGCGATCAACGCAACTTTAACTACATGCAGTAGTCAAAAACAACACCGCATGCGGGCAAACGATCGAAGATGCAAAAGAGCAACACAATTGCGGAGGATCTTGACACGTGTGCAGCTGACTGTTGTGCATTTCTGACGGGATTGATCGCGTAACAGAAGGAATATTCACTCCACTATTTCCGGAATTACCATAACAATAAAGTGGGGTCCACACTGCAGAGAGAAAAAGCTGAGCCTATATATAGCCTCTGAAATTCTATTGGAAAATATACTTGATACGGGCATATTTTGGTATTTGTATATTGAGAGAGAGATTGATCTGAAGAGCCTGATCGGAGAAGATCTGTGAAGATTTAAGAGACAAGGTCGAGAGGTGAGTCTTAGGGCAAATCCTTTAATCCCCGCCGTGGAAGCTCTGTACCAAGGTCACTTCTACCGAACGAGCAAGCCTGAGAGGGAAGCTCTTCTCTGCATCAAATCCATTTGTCGGCAAGCACATCCACCGTCCAGATCTGTATCAAGACGTTGGCACTTTTCTGTATTTGTTTCTATCTCTTTATCATCAGTTGTATTCATCTTCTTAGTCTATCATTCACACCATGTATCAGACGCTAAATATTAGTATTTAATGTCATGATCATTCTCCTCTCCATCTTTATGTCTATT
>NC_052356.1:17861360-17862439 GCF_009727055.1 Benincasa hispida
GCTAAAGAAATGAATATGTTTAGCTAAAGCATGCTAGACAGCATCTTCACCTGTGAGAGCAGAAGTGAAGATGCCATTCCTCCTGTCGAGAGAAGGTTGGAAGAATGCGTTAACTAAAGTGAGAAGCACTTCCAAAAATGGAAGCAAACTTGCGTTCATTACGTTCATCCCTGTTTCACCACAGAAATGTGGAAACACGACCAATCATTGAGAGGTGTACGTCAAGGGAAAGCAGAACCATAGTTATATCTTTAATGCAACTAATAAACTTGCGATGTTTATATTAATTACCCTTTCTATCTCTGTTTCATACATAAAAATTTTCCACCGTATAACACGATCCTTTGTATAATCTTCACAGTCAGTCTCAAGCTCAGTATCATGTATCAGTATCCTGTATTTTGTATCATATTAGCTTCGGTTTACTTTTATCGTATTTTATTTTATTATCGCAACTTTACTTTACCACAATATTTTACTTTACCATAATTTTAAATACCTATGTAAACCAATCTTTAATTAATTGAAAAACCCTCGATCGCATATATCATGGAGTGCCAAGAAACTTGCGGTGGAATTATACTTGGTTTTAACGCAAGGAAACTTGTGACAACGTATAGCATACTGCCAGCATTTCATTAATAACGCATACATCTAGAAGTAGTAACATATATCATAAACTTGTGTTATAATCATCCATGTGTTGTGTGACATAAGATAATAAGATCAAATTTTATGGATACATTTTATGCCTATCAAGTTTATGGCGTCGTTGCCGGAGATTGCTAACGGTTAGTGCTGAGTACTTTCGTAGTATGTGCAGGACAGATCTCTTTGTACTATCTATTTATCGCGAAGAGCAGGCTAATGGTTTATGAGTACTGGAGTTGATCCAAAAATTCTAAGCTGACCTAGAGATCAGGTGTATTTTTTGCGCAAAAGCACATCAGAACCAGACTAAGCGCCAGAATTTCAAGACCTACGGTTGCAAAGAATGCAAGGTTTGAGAACTGTGCAACGCATTTTCCATACCTGGTGTG
Organism: Benincasa hispida; assembly: GCF_009727055.1. NCBI lineage: Eukaryota > Viridiplantae > Streptophyta > Magnoliopsida > Cucurbitales > Cucurbitaceae > Benincasa > Benincasa hispida. Next base: position 17,862,401 of record NC_052356.1, read on the forward strand.
ACTCCCGAAGAAATTAGATTGTATCTCTTCCCATACACA
>NC_052356.1:17862859-17864401 GCF_009727055.1 Benincasa hispida
CAACGCGATGATGGGTGCATTTCATGATAACAGATACACTTTGCATCCCTTATACCCAAATGCATTGCGTTGAGGGGTGTGTTGCGCTCATTCTTTGCCTGTCCTTAGCGAAGGTGCACTATGATGAGGAAGTGTTGCGCTGGTAGAAATACCGTGCGCCCGTCCTCCAGAAATGCGTTGAGTTGAGGGGTGTGTTGCGGGAATACATGTGTTGTAGCCCGTCCTCAGCAAAAATGTATTTGCATTAATGGAAGTGCAGTGTAATTTTTAATTGTGCACCCGTCTGAATCAAATTCAAAAGATAACTGCAACATGGGGATGGAATAGCTGTTGGGTGTTTAGGACACCCTGTTTTTAGAGATAAAGAAGGGCGCGAACTTTTTGTACGCCGTATGCCGACCTTTTTTGAAACATTTCCGGTTGTTTTGGTAGACGGAGACGGAATTGTTAAAGCCGATCTTCCTTTTCGAAGAGCAGAATCAAAGTATAGTGTTGAACAGGTCGATGTAACTGTTGAGTTTTATGGCGGTGAACTCAATGGAGTGAGTTATAGTGATCCTCCTACTGTGAAAAAATATGCTAGACGTGCTCAATTGGGTGAAATTTTTGAATTAGATCGTGCTACTTTGAAATCCGATGGGGTTTTTCGTAGCAGTCCAAGGGGTTGGTTTACTTTTGGGCATGCTTCGTTTGCTTTGCTCTTCTTCTTCGGACACATTTGGCATGGTGCTAGAACCTTGTTCAGAGATCATTATTTTTCTATGCTTAATTAAATTCTTTGATTCTTTGTACAGGCAAAAAAAAAAAAAAAAATGTATTGCGATATTTGTAATTACTTGTATACTTAGCTAATTTTCAATACAACTAAGTAACAATTCTATACAAATGCCTGTACCTCTTCTTTATCATCCTTTGTCAACTTTGCTATATTCTTAATCTTTCTTTTTGCGTTATTCATTGCGCTGCCATGATGTATAATATGCATACACTTAGTAACATTTCCCACACTTTGTATTTTCTTTGATCCTTCAAAATTCTGCTCAAACCTTCTTTTTGAAATTTTGTCTAAGTGTTTGTCTATTCTGTCCAAACAACACAATGAGGACTTGTGCATCTCTAAATTTGGGGTGGGGAAGGTCTGAGCAGGTAAGATCAAGTGATGCGGTCATTAAGAAAAATGCGTTCATTATCTAAAAAAAAAATCATATAAACTCTAATGTCAGCGCAAGGGAAACCTCAAAAACAATCCCAACCTAATAAGAGTTAAGTTGTGAAAGGAGCCTGCTCGTAGTTGGATGTTCGCATTGTTGGATTTTATGTCCTAGAACTCGTAGTTTGTAATATCATATTATTGTTCAATAAAGCTGTTATTGAAAATCTTTAGTAAATTTAAATTCTATATTCATGAATCCAATAAATTAAGGTTCTGAGGCTATTAAGTTTAAGTTTGAACTTTATGTAGTGACATAAATGTGGATCAAGTTCAAATATATATAGCCAAAATGGTCTATAGTATATGAATAAGGTTGGACGCCTTATTCT
>NC_052356.1:17866663-17868118 GCF_009727055.1 Benincasa hispida
GACGTTTTTTCTGAAAATTCCATAAATGCAGGAGGTGGAACGACGCGCTTGTTGAGCTGCTCGAGGTCAGTCGCCGCATAAATCGCATTGGGCCCTACCACGGCCCAACCTATAAATACCCCCCTCCTCCGTCTTTGGAAATTCTTTACCAGTAAATCAGAACCCTAAACATTTTGCTTTCAGAACCTTTTCTTCTCCTAAAAGCTCGAAGCTTACCAGACATTCCAACCCATTTCAATGGCCAACCAAACACCAAACTAACCTGTGTCACACCCCGCCCCAAACCACCCTCCGAGCCTGAGGAAGGGCATGACTGCAGTAGTAGTTATCAACCCTTTGGTTGACACTTACTGCCTAATAACTCTTGCGGAAATAACTTTGATACCAATGAATAAATTCAACAACCAACTGATTAAGTAGGCTCATCTTATATTAAAAGAATTTAACGTTTATACAACTCAAAGACTTAACAACAAAGTTTACAACAACACCTGTAAAACCCTCCGAATGTGTAAAAATGGCACGTGGTAGACCTTGACCTTAGCAGCACCCTGGAACTCCTCACTTTCCGCTACCTGGGGGGGGTAAAACATAAAATATGGAAAACATGAGCTATAAAACCTAGTGAGTGGTGCCTTTAGATAAACAAATAACTTTGTCAACATAAATATATTTTTGGGAAAGCAATGTATAGTCAATAAGAACATTACCACAAGTTCATTATTATTTTCCAGCCAAACAGCTGGACAATCCCCAGCTCGACCGCTGGTTATCACATAATATAAACATCCCCAATACTTTCACACATATACTAAGATAACAACAATTCCTATGGAAACTTTCCCTCTACCCTATTATCCCGCTAATGTGCACGTCGACAATTCTTTTTCCGCTAGTCATGCTTAGGTAACTTGAATCTATTTCCTGTCGGTCGTCACCGACTATAATTTCCCGTCGATCGAAGCCGACTATATTTTCCCGCCAAGTAACTTTTCAAGCATGCTAACTATATATCCCGGGTACAATTCAAGTTTCCAACACAAACATATAAGCAATATCTTAACAAGCATAGTAACAAGATAAAAATATATCCCTGATCATGCCAATTTAACATTATCCCCTATATATATTAATTATATCAACAATACAACACACAATAACCACTTACCTTGGTTGGTTAGGTATTTTCCTTTCCGAAGTTCCTTAGGTTTTCTTGGTTTCCCTTTTTGAACCCTAAATTCCAGATTCAAATTAAAACTCATATTACTCATAGTTATAGGCTTTATCTAGAGATATGTCCTTATAAAAAGATGCTCTAAAATGTCTCAGGAATCTTACCCTAAATTCTTAGCTCAGAACGCCTCGTGGTTTGGCCGAAATCATCAAAATATCAAGACTGACCCAGCTTACCTGACAGCTCGACCCTTCTATCTTTTCCTCATTCTCCAGCCCTAT
>NC_052356.1:17872079-17878698 GCF_009727055.1 Benincasa hispida
CTCAAAGATTCCCCACATTACCCAGAGCTGCCAGCAAAGAGACCTGCGATCTATTTGAATGCGCCGCAGGAACCCAGACCAAAAAGAAGACAAAGAGAAGATAAGGGAAAAGAGAGGGTTCATGAGTCACCAGCGCATGATCCAGAGCCCATAAACCCTCTTCGCTTGGTCATCAGATTTCCAAGCCCTCCTAGCCTGCCAGCGCAAGCCTCCTCCCCTCTTCATGGACCTCTTACCAACCTTTCTTTTGTCCCCAACTCTCCTATTCAACCAGCAGCCCTACCTTCACCGACAATTTCATCACCACATCCCACCACCCCACCACCGCAAGTTGATGACCCACACAATTTGGGTGAAGGCACATCTGCCCAACCCTAAAACGGTGTTGGCGAGACATCGCAGGCACAACCATCCTCCACCTTCTTGGCTACTGAACTAGCTAAAATGAGAACTCTCTTCGCCTAATAGCAAGAACTTGTCTCTCAGCAACATCACTTCTTCAATCGTCAATTTGAGGTAGCAATGGAGCACATTGATGAGATTCAGCGCAGTGCTGCAACTTCGAGGGAAGCACTCATCAATGTCCAGCGCAGTATGCAATGGATCTTCCAACACCAAAGACAGATAGCGGAGCGCAATCAAGAGTACTTCAACTTTCTTACCGCTTATCTGCATGGTCTGATGGTGCGTCCGTATCTAAGGCAGCATTTAATGTTTGACGATGGCTCTGTTGAGCTGCCTCAATATCCTCCACCAGATCCCCCTGCTCCTCAACCTTAGTTTTTATTCATTCTTCCATTTTAAGTTTTTATGCAGCCATTCTTTAATTGTATTCAATTCGATTATTATTTTGTAACTTAACCGAATTCTTTGACTTTTGTACAGGCATTCGAAAACTTTCTATAATGCGTTCATTTGTAATATATTCACATACTTTGGTAATATTCAATACAATCAGAAGTATATATTCACTCCACTATTTGCCTGTGCCTCTTTCTTTATCTTCCTTTGATAATTTTTGCTATGTTCTTAATCCTTTATTTTTACGATCATCATTGCGTTTCTATGATGTATCCTATGTTTACACTTAGAAACATTTCCTATACTTAGTAAATTCTGACTAACACTTAGTTAATTCTTAGTTTAGTAGTACTTTACCTTTTATCTTTCAAAGTTCTGCTCAAACCTTCTTTTTGAAATGTTCTCCTAAGTGTTTGTCTAGTTTATCCAAACAATGCAATGAGGACCTTGCTTATCTTTAAATTTGGGGGTGGGGAAGGTCTGAGCAGATGAAATTAGAAATATGCAGTATTTAAGAAAATGCCTCCATTTCCAGATAAAAAAAAAATATTTTTTTATGCAAAACTTCAATGTTAGTGCAAGGGACAATTTCAAAACTATTCCCAACCTGATAAGAGTTTAGTTGTGAAAGGAGCCTGCTCGTAGTTGGATGTTCGTATGACACCCGTAGGAACAAGCCAAAACAAAGGTGGGTTTCTAAGAACAACGTAGTATAAACGAAAAGGAAAAACAAAAAAAAAACTCAATTTTACTCTAAATTTAGTAAGTTATATCCGTTGTTATCAATACACTTCCCATCCCTGTCTCTTATACACATCTAGATGTGTATAAGAGACCCCGTAGGAACAAGCCAAAACAAAGGTGGGTTTCTAAGAACAACGTAGTATAAACGAAAAGGAAAAACAAAAAAAAAAAAAAATAAATGGAGAGGACAACTCCTCTGATTATCATGAGTTAAAGTTGAAACTGGCACACAACCGTAGTTGGATGTTCGCATGACACCCGTGGGGACAAGCCAAAACGAAAAGTGTAACCATGACCAACTGTCTCTAAGTGAATAAATGACGCAAATTTTGCTCACCACATATAGATACATCAAGCTGTTCTGATAAAGAAGAGATAAGCATTCTATTTTGAAAACTAGAAAAGTGTCTTTGAGCAGAATTTTGTTACATAGAAGGATATGGTAGGGCTTGCTAAGAATTAGCAAGGATAGAAGGAAAAGTGCGATGTTAGGTAATGTGCCTAAGTGTAACATTCAGAGCAACCAATCATAGCAGAAATATAGGATAGGAATGAAGCATGATTGCCAGAAGATATGCTTGAGGATAAGCATATATCTAATTTCGGGGTGTGATAACTTGTAGAAATACAAGTTATTTATGCCACCTTATCTAGATATTGCAGCCAAAAGTTAGTAATTATGCACCAATTGTATGAAGATTAGCCCAGTATGACAATAATTATAAATGTTTGCACTTACACCCACTAATGCCACAAATATGGAAAACAAGCCAAACTTTACTCTGTTTTGTAGGAGACCAAGTCACCGCTTGCGCTCAAGGCTCACGAGAAACTAATTAACGCATCTCTACCACATTGCACCCATCGATCAACCATGAAGAGACGATTATCGAAGTAATGGTGTAATGTGATAGTCGGTCCAGAGCTATGCTTCAACCACATGCAGTAATAAAAACAAACACCACATGCGAACCTATGATCGAAAGATGCAACTGAGCAATGCGAGAACGAGGGATTGAGACATGTGCAACGGTTGTGCAGAATTGATGGTCTGATTGCATAACAGAAGGAATAATATCCCTCCATCTATGGATTTACCATAACCATCAAGTGGGGACCACAAGACCAGAGTCAAAGATCTGCTCCTATAAATACCCTATTGATTTCAGAGAAAAGTATGCTATTTGATACGGTGCTAAGTGCTGCAAGATTTTAGAGAGAAAAGGCTGAGCTGAGTGCTGAAGAGAAGAAAACCAAGAAGAGAACGAGATAAGGCCGAAGAGGTGAATCTCCAAATCCGAACCTAACCATATATACCCGAATCGAAGCTCTGTGCAGAAGACCCCTTGCTTACCGGTGGAGCAAGCCGGAGGTGGAAAGCTTTTCCTGCCATCGAAACATTACTATTCATAAGCAGATCTCCCATCCGAATCTTGTGCCAAGACATTGGCCTTGTTTTGTATCTGTTCTGTACTCCTCTTTTCCCATTTTGTAATTCCCAAGTTTTTATTCTTTTGTCTCTTCAATTACATCATGTATCAAACGTTTAGTACAAAATATTAAATGTTTCGATAGATTCATCTACCTTTTCTGTATGTTTCCGTTCACCCATTAGTCACTTCTTCATGATGTTTTCTTAATCTCTTGATGAGCAATATGAAGCACTAAGAACTTAATCTGTATTAAGTTATAAAATACGTTTAGCTAAAGCATGCTAGACACATCCTCACCCTATGAGAGCAGAAGTTAAAGATGTCATTCTGTTCTATCGAGAGAAGGTCAGAAGAGTGCGTTAACTAAAGTGAGTAGTACTTCCAGACATGGAGTAACCTTTCATTCATTACGCTAGACTCTGTTCACCACAAACATGTGGGGAAAATGGCCGATCACTGAGAGGTGTACGCAAGAGAAGAGAGGACAGTATTTGTACCTTATAATCCAATTAAGGTCTTGCGTTATTTGTAATACTTATCTTTCTCTTCTATTCTGTTCATAAAGACTTGTCGCTGCATCCACAATCTTTGCACAACTTCACAGCAGCCTTAATCTTAGCATCTTGTACTTGAAGTCTGTATCTTGTAACATCTAGCTTAGGTTTATGCATTTTTTGTTTTATTGCATCTTTTACTGCTTTCCTTTATTTTACTGCAATTTACTTGTACAAACTCCTTTATAAAGAATTGAAAACCTGGTCGCAAATACCATGAACATACCCAATAACCGACACCATTTCCTCGTGTTCGACCTTGGATCACACCGAGAAAACCTTGCGTGTGGAATTACACTTGGTTCCATCGTAAGGAAACTTGTGACAACGCAGAGCCATACTAACCGAAACATTCCAAATTAACGCATAAATAGAAGTAGTATCACATCATCATGAGCACTTAATATCATACATCCCAAAACACGTTACACGCATATATCACGAACGTAACGCATTAACTACGTAATCCCTGTGTTTGACCTCGAATCACTCCGAGAAACTTGCGGTGGAATTATACTTGGTTTCAATGCAAGGAAACTTGTGACAACGCATAGCATACTACCAGCATTTCATTAATAACGCATACACCTAGAAATAGTAACATATATCATAAACTTGCGTTATAATCATCCATGCGTTGTGTGACATAAGATAATAAGATCAAATTTTATGGATACATTTTATGCCTATCAGAGAGTCAAATTAGATTGCATAAGCAAGAGTAGCAACTTAGACATAAGTTCTATCTGCTATTTACACATCGCATGCGCCCTAGAAATAGGAAATGGTGGTATGCAGTCATCTTATCTTATGTGCACATAATCAAGAATAGAAACTTGGAAATAAGTTCTCTCGACTATTTCGCATATGCATCGCATGTGTATATTTGTGTATAGCAGGATCGTATAACTTGTGCTGGCTGGGATTACCCTTGCGATCAAGATTAATGATGCGGTGAATTTATCCCCTCAATTTTATCTATTTTTCCATGCATCTTATTACGCGTTAACAGTTGGTTAGGAGTAGGAGTAGCGCATAGTCTTTTAACTTCCTCATTCTTTTATTCATCGCCGCAAACACATTACTTTGCAATCTCGTTACTTTGCAGTCTTTGAGTTCGACCTCGGATCACCCTGAGAAACTTGCGATCTCGTTATACTTGGTGAGAGAGTAGGAAAACTTGTGGCAGATGATGACGTGAAATTAGCCGCCAAAAACTTAATGGCTAAAATCATGTGACGTGCAATATGCGATGCATGTATTAAGGTATGCGTTGATTATCATGCATCGGTGGTCATGCGTTGGAGTGAACTATGCGTTAACGAATGTATTCGATGACCATGCATTCCCATCACAAGTTTTCTTGCACTCATGCCAAGTATAATGCGAACACATGTTTCTCGGGTGATCCGAGGTCGAACTCAGGGACTTATAGCTAGATGTATGCGGTAATGTGTTTGCGGTGGTTGAATAAAAGAATGATGAAGGGTTTTATGCTACAACCTACTCCTAAATAACATACAATGCAATGAGAAGTATGCATGAGAGGTAGAGACACGACAACTGTTGACGTGAAGTAAATGGATGGAAAAATAGATAAAATGTGGAGATCTTCATGGCAACCCTTAAGATTGACTGCAAGGGCAACCTCAGCCAACGCAAGCTATGCGATCATGCTTCACACACTTGAGCCTAAATCTAGGACGTATGCGGTGTGTATGCAAGAGGGTCGAGATGACCACATACAGCCACCATATCCTACTTCTTAGACGCATGCAATATCCTCTCTGTAGGGTGCATACGCTGTGTAATAGCAAAAGGAACTTATTCCTAAGTTCCCCATACTTGTTTCTGCCTTTACTCATAGACAAGCATTGCATCCGCCTATAGACAGGTATTGCTACAACTTCACACTAAGCAAATAAGGTTTTCTTACACACTCGCACAACGCACACCTCTTGGTGGTTTGCTACATGTTTCACATCTCTAATCCACATGACTAAGTGTGCGATACTCTAGCAATCTCACTAAGTGATGCAACAAAAGTTCAGGATACTAAGTAAAAAAAGATGGAAATAGAATCGAAGGAAACACAGAAATGCATTGAACACACAATATATTAATTTCTTAATCCAAAATGTAATACAATACAATATAAGAAAAGAAGAGAAAATGAAATGACCAGCTAGAAGCAAGGTCTTGCTTCCAGCAGATGTGTGTTAAGGCTGCCGGTGGTGCCATGGATGGGCGGTGGAGCTGACTCTCTCAAGATCTAACACAGGCAAAGGCACTGGTCGTGACTCGAAATGGATGAAGGAGATGAAGAACTCTCAAGCTTCTTTCTAACGCGTTCTTCTGATCACAAGGATCCACCGAAGGTTGAACCTTGGGCGAAAACCTTGGATGATCTGAAATTCTGCTCATCGGCTTCTATTTATAGAGCTTGATCGCCGACAGCATTAATGGACTGCTCTGATTCTGACATTCTTGGCGCGTTAGTTCTTTTCTGAATCTCTGCTGCTAACGGCGTGGTAGGTGAAACATCAACATTCATCTTTTGATTTTCCCAAGATATTGCTTTTGACGCATTCATTCCACTAAACTTGCAGTGATCCCACTGTTATTACATTATCGTGTAGCCGCAATCTTGAAATGACCGGCATTCGCTTTGATTACCGCAACTTTTACAACTGATCCGCAATCGCTTGACGATCACAACTCCTATGCGATGCACGCATGCAGCTGATTACCTCAACAACCCATGCATTGATCGTATGTGTTCGTGGTTTGCGTTGGAGAATTTCTCGCATGAAATCGTCTATGCGGTAGCCCGGCTTCTGCGTGTTTGCGTCCACTTCCTGCGTTAGCTACAAAATACACAATTGAGCATAATAACCATAATAATGGGTTAGCCGAGATTCTTAATGTTGAACGCCGCAAACTCATTTTTCTTATGAATTCCTAACATAATTGCACATATTATGCTTAACAGCCTTCGTAATTCTAAATAAAAAGCCTAGATGACATGTATTTCTACATGTCATCAGCAGGAAATGCCATGGTCATCGATAGATTCTTAAACGCATC
>NC_052356.1:17879280-17937153 GCF_009727055.1 Benincasa hispida
AAGCTTCTTTCTAACGCATTCGTCTGGATCACAAATATCCACCCGGAGGCCGAACTTTGGATGAAAACTTCTAGTGCCTAGAAGATTGGAAGTCAATTTTACTCGACAACCAAAATCCCGTGGACACATTATGCGATGCATGTTTCTAAGATATGCGTTGATAGTCATGCGTCGATGGTCATGCGTTGGAATGAAAAATGTGTTAACGAATGTATACGATGACCATGCATCCTACCATAAGTTTTCTTGCATTCACGCCAAGTATAACATGAACACAAGTTTCTCGGGTAATCCGAGGTCGAACACAGGGACTTGTAACTATATGTTTAGGGTGATGTGCATGCGGTGGTATAAATAAAAGAATGAAGGGGATGTTGCTATGTTAATCCTACTCCTACTCCTATCTAACAGACAATGCAATGAGAATATGCATGAAAGGTAGAAATGCGACAAACCTTGACATGAAATAAATGTGTGGGAAAATAGATAAAATGCGGAGATGTTTTCATTGCAAAACTTAAGAGTGATCGGAAGGGCAACCCGAGTCAACGCAATCCATGCAATCATGCTACAACCATACACGACAAGTCATTTTCGAATGGAAATGCGGTGCTCCTAATTCTAGGACGTATGTGTTGAATGCAAAGTGTCCATAGAGCTTATTCTTAAGTCTCTACTCTTGTCCTATGTGATGATGCAAAATACACACAACGCTGCGGTGACCGCATTCAATCGCATCCTATCTCTAGGATGCATGCGATGCATTAATAACAAATAGTCCTCATTCCTAAGCGCATATCTCTTGTATCATGAGTCCTAATCTGACTCTCCCAAGCCTAGATTCTGATCTGACATTCCCAAACCTAGATCCTATCCTTAGACTACCCTCCCGAGTATCCCTAATGGACGAATAATACAAGAAAATCGCATAAACTTTGCTGACCTAAGATTGTTACTATCCCTAGTGAACAATGCATACCTTGCTTAATGCATCCAACCACTTACCCACTCGGGCAGTTGATTGTTGCTGACTTCACTCATAAACAAGCAATGCGTTAGCCTATAGACAGGCATTGCATCAGCTTCACACTAAGCAAATAAGATTACTCACATACTCGCGCAACGCACACCTCTCGGTGGGTTGCTTCATGCTTCAAATAAATGTTGCAATGAAAGTAAAGATGATAAGCAAAGAAGATGGAGATGGAGTCGAAGGAACAGAGAAATGCATTAAAAACACATTGTATTAATTTCTTAATTCAAAATGTCATACAATACACTTTAGGAAAAGAAAGGAAAAAGAAATGACCGGCTAAAAGCAAAACTTTGCTTCCAGTGGATGTATGTCAAGGCTGTTGATGGTGCCATGGATGGGCGGAGGAGCTGACTCTCTCAAGATCCAGCTCTAGTCGAAGGCTCCGGTCGTCACTCGAAATGGATGAAGGAGGTGAAGAACTCTCAGCGTCTTCTCAAGTATTTTGTCGGGATCACAAGGATCCACCCTAGGCGAACCTCAGGCGAAAAGCTTGGATAAAATGACTTTTAGCTCATCAACTTCTATTTATAGAGCTTGGCAACCGACAGCATTAATTGGACTGCTCCGAGTATGACGTCCGACGCATTCGTCCTTTCTAAACCTCTGCCACCAACGACATGGTAGGTGAAATGTCAACATCAGCTTTGGATTTTCTCGAGGTAGATGCGTTGATGTGTTCACTCCACCTACCTTGCGTTGATCCCATTAGTTTGCATTGTCGTATAGCTACAATCATTCAATGGCCGCATTCGCTTAATACCGCAACTCTACACGATGACCGCAATCCCTTGACGAGCGCTACTCCTATGAAATAGACGCATACGGTTGATTACCGCAACATCCATGCATTAATCGATGTGTTTGCCTTTACCATGGAGTGTTTCTCTGCATGTGGTCGTCTATGCGATGGTCTGATTTTCGTGTTTGCATTCATTTCCTACATTGGCTACAAAAATAGAACATTGAACGCATAATTAACGCAAAGTAATGGGTTAGCTGAGATTCGACATGTTGATCGACGCAAACTCATATTCTCGTGAATTCCTATCATGATCGATGCAATTTCTACCTAACAACCATCATAATTCTAAGTAAAAGAACTAAGATGGCATGCATTTCTGCATGTAATCACACCCCCAAACTTAAAATCATGCTTGTCCCCAAGCATGCGTTATACTCAAGAAACTCTAACTCACCTTCATGCTTTCCTTTGCGATGACCAGCTTCTCAGAATATAATTCACACATGCCTTTGACCATCACTGCAATGCTCTCCTTCACTTTGGCTGCTTCTTCAAAAAGATCTTTTCTAAGTTTAAATTCGGCAAGCCTTTGCTCAAAAGTTTTTATTTATTCACCGCAATTTTGTGTTTAGCTTCTGAGAATGCGTTCATCAAAATAATTCAAAAATTTGCGATGACTTATTCAAATGCGACGTTGAACCTGGTTATGCCTTTCTTTTTGGCTTACCCCCACATGTGTCATGCGGGTTGCGTTCCATATTCAACTCAACTCTTGTCTAGTTTGTTTTGGCTTGCGCCAAACAGAGGAGTTGCGCTAATGNAGAATGCGTTCGTTCAAAACACTTTAAAAATTTGCGGTGACTTATTCGAATGTGGCGTTGAACCCGGATACGCTCTTCCTTTTGGCTTACCCTCACGTGTGTCATGCAGGCATCCAACTTCAGTTGCATTTCATATTCAACTCAACTCTTGTCTTGCTTGATTTGGCTTGCGCCGGACAGAGAAGTTGTGCTTATGCGTTGATCCTGGCAACTCACTTTCATTTTGGCTTGCCCCCACGTGTGTCATGCGGACATCCAACCACGAGTAAATGCCTTTCACAACTTAACTCTTATCAACATGGGTTTCATCATTGCGTTGATAGTGGAGTTATCATTCTCAGTTTTTTTTTTAAATGACCTCAATGCAATGAACGCAATTCTACGAGACCGCTGCCACCCCCAAACTTAGAGGTTGGCAGTGTTCTCACCGCAAAGCTAAAAATAAACTCACAGGAATGTGGTAACAAACGTTTGAGCATAGGTTTTCACATAATAAAACTTAAAGACTTTCAAAATTTGAAAAAGCTATTAAAGTAAAGTGATGCGTTATCTTATGCGGTGAAAATATGGAATGAAATGAGGTGATGGAATTGCGTTGAGCAACAAGTTTTCTCAGTGGAATCCAAGTATAAATCCCATTGAGTTTCCTGGTAAGTCCAGGGTCAAACTCATGGACTTGGGAAAATGGTATGCGGTGATAATTTTTCAAAAAGACTTTGCGGTAACTGGTAACTCAAATAATTGTTGGTTTGTTGTTTGCGAAAATAAAAATAAACAAATGTGGCGGAGTTTCGAAAAGATTTGATAATACAGAAGATGTGATGAGTATGCGGTGAAGGGGTTGAGAAGGGATTCGGCTAACACTTCCTAGGATGCGTTCATGCTATGCGACCATGCAACACACATAAAATATTAAACCATCTCTCGACATGAATGCTACGGCTTCTAATGCTAGAACGCATGCGATATATTTAATAAGTCTATAGGACCTACACATAAGCCTCTATTCTTACCATGCGGTGACAAGATGACACACACACAAATAAGGCGACCACATAATATCATACCTATCTCTAGGGTGCATGCGATGCAGGTTAACAAATAGAGCTTATCTCTAAGTCCTTATCTCTTGCTTATGCAGATCTAATCTCGCTCTCTCAAGTCTAGATTCTAATCTAGCTCTCTCAAGTCTTAGGTTCTTTCTTTAGACTCTCTATCGAGTAGCTCTAAAGGGGTGTTGGTCATAGCATAAAACAAGATAATCGCATGAGATGAAGATCCTAGGTCATGTTAGCTTAGTTCTTCTCAACCCATTCGATAAGTTTAGCTACTCATGCGTGCTAAGTGAGTGAACAGATGTAGATAAAGAAATTTCATTGTATAGAGGTAGAGTTGAAATACAAAATAACATTGTAAGAAGAGAATAAAAAGCCTGGTAGCAATCTCTTGCTTCCCAGGCTTTTACACCATTTTTCTACTCCTGTTCAAAAGATAATCTCGCTCTCGCGAGAGTCGGCCCGCTCTCTGCTTTCTACGCCTCTGGGTTCTTGCTCGAGTTGCCCTGAGAAATCTTCCGGCGTCTCTTCCCTTCTCTCGCTCCGCCTTCTAAATAAAAAGGAAAACTATGGACAAGGCAAAACAATGAAAAAAAAGATCCAAACTGAATTGTCGAACTCCTTTTCTGAAGGTTGCCTTCGGGGTGAACGACAGCTTCTCTCTTATGATTGCACATATGGGATGGCTTTAATTCTCTGACTGATGTGTCAAATATTTGTCACCAAAAAGCTGAGTGTACTTGTTATCGTTAGCGGCTTGTCAACTTAATTTGGATTCGACCGTCATCAACTTTCTGTCCCATCGTGATTAATTATGCCTTTCACCCAGATGCGCTCACCAAGTTACGCCGGCTCTATGCGGCAATCCTTCTTGAGCAGATGTTTGTGAGAACAAATCACCGCAAAGCCTTGTGGTAATGTTGTGCTCGACTATTGATTTCTTGTGACCGCACTTTTCACCTTGCATTAATGCATATTCTGCACAAAAATACAAAAATTAACTATTTCTATGCGATGAACGCATGTGACCGCAATGTTATGAATTTAATGCTTTTTGGATGCAATCTTATATATTTTATCAATGCAAGCCAACATTGTTTAAGAACTTAGCACTGTAATAACGTGCATCTCTTCCCATTATCATAAAGTCAGCATTGCGATGCTTAGTTCGCGGATGTGGTGAATTACACGTACCATCATAGAAACATCGCAAAGGAGCGCAATCGGGAAAAGAGAATTTCAAAAGGATAATGTATGAACGATAACAATAAAGGACCTTAGGCAAAACCGCATGCGATCATGCGTTAGAATCCACGCGATCGAAGCCATGTGTTGAAGGATGGAGGGACTTCTTTCGTTGTAATGCGCACCGAGGAGAATTATTTTTCGCACCTACAAGGAGCAAACACACCACAACCAAGGAAGCAGCCGCATATCCAAAATAACAATAAAAAATAAAAATACACTAAACTAAGAAAGCAAGGTAAAGATAGAGTAGAAGACATCCTTGGAAAAATTAAAGTGTTGTCACCGCAAGGAGTCTCCCATGCAGGAGATTGCTCTTAATTGCTTACGTTAAGATGCATGTTGGCCACCATGTGCTTAGAATTACCTTCATCTCATGTGACTGATTGCCCTTCTACCTTGGGGTCAATACTAGCTTTCGGCGCATCGCCTACACTTCAATATTGTTTGCAACTTGGTCGAACAAGCTACAATACTCCCAAGATAAAAAGGTTGCCTGCAAAGACACAAAACTCAACAAACAATTAGCTGCCAAGTCCCCGGCAACGGTGCCAAAAACTTGATGACGTGAAATTAGCTGCCAAAAACTTGATGGCTAAAATCATGTAGGGCGCAATATGCGATGCATGTCTTAAGGTATACGTTGATTACCGTGCATCGGTGGTCATGCGTTAGAGTGAACTATGCATTAACGAATGTATGCGATGACCATGCTTTCCCGTCACAAGTTTCCTTGCGCTCACGCCAAGTATAACGCGAACGCAGGTTTCTCGGGTGATCCGAGGTCGAACTCAGGGACTTGTAGCTAGATGTATGTGGTAATGTATATGCGGCGGTTGAATAAAAGAATTATGGGGGTTTTATGCTACAACTACTCCTACTTCTAACTAACAGACAATGCAATGAGAAGTTGCATGAGAGGTAGAGACACGCAACTGTTGACGTGAAGTAAATGGATGGAAAAATAGATAAAATGTGGAGATCTTCATGGCAACCCTTAAGATTGACTGCAAGGGCAACCTCAGCCAACGTAAGCTATGCGATCATGCTTCACACACTTGAGCCTAAATCTAGGACGTATGCGGTGTGTATGCAAGAGGGTCGAGATGACCACATACAACCACCATATCCTACTTCTTAGACGCATGCAATATCCCTCTCTGTTAGGGGTCATACGCTGTGTAAAGCAAAAGGAAAACTTATTCCTAATTCCCCATTCTTGCTTATGCGTTCACATCCGCTCTCTCGATATTAGATTTGGATTTTAAACTACTCTTCCAAGTATGCTAAGTTATGAATGATGCGCTCATAAGACAAGGTGACCGCATAAACATGGCTAACGTAAGATTATTCCTATCTCTAGTGAATACTTGCTTACATTCCTTAATGCGACCAACCACTTACCTCCCGAGCAGTTAGTTGTTGCTGACTTTACTCATAGAAAGCGTTGCGTCCGCCTATAGACAGGCGTTGCTAACAACTTCACACTAAACAAATAAGGTTTCCTCACACATTCGCACAACGCATCTCGGTGGCTTGCTACATGTTTCATATCTCTAATCCACATGACTAAGTGTGTGATACTCTAGTAATCTCACTAATTGATGCAATGAAAGTTAAAGATGCTAAGTAAAGAAAGTGGAGATGGAATCGAAAGAAAATACAGAAATGCATTGAACACACACTGTATTATTTCATAATTCGAAAATGTAATACAATACAATATAAGAAAGAAGAGAAAATGAAATGACCAGCTGGAAGCAAGGTCTTGCTTCACCAGATGTGTGTCAAAGGCTGCCGGTGGTGTATGGATGGGTGGTGGAGCTAACTCTCTCGAGATCTAACTCCAGCGAAAGCTCTGGTCGTGACTCGGAATGGATGAAGGAGATGAAGAACTCTCAAGCTTCTTTCTAATGCGTTCGTCTGGATCACAAGGATCCACCTGAAGGCCGAACCTTGGGCGAAAACCTTGGATAGATCTGAAATTCTGCTCATCGGCTTCTATTTATAGAGCTTGATCACCGATAGCATTAATGGACTGTTCTGATTCTGACATTCATGGCGCGTTAGTCCTTTTCTGAATCTCTGCTGCTAATGGGTGGTAGGTGAAATGTCAACATCATCTTTTGATTTTCCCAAGATATGCTTTGATGCGTTCTTCCACAACCTTGCGATGATTGATAACTTGTAAAGAAATACAAAGTATTTATGCCACTTATCTAGATATTGCGGCCAAAAGTTAGCTAAATATGCGCCGATTGTATGATGATTAGCTTAGAATTACATATAATTATAAATTATCCGCAATTACACCACTAATGCATAAAGATGGAAACAAGCCGAGTTTTACTCTGTTTTGCAGGAAACAAGTCACCGCTTGAGCTCAAGGCTACCAGAAAACTGATCAACGCATCTCTGTCACATTGCACCCATCAATCAACAATGAAGAACGATCACTGCAATGACGGCGAACATGCGACAGTCGATCCAGAGCTAACTTTCGACTACAATGCAGTAATAAAACAACACCGCATA
This sequence comes from Benincasa hispida, assembly GCF_009727055.1. Taxonomy (NCBI): domain Eukaryota; kingdom Viridiplantae; phylum Streptophyta; class Magnoliopsida; order Cucurbitales; family Cucurbitaceae; genus Benincasa; species Benincasa hispida. Next base: position 17,886,715 of record NC_052356.1, read on the forward strand.
CAAATCCACGATGAAGAAACAGCTGAGCAATGCAAAGCAGAGGATTGAAACACTTGTATACTAACGGTTGTGCAGAATTGACGGTCTGATTGCATAACAGAAGGAATAATATCCCTCCATCTTCAGAATTATCATAACAATCAATGGAGACTACAAGGCCAGAGTCAAAGACCTGCACCTATAAATACCCCATAGATTTCAGAGAAAACTTATGCTACTTCATACGGGGTGAATTGTTGCTAAAGTGTTGACAGAAAAGGCTGAGCTGAGTGCTTAATTGAAGATATCCAGGAAGAAGACGAGATAAGGCTGAGAGGTGAATCTCAGATCTATTCTACCAAATACCCGATCGGAAGCTCTGTGTAAAGATCTCTACTACCGATGGAGCAAGCCTGAGAGGGAAGCTCTTCCTACCATTAAATCCATCCTATCCGGCAACCAGATCTCCATCGAATTAGTGCCAAGACATTGGCACTTGTTTGTATCTGTTCTATCTCTTTCATCGTTGTATTTCACTCTCTCTTATCTTTTCATTCACACACCATGTATCAAACGTTTAATATATATATTAAATGTTTCGATAGCTTTCATATACCATTCTCTGTCTATTTCCGTTACTCCATTAATCATTTTCTCCATGATGTCTTTTCAATCCCCTGATAGTTAATATGAATCAAACAAGTACTTAATCTGTGTTAAAGGTATAAAATGTGTTTAACTAATGCATGCTAGACGACATCTTCACCTGTGAGAGCAGAAGTAAAGATGCCATTCTGATCTATCGATAGCGTGTTAGAAGAATGCATTAACTAAAGCGAGTAGTACTTCCATATATGGAAGCAACCTTGCGTTCATTACGTTATTCTCTGTTTCACCACAGACATGTGAGAGCGTGGCCGATCACTGAAAGGTGTACGCTGAGAGAAGAGCGGAACAATATTTCTAGCTTCAATGCAATTGAGAACTTGCGCTGTTTATATTATTTATCTTTCTCTTTCTATTATATTCATAAGATTTGCCACCGCATTCCATGTCTTTGCATAACTTTCACAGCCAGCCTTGACCCCATCATCTTGTAATATGAAGCCTGTATCTTGTATCATCTAGCTTAGGTTTATTGTATTTTATTTTATTATCGTATCTACCTGCTTTACTTTATTTTATTGAAACTTATATACCTATACAAAATCATTTTTAAAGATTTAAAACCTGGTCGCATATATCATGAATATATCACAATAACCTAAAACAGTCCCTGAGTTCGACCTCGGATCACACCGAGAAACTTGTGGTGGAATTACACTTGGTTCCATCATAAGGAAACTTGTGACAACACATGGCATACTACGTGCACATCCATAATTAATGCATATCTAGCAGTAGTATCGCATCATTTCGAGCATAAAACATAATCAAGCATACCTATCAGCGATTAGTTAACAAGTTTATGGCGCCGTTGTCGGGGACTGGTTAACGGTTTATTGTTTGAGTGTGTTTTTTTTTTTTGTATTTTGTAGGACAGATCTCATTGTACTGGCTGTTCAACGTGGAGAGCTTCCTGACGGTTTATGAGTCATGATGCTGAACCGGAATTTGAAGCTGACCCTGAGATCGAGCGTACTTTCCGCGTAAGGGCACATCAGAACTCAAATAGATGAAAGAAGGCAGGCAGCATGGCTGACAACAATGATAATGTAGTACCGATTGCAAACCAAAGGGATGTTCGACCGGCTCAGGATCCTATTTTCCTAACGGCTGATTGCAACATCCCAAAACGTAATTATGCGGCACCCAATTTGTATGATTTTTCACCTGGAATCTCGAGGCCGACTGTTGAAGAGAATGCACATTTCGAGAATAATTCGGTCATGTTGCAGATGATTCAAAATGCCGGGCAGTTCGGGGGTCTGCAAGGTGAAGACCCACATGCCCATCTGACCAACTTTGTCGAGATGTGAGGAAATTTTTCCTTACCTGGCGTGACCCCAGAAAATATAAGATTGTATCTATTCCCTGTCTCTTATACACATCTAGATGTGTATAAGAGACAGCCCTTACACCTTGAGGGACAAGGCTAAGAGGTGGGCTTACTCACTGGAGCCAAATGAGATCACTTCATGGGAGCAAATGGTGGAGCGGTTCATGAAGAAGTTCTTCCCACCTGACGTCAACGCAAGGCGACGAAAGGATGTGTTGAACTTTGAACAGAAGGAGAATGAGACCCTAAGCACTGCCTGGGTGCGATTTAGGAGACTGGTGAAAAACTGCCCACATATCGGAATCCCCGATTACGTCTTGATGGAAATGTTTTATAATGGCCTGAACAGAGCAACGCAGGCCATTGCTGATGCCTCCGCGGCAAGAGGTTTTATGGATAAGACATACACAGAGGCTAAAGTCATCCTCGACCGCATCTCGCGGGATATGGATGATTGGATCGACGATGGATATGGAGGTCGAGGCGCTGAGAGAAGGAAATGTGAAACAGCCATTGTCCCTGCGGAGACAATGTGTAAACCCGAGACTTTCCTTGGATAATTTGCTCTTGTCACACATTGTAGGATGTTGGATTTAAGTTATTGTTGTTCCATTGTTGAAGAAAATGGCAAAGCTTTTGGTTGAAGTTGTCTTTAATAATTTTAGAATTTATAAATAAAGCAAAGGAAAGGAAAGGAAAGGAAAGGAAAAGGAAAAAGGAAAAAAAAAAAAGAAAATAAAAGAAATTGGAAACCCATTCGGTGCTTAGGGTTTAAAGTGAGAACCTACTCATTTCGGCCCATTTCTCCATCATTTCTCATTATATTTTCAGAGCATTTCGAGAAAGTGAAGGAAGAGGAAGAAGAAGTTGCTGCAGGTTGGATGTTGAAAAAGGGAGGAAAAGCTCATGCAAGTGCAACCATGGAAGAATTTGGGTTCAACCTACCTATCTCTGATTTTTAAGTCAGTTTGAGCTACAAAAGAAGAACTAAGATGTGAGACCTGACTTTCTTGAAAGTTAATCTATTTTCTAAAAAATTTCATGAAGGAAGCTTGAGCTAAATATGATGTTAAGTTAATTGTTTTTGAAAAGGAAAACATAGCACAGAATTTTCGTGCAAATCAGAAGGATCTCTGCTTTTCTCTGATTTTTCGAACATTATGGGGTGTACAGGTTGGATTAGAAGCTCAATTGGGTATGGTTGAAAAGATTATTCAATTTCCTATAACTTTCATGAAGAATTCGTGAGCCAAAAATGACTAGAAGTAGGTTTAATTTCAGGAGAAAAGTAGAGGGTATCAGAGAAGCACGAATCTGTATTCGCTATGTTCGAGGGATTTCTGGACAAATCCGTTGGGAATCTCGTTTTTATTCCTTCAGGTAAGTTGTAGAGGATTCCAAAATAAAGATTTTTATATATAGTACATTACTTTTGGTCAAGTATTGAGGAAGTTATGAGTGTTGGAATTTAGGGTATTGAATCTGGAAAATCTGGAAAGAACATGTGAAGTGTGATTTTATTTCTAGAATTTAGAATTCATGAGCATGGAAAGACAAGATGATTTATAGTTCTGATGCTCAGTTTCGGTTGTTTGAAAGGCCAAGAGGAAATAGGCCGAGTCTACAGACCAGGAAACTAGCCAAGACTGTGAGTGACAAAACAAATTTCAAAAATGATTTCTAAACTGTAATTTATGCTTAAATGGTTTACATGCTTGAATATGACCTTATGAATGATACATGATTTCTATGAATGGTTTCAAGCATAAGTTTTGAGCTTAGATTTTCTAATGAGGTTTATATACGAGCACGTGATTATTGACTTCCTGAAAAGTAGTTGAAACCATACCATTTAAGGTAAAGTATGTATTAGCGAGTACTGTTTAAAGATTTTCAGTTTTTCACGAGCAAGCCTAGTAAGCTTGAGTTTTACGAAAGATAAAGATAAGCAGACATGTTTTAATGTTTTCATGTGGTTTTCTAAGACTTTTATTGACTACATAACTGAGATATTGAGCCCGAGGCTATATGGTACCGTGTGCACACAAGTTATATTCCGTTGTTGACGTTGAGTGTACTCCGTGACAACGATACTATCGGGAGTGTTGGGCGGGCCACACTACAACAAAGACGATGGGAGTGCTGGTCGGTCCCCACTACATCATAGAGCTAGTAAACGTTGGTTGTACTGGGCATGCCCTACACAACGTTGATTTGTCATGTTAGTTAAAATGTTTTATATACTTAATATGTCTTGCTAGATTTTAATGACGTACTTGCAGAACATTTGAGAAAGCTTTTAGCATTACACATTTATGTTTAACGCTTTGATTGAACAGATTTATACGTTTAAAGGTTTATCACGTGTTCTAATTTTCGGATTTACAGTTTTAAATTTAGTCACTCACTGGGCTTCATAGCTCACTCTTTCAAAATGTTTGTCATGCCAACGTTTTGCGCGCTCATTGTATAGTCTCTTGCATCCTTAAATAAAGTTGGCCAAAAATATCCACTTCGTAACACCTTTGCTGCTGTGTGTTGACCTCCAAAGTGTCCACCATATGGCGAGTCATGGCATTGCAATAATATGCGCTGGTGAGCAGTGTCTGGTACGCATAGGCGCAAAATCTGGTCTTATCCCCTCTTGTAAAGATTTGGCTCGTCCCAATAATATGATTTACATTCATGTCTAAGCCGCCTCTTTTGGTGGGTTGTGTAGTTCTCAGGAAATTGTTCACAAACTAGGAAATTGACCACGTCTGCATACCATGGTAACTATTCAATTTTCAACAGCCACTCATCTAGGAAAGTTGCGTTCACCTCCGACTGGTTGTGGTCATCTTCCGGATTTTCTAACCTTGATAAGTGGTCTGCAACCTGGTTCTCCGTCCCTTTATGATCAACGATTTCCATGTTGAATTCTTGAAGGAGGAGAACCCATCGAATCAATCTCGACTTTGCATCCTTCTTTGTCATCAAATATTTGATTGTCGAGTGGTCGGTGTAAACGATCACTTTGGATCCCAGCAAGTAAGCTCTGAAATCCTAAAATTCCAATTAAACTCAAATATTTAATCCCATTACTTTGCTAAACTCAAACAATAAAAATAATTAAAAAGGGAAAGCAAGGTGCGAGTTTTACAGTGACACTACAAATACGACTCGCTTTATAGATGTTACAATTGTTGTAAAGTGCTACAAATGATCTGATCCCGATCATTCATGTGGAGGCATGTGAGTGTGGGTATTCTATACAAAGAGTTTGTATAAGACCGGACAACGAAATGACTAGTCTCACTATATAACACCATTGATAGAAGAGACTTACATTTTACCAAGATGACCATAGGTGACTTGACTTGAATCTTGGGTGAGTTGTGAACTTCTGTCTATGAAGGCGGTACTTTGATTTACATGGGTGAGAGTGGCCAGTGTCGCTGACTCAATATGCCTACCAATTTGGGGATTCGTCTGATTAGGGAGATGGAAACACAACTACACAAGAAGGAATTTACTCAATCTCTATAGTTAGAGAAAGTAAAGAAATTGATCCTTTAAGAGTTGATTCTGAGGTTTGAACAATGTAGTGTCATACTCTCTTCTGGCCCCAGAGGGGTTTGGTCATAGTTGGACTATGACTTGTTGTTCATTAGAGAGATCAGTGATATTTAAAGAGTTAGATGTAATTATAGGGGCAAAACGATAATTTTGGCCCAACTGTATTTACGAGAAATTTGTGAAGGGTCAACACACCCTCGTCTGGCCCAACTGTATTTACAAGAAACTATATTTACGAGAAATTTGACATAGAAATATATCTGTAGCGCGAAGAGTGCAGCTGTCGGTCTTTAATGCAGTGGCCGACGGTTAATGGAAGTTGGGTAATTCAATTAAAGAGTTTAATTAATTATCGAAGTACCATTGGAGCTTCAATCTATAAGTCCATAAGGTCCCCTCGGTAGCTCAACTGGGATTATTGAGAATCAAATTAATTTTGAGTTAATTTGAATTGTTCAAATTAATTGAGGGAATTAATTATATATGATATAATTAATATAAATTAATTATATGTGATATAATTAATATAATGTATTTGATGCATTATAATATAAATTTTATTTGGAGAGGAATAAATATTTGAATATGATTCAAAATTAAATATATGAATTGGATTCATATAAAAACTATATATTAAATTTAATATGAATTTGATTTATTTTAGATACTATAGGTTTAATGAGAGAATTACAAATTAGGGTATATTATATTTGATATAATATAAACTATAGGTTATATGTTATATTAGATATAACATATAGTATAATATATATTATACAGTAAAGTGGTTATTATATAATTATATATTATTAATTAAATTAAAATTAGTTTTAATTTACTTTATTTAAATTTGAAATTTAATTAAAGGAGGGAGTTATGCATAACTCCCTTCCCTTATTTCTCTCCATTAAATCATGGGATGAACGGAAGTTACGTTTAATCATCTTCTTCCTTGTAAACATAGAAGGTCTATGTTACTTTTTGCTCTCCCAATCAATCTCTCTGCCATAAAAGAATTCCTCTAAAAATTCTTAATTCCTCCTCCCAACATTATCACAAAACCCCACGACTCTTGTGGATTCTTAACCCTAAAGAGAATACAATGGTTTCCATTCTAGTGGTGTCCAACCAATTGACCATTTGGGGAATTGTGCTTTAGTGATCATTTACAAAGGAGAATTTGTGTTTGTTTGGAGAGGAAATAAAAAAGAAATTGTGACTTCAAAGGTATGTTTCTTCTAACCCTAATTTCCTCTTCTCTTTTGTTTAAGCATGCTCTTTTCTGTTGAATGCATAATATTCTACATCTTTGTAATTTTATGTTTTTGTGAAAAATTAAAATTGGGATCTGATTTCACTTCCGCACGGTTTTCAAAAACCTTCAATTGGATCTAATCTTGCTTCCGCACGGTTTTCAAAGTTTCTTGCCTTATTGCCTGAATCTAGGGCACGGTCGAGGTGCCCTTTATTTCGATGTTGAACAATGGGTTGATATTGTTTGAATTTCTTAATGGGGAGTCTAGAGATTGGGTTCTCACTAATGGGCCTTGGCATCTTGGGGGTAAGCCTATTTTGTTGTGGAAGTGGATGTCTGATATTGTTCCTGAGACCTTTGTGTTTGATTCTGTGCTTATTTCGATTAAACTATCTCCTGTCCCTTTAGAGTTGTTGTCCTATAGAGGGGAGGGGTCTTTTAGGGATATTTCTACTTCTACTCAAGCAGTGTCTGCTGATACTATTGTGCATACGTGTTTGGATGTCCAGAAGTCTGCTATGGGCGGTGGTTTGACGTCTAAGATGGAGATGTGTCCAATAATAAGGGTGGCAGTAATGAGATTGTTGATAGCACTGGAAATGTGCTATCTTCCTCTACTTAATTCGGGATTGTTAAGCTACTCAATATGCTTAAATCGATTATTTTGTAGGACTCGAGTGTACAATCAGTGAATAAAGCGTTTGGGACAAAAAGGCGTTAAGATGACAAAAAAATTGAAGTTTTCTGCCTAGCCGAACCGTCGCAATGCTATAAGGCAGTAGCTACCCATTCTGTGAATGAATAGGGCAGCATTGCAATGCTACGACTTGAAGCAGACGATTGAAGAACAAGGTAGCGTTGCAATGCTACGACTTGGAGTAGCACGTGGAAGTAGAACATCATTGCGTCGTTGCGACAGATTCTATAAATAACCGATCAGTCTGAGCCTAGGTTATACACACTCGAATACATAGCCGCCACTATGTTTCTACTCAATTTCTACCTCTCTTTTGACCAAAATTCTGAATTTTCTTCTCCTTTGAGCATTGTATTGAATTTGAAGATGATTTGTGGCTAAAGGGTAAGAACATAGCTTGGGTTTCGTAGTTAACTTTCATTCCAAATCGTTCTTGAGACTATGTTATGTAATTCTGTGAGACTTTTCTGAATTTTATGAGAATTTATCTTGAGTTATTACTCAATTGTCTTGTATGGAATAATCTAACAAATTATCTATGCATGTATAATTGATTGCTTTGATTAGCCCTAATCGTTAGGTAGCCATCACCTAGAAGCAAGAGTTAAGTACGTTTGTGAAGTTAAATTGGGATTCCATTTAATAAGAATTACTTTCTAACTTAGATAATTCTCGCTCAAATAGTTGGTTAGACGATGGAAATCAATTGTTTGGCTTAGCTTTGACTTAGATCCTAATGCCTGTTGATTAATTAGTTAGTTGAGGATTTTCGCTTTTCCTTTAATCAACTTGATTTTATGGACTAACAGTTAGGATTCTAAATCAGTAGGCTAAGTTGTAATTTGAATTTCTCACATATCTTTTGAATAGTCTATGATAGAAAATAAACTAGAACTACTCAAGCTGAGTATTTTGTTCAATTGATATTTTTACACATTCTTTCACATTGTGTAATTTGATTTTTCGTGCAATTTTAATTCGCAATTTTCACAAAACCCCCTTGGTTACTTCCTACCAGTTTCAATTTTTGGTGAATCTGGCGGCTTACCAAATTGGCGCCGTTGCCCGGGAGCCAATGAATTTCTTGATTTTTGAGACTTGTAGTGCTTTCCTTGCTAATCGATTTTCTCTTTTGGTGCATGACCCACAATCCCAAGGTTCTAGACAGTTGAATTTTGTAGAAATTTCTAGGGAGGAGCGGAGAATCAGGATAGAGAGGAGACAGCAAGCTGCGCTTGATAGAGATATTCGTGTTGAAGACACATCCAGAGAAGAAAGCGTTCCTAAAAATTTACCAGTAATGGCTGAACGTGAAAAGACTCTTAGGGAGCATTCAACACCAAACTTCACTCAACAACCTCTATGCATTGTCTATCCTAAAACGACAAGCAACTTCCAGGTTAAATCTGGGTTAATTCACTTACTTTTTGCATTTTTTGGTCTACAAGGTGAAGGCCCGCAAAAGCACTTAGAGGAATTCTATGTGGTGTGCAATGGGATGAGACCGAATAGGGTGACTCAAGAGCAATCAAGAGTAAATCAATATGAGGGCATTCCCCTTTCCATTGAAGGGAGATGCCAAGGAGTGGCTTTACATCCTTCCGCCTGGTAGCATCACACCTTGGGAAGAGTTGTAGAGGCAGTTCTTGGAAAAGTTCTTCCCAACATCCCAAGCTGCCAGGATAAAAAAAAAAAGATCTATAGTATTATACAATTCAATGGGGAGGCCCTTCACGAGTATTGGGAACGATTCAAAAATACATGTGTGAAGTTTCCCCTCCATCAGATCTCAGACCAACTGTTGATCCATAATTTTTATGAGGGGCTGATGTAGACTGACAAGAGTAGCATAGATGCAGCTGCAGAAGAAGCCTTAGTTAATAAAACCCCAACTGAGGCAATGAAACTGATAGCTACCATGGCAGCAAATTCTCAACAATTTGGCACTAGATTTGCAGTCAGTGTAAAGTCAGCCAACAAGGTAAATGAACTTATAAAAGAAATATTTTACTTGGTTTCTGTTTTTAAACAGATGGTGAAGACAGAGGATGGACAGCTTGCTATTGTTCGCTAAATGTGTCATGGAGCTGGACATACAACTGACATTTGCCCCAATGCTCTACAAGGAGCAATACCTGAGGTCAATTTTGTGGGAGGTTACAATTTTAATGGGAAAAACAGACGGCAAGACCCATTCAGTCCAACATACAATCCTGGGTGGAGGGATCACCCAAACTTCAAATGGCGTGGACAAAACGAGTAAGCTCAGCCTAATCATGGAGCTCCGTCTAGCTTAGGTATGTACTTAGAAGATATCGTCAAGAGCCTTGCTGACCACTCCTTTAAATTTCAGTAGGATACAAAGAATGCCATTGATGTTTTGGGTTCCCAAGTCTCTCAACTAGCCATTTCAATGAGTAAATTAGAGAGACAATCTGAAAAACTCTCGTCTCAGCCAGTTTGCCTTATGGTGATTGAGAATCAGTTGATTGTTGGGACTCTGATTCATGTTGCTTCTGGTACTCATGTGGATATTGTTTGCGTTTATGTGTCTAATATTGTGGTTGAGTGACATATTTTTTGGGGCCATTTCGGTGATATTTGCTTGGGTTGGCAAAATATAGGGGTTGTTATGGGAGACTTTAATGGTATTCGTAATCTTTCTGAGGCGCTTGGTGGTAGTCCTAAGTGTGTGGAGATGGAAGAACTTGGTCGGACTAACCGTTGTGCAGATTTGACAGTCTGATTACATAACAGAAGGAATATTTATTCCTCCATCTTCGGAATTTCCATAATAATAAGTGGGGTCCACAAGCCAAAAGTCAAAGCTTTTCACCTATAAATACCCCCATAGAATTAAGAAAAGATATACTTGATACAAGGGCTAATTGATGCTAGATTATTGAGAGAGAGGTCGAGTTAAGTACTGACCGGAAGAAATCTGGGAAGAGAAGAGACAATGTCGAGAGGTGAGTCTCAGTGCAATTCTGCCAAATCCCCACCATGAAGCTCTGTGCTTAGATCCCTGCTACCGGTTGAGCAAGCCTGAGAGGGAAGCTCATCCTTCCACATGATCCGTCCACGCCAGCAAGAAAATCTCCATCTAGATCTGCGCCAAGCTATTTCCGTTATTTGTATTTGTTTCTAACTCTATTTCATCAAATATATTTCATTCTCTTAATCTCCTCATTCACAAATCATGTATCAGACGCTAAATAGTTTTATAGAATGTCTCGATCATTTCCATTTCAACTTCTCTATCTATTTTTGTTCCTGTATTAATCATTTTCTCCATGAACTTTTCTTAATCCCTTGGTAACTAATATGAATTAAATGAGTAACTTAATCTGTGATAAAGAGATAAATGCATTTAGCTAAGGCATGCTAGACGGAATCTTCCCTGTGAGAGCAGAAATGAAGATGTCATTCTGATCTGTTGAGAGAAGGTTAGAAGAATGCGTTAACTAAAGCGAGTAGTACTTCCAGAGATGGAAGCAACCTTGCGTTCATTACGTTCGTCCTTGTTTCACCACAGAGATGTGGGAATGCGGCCGATCACTGAGAGGTGTACGCCAAGGGAAAAGCGGAAGCGCACTTGTATCTTTAACGCAATTAAGGAACTTGACACCGCAATTTAGCTGTTTGTATTAATTGTCTTTTCTGTTTCTGCTTTGTACATAAGACTTGCCACCGCATAACACGATCTTTGTATAACCTTCACAATCGGCCTCAACCTCGGTATCTTGTATCATGAAACCTGTATCTTGTATCAACTTAGCTTAGGTTTACTTTATCACAATTTATTTTATTATCGCATCTTTACCACTTTACTTTACTTTATCACATGTTTAATTATTTGTACATAAAACTCTTTTATAAATTGAAAAAACCCTTGGTCGTATGTATAACAAACATAACGCAATAACCTCAAACAGTCCCTGTATTCGACCTCAGATCACAACGTGAAACTTGCGATGGAATTACACTTGGTTCCAACGCAAGAAAATTTGTGACAACGCACAGCATACTACAAAAACATTCATTATTAACGCATATCTTGAAGTAGTATCGCATGGACTTGAACCTTGCATTGTAGTTTTTATATCTAAAAATTGTGTCAACAAGTTTATGGCGCCGTTGCCGGGGAATTGGTAACGGGGACATGGACTTGTAGCTTAGATTAAAAATTGTGTGAACAAGTTTATGGCGTTGTTGCCGGGGAACTGGTAATGGGGACATGGACTTGTAGCTTAGATTAAAAATTGTGTCAACAACCCCGTTCTGAGGCAGTATGCTACTATGTGGGGTTTCTAATCATAGTCCCCTTCTGATTTCTAATGGTGATGTTTGTTGGCGCTCTATTCCTATTTTTCACTTTTTTTAATCATTGGGTTGAGGTGGTTGGTTCCTTGATGTTGTTTCCTCGATGTGGGTGAGGTGGGGGGGGTCTCTCCTTTGGTGGGTTTGACAAGAAATTATGGCCTTAAAGCATGTTTTGCAAGTCTGTTTTGTAGATATATTTCGATTCTTAGCAGTGATGTTAGGGTGGTTAAGGAAAGGATGGAGAGAGCTTAGGGGGAGTTGGAGAAGTATCTTATTAAGGAGGATTTATATAGGGGCGGCTCAGGCTTTTAAGGCCTTTTGGGTGATAGCAAGGCAAAAGAAGGCTTCTCTTCAATAGAAGTCTCGTGTTCGGTGGCTTGAGTTGGGGGATCAAAATTCCTTGTATTTTCATCGTTGTGTTAGGTCTCGATCAAAATTCCTTCTTCTACCCAATTTTTCAGCTAAAATTCTATCGATTGGAATGCTCCAAAAACACTCCAATCTCTTCAATGTATTACAGACTATCATGCAAAGAGATATGATGCATGGGATGCAGCTCATGCTTCGAGTAAATGAAGCTTGAAGATAATGGGTTGTTTGTGATCTACTTTGAAGATGGAGATGGAAAAATCCATTTTTCTTTTGTGTAATCTTTTATTTCCAAAATCCATAATTGATTTTAAAAACACATTTGATTTATAAAATCAAAATTTATTAATTTTACAAATTAATTTTCTAATAAAATTAATAAATAATTATTTAAACAATTTAAATAATTCTAATTAATTTAATATCCAATATTAAATTAATTTTACACAAATCCATCTTCATATATTTAAATCATATTTAAATATATATATATCTCCAATTCCATTTGATTCTAATTTGAACGTTTCAAATTAACTTATCATGCTACTATAGAGCTAATCCATTTCCGAGCTAGTAGGGAGACCTCGTAGACCTACAGATCATGGGCTTCAATGATCCGAGATTAATCGGCTAAACACATTAGACCGATCTAACCCCCATTTGTCAACTAATGGGTCACTCCACTAAAGCCCATAGTTGAACTCCCCTCACTGTAGATATATTATGTCTACTCAATATAACCATGATAGTAAGTCAACCCTTCACAGGTTGTTTGTAATAACGGCTGGGTCAAATCTCTGTTTTACCTCCAAAATTACCTCTTGTTTCTTAAGTCCCCACTGATCCCCTAATGAACAATTGTTTTGTGATCCAATAACAAAACTAAGTCCTTCTTGGACCAGTGAGAGGGCGGGGCTCCTTGTTCAAGACCCAGAATCAGCACTCAAGGGAACAACCTCTCTACTATCCCTAAAAGTGGGTAGGAGTGAATTTCGTCTTGCACCCTATGTCCCTAGCTATCTATCCAGTCTTACTCCTCATATCCCAACATTTATGAATTAGGATCACTTCATTTGTAGCACTTTACAACTCTTTGTAACAACGACACCCCCACTCCTCATGTCCAATAGTGTTACTAGAATAAGGTACCCAACCTTATTCATATACTATAGATCATTTTGACTATCTACTCGAACCTGATCCACCGTTATGTCTCCACATAAAGTCCAAGTACTCATCTAATAGTCAAGGGACTTTCAGGTTTATTAGATTTCTGTCAAGCAAAACATCTATTCAATAACACCTTTATTGAATTTTTCAGAATAAGTTCTATTGTTTATAAACCACGAGTTTTAGGACATAAAAAAAACATATACTACCGCCCAACCCCTTTGCATGAAATCTTCTTATGCCACTTCACCAACTAGTGGAGATTAAGGGCCCAGATTAAGCCATCTGTCTAGATAACTAAATGAAAAGTTTAAAGCTAAACGTTTCAAGCAAACTCGATCCTCAATGGAAAAACTCGATGGAAAAAGGGTCATTACTCGATGGAAATTTGAATGGTTCTCTACTGAATACTCGATGGGAAGAACTCGATGCTTGATGCATGATCCTTCCTCGATCACTCATACTCGATGCTCGACCCTTCCTCCATCACTCATACTCAATGCTCGACCCTTCCTTGATCACGTATACTCGACGCTCGACCCTTCCTTGATTGCTCGAAGCTTCCTTGATTGCTGATGCATTGTGAATATGATGAAATAATGGTGTGTTTTGCGATGGTGGTGTATGCGTTGCACATGCAAGTTTTCCTAGTAAATTCGAGTATAAATCCTACTAGGTTTCTTGGTAAGTCCAGGGTCGAACACAGGGACTGCTAAGACAATATGCGACGGTAATTTTAGATTCCTTTGCAGTGACAAACAAAACAATAAGTTGGTTGGTGTGTTTGTTTAAAGTATAAATCCTATGCGGCGGAATTGAGAAAAGAGTTAATAATAGCGAAAGTTACAATGAGTATGCGGGGAACGGGTTGAGAAGAGATTTAGCTGGCACTTCCTAAGATTGCATTCAAGTTATGCGATCATGCTACACACATACAATAGCATGTCATCTCTCAATGCAATGTTATAGTTTCTAATTTTAGGATGCATGCGATGTATACGATAATGTCTATAGTACTTATGTCTAAGCCTCTATTCTTGTCTATGCGATGATGAATGACACACACATACACAAGACGACTGCATACTATCATATCCTATTTCTAGGGTGCATGCGATACACAATAGCAAACAAAACTTATCTCTAAGTTTCTATCTCTTGCTTATGCGGTTCAAATCATAATTTCTCAAGCCTAGATTTTAACCTAACTCTCTCGAGTCTAGGTTCTTTCTTTAGACTACTCTCTCAAGTATCTCTAAAGGGTGATGGACGCATACATAAGATAAGATGATCGCATAAAATGAAGATCTTAGATCATGCTAGCTAAGTGCTTCCCAACCCATTTGGAAGTTTAGTTCCTCGTGCGTAATGTAAAGAGAGTGAACAAATGTAGAGATGTAAATTCCATTTTATAAATGAAATCATAATACAGAATGACAATTGTAAGTAAGGATAGGGAGCCTGGTAGAAATGTCTTGCTTCCCGAGGCTTTTGCACTGTGTTTTACTCTACTTTGCCCGAAAGAATGTTCTTGCTTTCGGAAGAGTTGGCCTCTCTCCGTTCTTAGCGCTTCCCGGCGGTCTCTCGAGCTGACTAGGAACGATCTTTTGGCATCTTCTCTCTTCACTCGCCTCCGCCTTCTAAGTATAAAAACTAACAGACTACGGCCATCTGTTATCTCTATGTATTATGACGAAAGAGAACTCCAAAATTCTGAACTGCTGAACTCTTGTTAACGAAGGTGGCCTTCGGTATTTATAGAGCTTCAAGGTGAAGGCTTTTCTCTCAAATGATTGCAATGATGGATGTCATTAAATCTCTATCTGATGCACCGACTAATGGTCACTGAAAAGTTGAATGTACTTGCTACAGTGTGTCGTTAATGGCTTGTCAACTAAATTCGGATTCGACCGTCCTTAGCTTTCTGTCCCATCATGAGTTATTAAGCTTTCACCTGATGCACCGTCTCTATGCGCTCGGACGCTGAATTCTTGAGCAGATCTTTGCGAACACATACGGTCACAATCTTCTAATGCGCTCGGACGCTGAATTCCTTGGATCGCAATTCTGCCTTGCGCCAATGCATTTTCTTGCACAAAATACATAAATTAGCTGCTTTAATGCAATGGGTGCATGCGATCGCAATGTTCTCAACTTAATGCTTTGGACACGATTTTACATATTTTTACCATCGCAATCCTACATTGTTTTATATATTTGCGTTGTAATAACATGCATTTCTGCCCGTTATCACACCCTCAAATTTAAAACAATGATTGTCCTCAAGCATAAACTAAAGATTTTCCTTAGAAGTCAGCCACTTTTCCTTACCTAGATTTATTGAGGTGCCTTATTACAATCCTATGAACAAAATCTCCTTAATTTCTATCCCAGTCTCTTTCTTAAAATATTTCTAAAATTTAGGGACCGCAAGTTTAATCTTAAAAAAGATTTTACTTGTTTCTAGGACATCGCATGATTTATTTTTTTTTAAAAAAAATTCAACTAGGGTGTTTTCAACATGATTTTTATCCTTGCGTAGTTAGATATTCTTTCTTATGACCTCACACTAATCCAAGTTCCTAGTCTTCATTTTGGCTTGCTTCCACAGGTGTCATGCGAGCATCCAACTATGAGCACGGTGCTCTTTCTCAGTCTGAAACTCATGCCCATTTGGCAAACGAGTTGCCGAATCACTTTATTTATGCGTTGATACACGATTCCTACGTTCGTTTTGGCTTGCACCCACGAGTGTCATGTGGACATCCAACTACTAGTAGGATTCGATCGCAACGTTATGATATATATATATATATATTAAAAAATTATTATTATTATTATTATTTAGAGAATGCCTAAAAGTAGCAAAGTTGCAATTAAATACCGCACCCCCAAATTTAAAAGCAGCAATGTCCTTATCGCTGATAGACTGAAATAATTCATGCGATGCTCTTAGAAAGTTTCATAAAAGTCAGTTTGAAAGAAAGCTAGTGGACCACTAACTTCTAGAAATATTTCATGAATTGACTATCCTAAAATTAAGTTGATTCTAGTACATGCGATGAGAAATAGAGGCATGCGTTTCATCATTGAAATGATAAAAACATAGAAAAACAGTGTGGTGACTTACTAAAGTGATCAATATTTAATGATTGCACCGATTAAATAGGATGCGATGATAAAAGTATCAAAGTTAAAAATGAGATGCGAGAATGCAGAATTTGGAATAAGTAAAGTCAAGGAAAGATACAACCCCCAAATTTGCTCTCTTGCTCGCATCATTTGTGATCGCATCCTTCTTTGCGGCGAGCAGATTTCTTCGACTACGATGGTGGAACGAACTAGTCGTGTTTTTTTTTTCAGTTATCGTGTAGCTCCTCTGCAATCATTCACCACGATTGTTGCAAAAAAAAAACATCGAGAGGGGCAAAAATATAAAAGACAGAGTTAATAGAATTTTTCCTTTTTTTTTTTTTTTTGATGCAGTAAGGAGTAAAAAGGATATAAAAATGATAACGGATATAAAAAGATAGATTTGAGTTCATGAACTGAAGATTTCAAAGGATACTTAAAAAAGATTGCGTCCCCGATGAATTTGATTCGCATGCTTGTGCAGGGACTGCCCACTTCTTCTTTAGTCGGAATTCCTCAGGTCCATGGAGATTTTCTCGCGATGCAAGTCTTCTCTGTGATATCTTTTGACTCTTTGCCCATTGAGTTTGAATGCATTGGTCCCTTCCTCATTGGATAACTCAACTGCTCATATCGTAGAGTTCCATGAGCGCATTTGGATCGCTTCGATCTCACAGTGGCTGAAATACAAATATATATATTCAATATACAGTTACGCAAACAAATACTAATTATTGGCATGCTCAAAACAAGATAAATAACAAGGAGAGAGTTCCATACCAGTTGAAGACAGTCTTCACACTTCAAAACTCCAACATAGCAGAACCCTCCTAGCGATCTACCAACGCCCAGTTGAAATGTCGACTGCAGCAACACGAACAACGTGAACTCACGACTACAACAGGGACGACACCACCACTAAAGAGCCCCGGGTATTCTCGGAGTGAAAACCCAAAGGGTGGGCTTTGGTGAACTTGGTAGAGGAAGGAGGAACACGAATCATGGAGGCGATAAGCAAAAGGAAGGGAAGAAAATGCTATCGCATAGCAAAAATGCTTATCGTTTAGGAGGATTTACTGAACGATCGTTTAGGAAAAGGTACATAATCGTTTAGTAAAACTGGCACACTATACGATCATTTAGAGAAGCTATCCGATTATGTGGGCGACAATGTGCGATCATTTAGCGCAAGGTGGACGATCGTTTAGGCAGAGAAGAGCTATCATATAGTCTCTCGAGCGATCGTTTACTTTCCCCAATGCACGCTTCCGAAATTCTTTTGACGATTTCTCTTTGATGCTTTCGATTGAACGACGGGGGAATTCAAAGTGAAAACATTTTTCATTTTAACTAATCGGTTACAATACCAACGTTGACCCTAACCCACATCCGAACGTGAATTTTGGATTAATTACCATATAATTAACCAATTAATTAATTAATAAATATGATCATATTATATTTATATCCTATAGTTTGATATCACATATCTACTATAGTATTTTCTCCTCTACCTGATATAAATCATATTTATATCTAATTTCCTCCAAAATAATGTATCTCATACATTTAGCCAATTATATCATATATAATTAACCAATCCAATTATATCATATATAATTGAACTTCCTCTTGACAATTTGAACATTTTAAATTAACCCAAATACTGGTTCTCAACTTTATCCAAGCTACCCAGGGGACCTAATGGACCTATGGCTCGAAGCTCCAACGGTACATGAATAGCTTACTAAAATCTTTAGCCACGAGATCCACCATCTGTTAACTGTCAGGCATTCCACTAAAGACCAATAGTTAACTCTTCTTACCATAGATATATTTATATGTCCATCGGACATAACCAATCATGAGTACGATGACCCTTCACAGATGCTCATAAGTATAGTTGGGCCAAATTACCGTTATGCCCTTGTAGTTACATCTCACTCCTTAAGTACCATTGATTCTTATAATGAACCATACAACATAGTCCAACTATGTGTGAACACCTCTTGGGCCAAGAGAAGGTGTGTGGCGCCACATCGTTCAAGCCCCTGAATCAGCCCTTAATGGAGCAATCTATCTACTTACCCCTGCCTCGGAGAAGAAGTGAATTCCATCTTGTGTAGTTGAGTTCCCAGCTCCCAAATCAGACGAATCCCCAAAATGGTAGGTTTGAATTGGCAACCTGGCTACTCGTACCCATACAAATCAAAGGACCGCCTTCAATGGCAGGAGTTCCCAACTCACTTAGGATTGAGGTCATGTTACCTATGGTCATTCTAGTGAAGTGAAGTCTCTGTCATGAACGTTGTTATATAATGAGACGTTAACACTTCATGGTCAGGTCTTATACAAACTCTTTATATAGGACGCCCCACCTTGCATGTCCCCAACACGAATAATTAGGATCAGACCATTTGTGACAAGTCACAATACTTATGACCATTCTGCAAAGCGGGCCGCATCCGTAGCATTACCAGGATAAGGTTTCCCTCCTATATCCATATACTAATGACCATTTTGGTTATCACTCAAGTCATGATCCACTTGTATGTCACCACATACATGCTTGAGTCACATACAGATAACTAGGGATTTTATGTTTATTGGTTTGTGGTAAAGCAAATAAAATAAGTAACTGAGCAAAAATATAAGATGTGAAGTAAATATCATATATTAACAACATGAGCGTTCGTACAAACTATTTACAAACTACAGAACACGAGACTTTAGGGCACCAACCCCAACAGGGAGTATCTCTTTGATTATAAAAGGACCAGACCATCGTGATTTTAATTTGCGGGGAAAAATTCGTAGCCGAGAATTGTACAACAAAACCATCTGTCCGACTTGGAGATTCTTCTCGCATAGTTATTTGTCATGCCAACGTTTTGCGAACTCCTTGTAAGCATGACAAACATGTTTTCCCACTTCAACGCAATTGAGAACATGCGTTGTTATATTCTTTGTCTTTGTCTTTCTATTATATTCATAAGACTTGTTGTCGCATGCCACGTCTTTGCATAACTTTCACAGCCAGCTTGACCTCAGCATCTTGTAACATGAAACTTGTATCTTATATCATCTAGCTTAGGTTTATTATATTTTTATTTTATTATCGCACCTTTACTGCTTTACTCTACTTTATTGCAATTTATATACGTTGCACCGGCTCAAGTTGCCACAATCAGTTCCATCAATTGTTGAGGGGCTCACGGAGCTGACGTGTGTCCATTGAACCTTCAGCAAGTGTGTGCTATCCAGAATAACCCCTTCAGCAACAACTATAATCTGGGCTGGAGGAGCCATCCTAACTTAAGTTGGGGAGGCAATCCCAACCTAGCCATCAAGGGGGCAGTAGAGGAAATCCCCCTTTTCACCACAATCAAGGGCAATCAAGACCACATAACCAGCAACCATCATCGTCTAACACCTCGGAAGGCTCATTAGAGATGCTGCTAAAGCAGTATATGGATAAAAATGATGCAGTGATGCAAGACAGTGTTTTTAAGGAATCTAGAATCCAAGGAGCAATGTTCTAGAGATCCAAGGACAATGTTCTTAAGACATTGAGCAGGCAAGCTGACGCCTGCGGAGATATGGATTGCGATCACCCAAGACAAAGGAATTTTCGGTCCATATCCCATACTATGTTTAATGCTTTATTGAATTTCTATCTCTTTAATTCTGAATTCTGTCTTCAATTCTTCATTTAATTCAATTTTGACTTTATGGAATTTATTTCCTCATTCACTTCTCTACATTTATTCTGTCTCGTCTTTAATTCTTTGACTTTTTTGTAGTCAATGCGTTGTGCTTTAAATGATAAATGATTGAGTAATCAATGTGTTTGCAAGGCGGCAATGGACGGCATACCAAACCAATCAGGAATGCTTTGCGTTCACTAACTCAACTGTATTGAGTTGAGGGGTGTGTTACGCTCGCATATGTCCTTTGCCGTCCTTAGCCAAATGCACTATGTTGAGGTATCTCCAGTAATGCGTTGGTTAGGAGGTGTGCTGCGGGGATGATGCATTGTTGCCCGTCCTCTGCAGATACAATTGCATTGGTGAGAACAATGCGTTATTCTTTTCTATGCGTCCATTCAAATAAATATTAAAGAAAATCGTTTGGTAATTTGGAAGAAGTCCAATCGATTCGTATCCCAATCAATTTTTGACTGGCAGACGAAATGCACACTTTTTCTGAATTCATAAATGAGGAGGTGGAACGACGCGCTTGTGAGCTACTTGAGGCCACTCATGCAAAAATCACGTTGGACCCTACCACGACCCAACCTATAATACAACCTCCTTCTTCATTGAAACCCTTACTCCTTTGGCAAACTGAAACCCTAGGTCTTGCATCCCAAACCTTTCTTCTCCCAGCAGCTCGAGTTTTTTACCAACCTTTCCAAGCTTGTATCCATGGTTGACCAAACCCCAACCAATCTGCTTCAACTTCCACCCGTATCAAGTAGCCATGCAAGAAGGTAGCATTCCTGGCTGCCAGTCGCAGGCTTGCCGCCCAAGCCCACACCATCCCAGACTCGTCGGAGATCCCAGAAATCACTTGATCATTAGGCCTCTTGTGTTCAAGAGAGGAGGAAGCACGAGGCATGCCTAAGCCAAAACCTGCCGTCTCCACTGAAAAATGAAAGGAAGAGACGCGATGATACGGAGGTGTTTGGCAACATCTTAGTACCTTGGAGCAAGAAGGTGGGCTGCTCGGGTGGGGTTGTAAACCAACCACTGCTATAGAGAGGAGACGGTGGTAGTGGCAGATGAAGTAGTGAAGGATGGTGTGGAAGAAGTGTGGTGTTGATGAAGAAGAAACGGAGAATGATTCTGGTCCTGGGATCAGGAGGCAACTATCATCGCAGAAATTTTGACGAACCTCCAAGAAGAAAGAAGAGGAAATTGCATCAAAGAAAGAGAAGATAAGAGATAGAAATCGAGGAGGCCAAGGAAGCGGAGGCTGCATTAGTGACCCCTAACATTGCAATGGAGGAGGTTGCAGGGGATGAGTGCTAGAAGAGGTTGAGAAGGAAGATAAGAAGAAGAAGAAGGGGAAAGAAGGCTAGAGAGGCGAAGTCTTCACATCATCGCAAGGCAAGAAAGACAAGAGCAAAAGGATGATGATGAAGATGGAGGCCAAGAAGAGAGGAAGAAGAAGGAGAAAGAGAAGAGAAGATTTTGCCGATGTGAGAAGAGGTGCCTGAGAGAAGAAGAAGAAGCAAGGCAAGAGGGCTGCGAGCCCTAAGAAGGATGGAGAATCAACCTTCGTAAGGAGGATGGGGGGAAATGGCGCAGTTGATGGAACCGGCGCAACCTGAAGCAACGCAATTGGTTGTGACGGATGAAGGAGAAGTTGGAGAACCCCCTAAAGCGGCATCGCAGGGAGAATGCGCCGCAAGGGTCCAACATTGACCCTCAAGGTTAATTTTGGTGTTGGAAGAGGAAGAGAGAAAAATAAAAGAAGAAGATGAGAAGAAAAAAAGATGGAGAGGGGCAAGCTCATCATCGCAGAGGGGAACAGAAGAAGAAGACTGGAGTTTGAGAAGATACGAAGCAACAATGACTTGCCCAACTTGAAGGGATCCAGAAGTGCAAAGAGGAACAGCGCTTATTGCTGGCCTCTGAGCAATTTGAAGAGGAGTTTGTGAGACAAGAAAGAAACGAAGAAGAAGAAGAGAGAAAGAAGAAGGAAGAAGAAGACAAATTGTTGTTGGAGGAGAAGAGGAGGAAGCAAAGCCAACAAACGTTGCTTATATAAGAGAAAGGGCATAGAACACACTGAGTGTGAGAAAGAAGAATAGCGCAAAGAGTGGGAAAAGAAAGAATGACAAGCAACCCGCCTTGCGCTGGCAAAAGGCAAGGCTATAGCAGAAACCAGCAAACCCCCAGCGGCCAAGAAGCGATCATCAAAGAAAAAGGAAAATGATGAAATGTTGATCGAGATGGGCTTCTTTCCTACGCTAAATACACTACCTGACCTCATCACGAGTGTGACACATTCTGCCAGTACCCATCCATAATAGTGCCTCGGGTAGTGCAAAACTTTTACCGTGGGCTACTACATGAAGATAAGGATGCAGTGACATTTAAGGGAGATACAGTATCCTTTAATGCAAGGGACATCAACGAAATTTATCAGATGAAGGACAACCCTGATGCACCAGGGAACAAGATGATTGATGATCCCACAGAAGAGCAGATGAAAGATGTGTTGAGGATACTAACGCAACCGGGCACGAAGTGGTCAGTCACGCCCAAAGGCATCTGTACCTTAGAGTCAGAGTCCTTGCTACTGGAGGGGAGGCTCTAGGTTTACTTGGTTAAGAAACGGTTGATCCCAACAACGCACGACAGAACTGGATCGTTTCAAGTCTATGCCTATCTATGGGTGTAGGCGTTGATGAGGAGCCCATGCCAGAAGTCCACGACCTCATCAACATAAAAATCTTGAGGGTGCTCCTAAAAGATTCTCCACACTGCCCCGAGCTGCCAGCAAACAGGCCTGCGATCGATTTGAATGCGTCGCTGAAACCCAGACCAAAAAGAAGACAAAGAGAGGATAAGGGAAAAGAGAAGGTCTAGGAATCACCAACGCAAAATCCTGAACCTATGAACCCTCTTCCCTTAGCCATCCGGCCTCGAAGCCTTCCAAGCCCACAGCGCAACCCTTTTCCCCCCTTACACGAGCATTTTACAAACCTTCTTCTTGTCCCCAACTCTCTTGTTATTTACCCAGCAGCCCCACCTTCACCAACAACTTCATCAGCACAACCCACTATCCCACCGCCGTAAGTTGATGACCCACACGATTTGGGTGAAGGAACATCCGTCCAACCCAAAAACGGTGCTGGCGAGACATCGCAGGCACAACTATCCTCCACCTCCATGGCTACTGAGTTAGCTTAAATGAGAACCCTTTTCTCTTAACAGCAAGAGCTTATCTCTCAACAGCATCACTTATTCAATCAACCATTTGAGGTAGTAATGGAGCGCATTAATGAGTTTCAAAGCAGTGCTACGACTTCAAGGGAGGCACTTATTAATATGCAACGCAATATGCATAGGATCTTCCTATAGTAGAGACAGATAGCGGAGCGCAATCAAGAGTATTTTAACTTTCTTACCGCCTATCTGCATGGTCCAATGGTGCCTCCGCATCTAAGGCAGCACTTACTATTTGATGATGCTCCTGTTGCACCGCCTCAACATCCCTCGCCGGATCCCCCTAATCATCAACCTTAATGTTTACACCCTCTTCCAATATGAATATTTTTTTTATGCGGCCATTCTTTATTTGTATTCAATTCATTTATTATTTGTAAAGTAATCAAATTCTTTGACTCTTGTACAGGCAATAGAAAATTTTTGTAATGCGTTCATTTTTAATTTATTTGTATCCTTTGTTAATAGTCAATACAATCAGAGTACATATTCACTCCACTTTTTGCCTGTGCCTCTTTCTTTATCTTCATTTGCTAATTTTTGTGATGTTCTAAATCTCTTATTTTTACGATCTTCATTGCATTGCTAAGATGTATTATATGTTTATAATTAGAAACATTTCCTATACTTAGTGAATTCTGACTAACACTTAGTTAATTCTTAGTTTAGCAATACTTTAACTTTTATCTTTCAAAGTTCTGCTCAAACCTTCTTTTTGAAATTTTCTTCTAGGTGTTTGTCTAGTTTCTCCAAACAACGCAATAAGGACCTTGCTCATCTTTAAATTTGGGGGTGGGGAAGGTCTGAGCAAATGAGATCAAGATTATACTGTATTTAAGAAAATGTGTCCATTTTCATTTTAAAAAAAAAAAATTGCGAAACTTCAATGTCAGCGCAAGGGAAAATCTCAAAACTGTCCCAAACTGATAAGAGTTTAGT
Organism: Benincasa hispida; assembly: GCF_009727055.1. Lineage (NCBI taxonomy): Eukaryota > Viridiplantae > Streptophyta > Magnoliopsida > Cucurbitales > Cucurbitaceae > Benincasa > Benincasa hispida. The sequence continues at coordinate 17,911,095 of NC_052356.1, forward strand.
TGTGAAAGGAGCCTGCTCATAGTTGGATGTTCGTATGACACCTAACGATTGAGATATGTGTACAACTAACGGTTGTGCAGAATTGACGGTCTGATTGCATAACAGAAGGAATAATATCCTTCCATCTTCAGAATTGCCATAACAATCAGTGGGGACCACAAGGCTGGAGTCAAAGACCTACACCTATAAATACCCCATAGATTTCAGAGAATAAAAAGGCTATGGGATACGGGGTAAATGCTACAAAACTGTTGAGAGAAAAGGCTGAGCTAAGTGCTTAAGTGAGAAAATCCGGGAAGAAGACGAGATAAGACCGAGAGGTGACTCTCAGATCTAATCTTCCAAACACCCGATTGAAAGCTCTGTGCAAAGATCCCTACTACCGGTGGAGTAAGCCTGAAAGGGAAGCTCTTCGTACCATCAAATCCATCCTATCCGGCAAGCAGATCTCCATCGAATCAGTGCCAAGCATTTATTACTTATTTGCATCTGTTCTATCTCTTTCATCGTCGTATTTCACTGATTCTTTACCTCTGCATTCACACCATGTATCAAACGCTTAATAAAGATATTAAATGTTTTAATAGCTTTCATTTACCATTTTCTGACTATTTCCGTTCACCTGTCAATCACTTTCTTCATGATGTCTTCTTAATTCCCTGATAAGCAATATGAATTAACCAAGTACTTAATCTGTGTTAAAGATATAAAATGTGTTTAGCTAAGGCATGCAAGACGGCATCTTCTCCTGTGAGAGCAGAAGTGAAGATGTCATTTTGACCTATCGAGAGAAGGTCAAAAGAATGCGTTAACTAAAGCGAGCAGTGGTTCCAGACATGGAAGCAACCTTGCGTTCCTTACGTTAGTCTCTGTTTCACCACAAACATGTGGGAGCGCGGCCGATCACTGAAAGGTATATGCCAAGAGAAGAGCGGAACAACATTTGTAGCTTCAACTCAATTAAGAACTTGTGTTGTTATATTCTTTGTCTTTCTCTTTCTATTTTGTTCGTAAGACTTGCCGCCACATTCCACGTTCTATGCATAACTTTCACAGCTATGTGCATTATCTTCAATTTCTGAGAGTTTTAATCACCATGTGCATGCAAGCACTTTCTAAATTACACGCAGCCAGTAGCTGCTACAACTATTTGGTGGGAATTGTATGAATTTGTAGGTAGGACACCTCCTACTTGGAGATAAGTGGGAAAAACCCACTTAACCTCCAATTTCCAACCTTTTTTAAAAAAAAATCAATTAATTCTAAAATTAATTAATATTTGATTTAATTAATTCATAATTAGTTAAATCTAACAATTCAATTCCCTAAATTGAATTAAGATTGAAAATTAATTTGATTTTTAATTAATTAAACATATTTAATTAATTAATTAATTTAATATCAAATATTAAATTAATCACACACCTAATTTTAATCATGAATCCTATTCATGTAATTAATATTTAAATTTAACATTTAAATATCATAAACTCTCCAATTTCATTTAATTTTAATAAATTAAACGTTAATTATATCAAATATAATTATACAAACCCTAATTTGGATTTGAACTTATTCAAATTATAACCCTAATTTCAATTTGATCATTTTCAAATTGAAATTCAATTTGAACAATTCAAATTGATATCATTCCTAATTCATTCAAATTTAACAATTCAAGGTGTTCATGTTTTACGAGCTAGTAAAGGGACCTTAAGGACCTACAGATCATGAGCTACAACGATTTAAGATTAATTGGCTAAAACTCTTTAGACCGAATTAATCAGTATTCGTTAACTATCGGGTCACACCACTATAGCTTGATAGTTACACTCTCCTCACTGTAGATATATTTATGTCCGCACGATATAACCATAGCTAGTAAATCGACCTTTCACAGGTTGTTCATAGTACTGACTGGGTCAATGTGTTGTTTTACCCTCGATATTATGTCTTGTTCCTTAAGTTCCAACTAATCCTCTAATGAATAATTAGTTTACGATCCAATCACTAAACTGGATCCCTCTTGAGCCAATGAGAGGGTGGGGCCCCTTGTTCAAGAGCTGGATTCAGTACTTAAGAGAATAAGCTTTCTCCTATCTCTAAATCGAGTAGGCATGAATTCCGTGTTGCACCTTAAGTCCCCAGCTATCTACCCAGTCTTACCCTTGAAATGGGATGCTTATTAAGTCGGTGTTGTTGAGTCAACCCTCACCTATGGAAATCTAAGGATAATTCCAAATAAACAAGAGTTCATAGTTAGCTCAAGATTAAGATCGATTACCTAGGTCATCTAAGTGAAATAGTCAGTCTTAAATAGTAAACAACGTCATAAAGTAAGAGTGACTAGGTCCCATCTTATGCAAACTCATTGCATGGGACGCCCCCACTCCTCATGTCAATACATGAACAACGCATATGAAAATGCTCGTATTTATGACGTGGAAATATGGATGATATACGTTGATGGAATTGCGTTGTGCACTCAAGTTTCCCCAGCGGAATACAAGTGTAGATTCCTCTGAGTTTCCTGGTAAGTCCAGGGTCGAACACAAAGACTTGTGAAAATAGATTGCATTGGTGATTTTTATGAAGACTTTACAGTAACCGGTTAAATAAATAAATTGTTGGGTTTGTTGTTTGCATTGATGAAAAATAAATAACAAATGCAGCGGAGTTTGAAACAAGTTGGTAAACGGGAAATACGATGAATATGCGGTGAACGGGTTGAGAAAGGTTTCAGCTAACACTCCCTAGAATGCGTTCATGCTTGCGATCATGCAACATGCCTATAATAGTAAACCACCTCTCCGTGCGAATACCATGGCTTCTAAGGCTAGAACGCATGCGATATATGCAATAAGTCTACAGGGTTTACACATAAACCTCTATTTCTATTTATGTGATGAAAACATGATGTCCACCCAAATATTCGACCACATAATATCATTCCCATCTCTAGGATACATGCGATGCAAGTTGACAAAAAAAAGTTTATCTCTAAGTCCCTATCTCATGTTTATGCAAGCCTAATCTTGCTCTTTTGAGTCTAGATTCTAACCTAGCCCTCTAGAGATATTAGGTTCTTTCTTTAGACTCTTTCTCGACTAGCTGTAAAGGGTATTTTGCACAGCATAAAAAGAGATAATCGCAAGCAATGAACTTCCAAGGTCATGTTAGCTTAGTTCTTCTCAACCCATTCGACTAGTTTAGCTACTCATGCGTATTAAGAGAGTGAGCAGATGTAGAAATAGAACTTCCATTGAATAGATATGAAGATGAAGTACAAAATAACAATGCAAGTATAATAAAGAGCCTGGTAGCAATTTCTTGCTGCCAGGCGTTTACACTATTTCTACTCGTGCTCTAAATATAATCTCACTCTCGCGAGAGTCAGCCTACTCTCTGCTCTTACGTCCTAAGGTTCTCTCTTGAGTTGCCCTGAGCGATCTTCGACACCACCACTCTTCTCTTGCTCTGCCTTAAAATGGAAAGGAAATTATGAACAGAAGCAACTAGTTAACCCGTCAACCCCTTCTCTGAAGAATGCCCTTGGTATTTATAGAGCATCCATGCTGAAAGGCGGCTTCTCTCTTCTGGTTGTACAGATGGGATAGCTTTAATTCCTGACTGATGCACCCAATAATTGTTATCGATAAAGCTGAATGTACTTTGTGATCGTTATCGGCTATCAACTTAATTTGGATTCGACTGTCATCAGCTTTCTATTCCATCGCTCCCGGATGCGCCCACCATGTGGCGCTGACCAAGTTGCAGTGATCCTTCTTGGGTGGATGTTTGCGAGTACGATCAACGAAAAGTCTTGCGGTGAATTTGCGCTCGACCAATAAATTCCTATGATCGCAATCTTTGCATTGTGTTAATACATATTCTGCACAAAAATACAAAAATCAACTGTTCTAATGCGCTCAACGCATGCGACCACAATATTACGAAATTGATGCTTAATGGACGCAAAGTAATATATTTCATCAACACAATCCAACATTGTTTAAGAACTTAGCACTATGATAATGTGCATTTCTACCCGTTATCAAAACATCTGCTCAAGAAGGATTGCCGCATAGAGCCAGCGCAACTTGGTAGGCGCACCTGGTGAAAGGCATAATTAATCACGATGGGACAGAAAGATGATGTCGGTCGAATCCGAATTAAGCTGACAGCCACTAATGATAACAACTACATCCAGCTTTTCGGTGACAAATATTCGATGCATCAGTTAGAGAATTAAAGCCATCACATCCGTGCAATCATAAGAGAGAAGCCGCCTTTCACCCCAAAGCTCTATAAATATCAAAGGCATCCTTCAGAAAAGGGGTTCCACCAGTTGAGAAGTTCGGAGAGTTAGAGAAGTTTTCCTTAAATAGTTTAGCTTTGCCCTTAGATTTTCTTTTGTTTAAGGTGAACGCAAGAGAAGGAGGTTATGCCGACAGATCATTCCGGTAAGCTTGTGAGAGCGCTGGAAGCTTCGAGATCAGAGAGAGGGCTGACTCCTGTGGAAGCAGAAATATCTTTTGAACCGAATAGAGTTTGCTCGTGTAAAATCCTCGCTCAGCAAGGGATTGCTACCAGGCTCTCTACCTTTATTCTATTGTTGTTTGTATTCAACTTATTTATAGAAATAGAATTTGCTTCTCTATATTTGTTCACTCTCTGTTATTTACGCATGAGTAGCTAAATCTATTGCTCGTAGTTTAGTCTGAGAAAGAGCGCATTGCTCGTAGTTGGATGCCCGCATGACACACGTGGGGGCAAGCCAAAACAAAGGCAAGGCACTTGGATCAGCGTAAGGTCATAAAGAAATAATAATAATAATAATAATAATAATGTCAAGAAATATGCAAGGATAAAAATCATTCGACACCCTGGTGGAAAAGTTTTCTTTTTGAAATAAATCATGCGATGTCCCGAAATTGAGTAAAGTCTTTTTGAAGGTTAAGTTTGCGATCCCTAGGTCTTAGAAATATTTTAGGAAGAGACTTGAATAAGACTTAAGGAAATTTTGGTGTATATGAGCTGAATGAAGTACCCTTGAGAAATCTAGGAAAAGAACATTACGGTCGACTTGATAAAGGAAATCTTTAGCTTATGCTTGAGGACACGCATTTTTTAAATTTGGGGGTGTGATAACGGGCAGAAATGCACGTTATCATAGTGCTAAGTTCTTAAACAATGTTGGCTTATGTTGATAAAAATATGTTAGATTGCGTCCAGAAAGCATTACATCATAACATTACGGTCGCATGCGGTCATCGCATAGAAACAACTGATTTTCGTGTTTTTATGCAGAATATGCATTGACACAAGGCAAAAAGAGCAATCACAAGAGATCAACGGATGAGTATAGCATTACCGCAAGGCTTTGCGGTGATTTATGTTTGCAAACATTTGCTCAAGAAGGATTGCTGCATAGAGCAGGTTTAACTTAGTGGGCGCACCTGGTTAAAGGCATAATTAATCACGATGGGATAGAAAGCTAATCTCAGTCGAATCTGAATTAAGTTGACATCCGCTAACGATAACAATTACATCCAGCTTTTCAGTGACAAATATTCGGCACATCAATCAGAGAATTAAAGCCATCCCATCCGTGCAATCATAAGAAAGAAGCCGCCTTTCACCCCGAAGCTCTATAAATATCAAAGGCATCCTTCAGAAAAGGGGTTCCACCAGTTGAGAAGTTGGGAGAGTTAAGAGAATTTTTCATTAGATAGTTTAGCCTTGCTCTTAGATTTTCTTTTGTTTAAGGTGGATGCGAGAGAAGGAGGTTGTGCTGACAGATCGTTCCGTTAATCTTGGGAAAGCACCGAAAGCTTCAAGATCAGAGAGAGGGCCAACTCTTGCAGAAGCAGAAATATCTTTTGAACTAAATAGAGTTTGCCAGTGTAAAAGCCTCGGTCAGCAAGGGATTGCTACCAGGCTCTCTACCTTTATCTTCCATTTTTGTTTGTATTCAACTCATTTATATAAATGGAATTTGCTTCTCTATATCTGTTCACTCTCTATTATTTACGCATGAGTAGCTAAATCTATTGAATGGGTTGAGAAGCACTTAGCTAGCTTAATTGGAGATCTTCATTCTATGCGATTATCTTGTATTATGTATGCTTCATTCGTCCATTAGAGATACTCGGGAGGGTAGTCTAAGGACAGGATCTAGGCTTGGGAAGGTCAGATCAGAATTTAGACTTGGGAGAGTTAGATTAGAACGCATAATCAAGAGATAGGAGCGTAGGAATAAGCACTATTTGCTATTAACGTATCGCATGCATCCTAGAGATAGGATATAATTATGTGTGGTCACCTTGCCTTTGTGCATCTTGCATCATCGCATAGGAAAAGAGTAGAGACTTAGGAATAAGCTCTATGGACACTTTTGCATTCAACACATGCGTCCTAGACTTAGGAACATCGCATTTGCATTGGAAAATGACTTGTTGTGAATGGTTGTAGCATGATCGCATAGTCTGACGCATTCCCAAGTGATGCATTGTTTTATTAAGTGTGGAATATGGATGATATGTGTTGATGGATAGCGTTGTGCACTCAAGTTTCCCCAGTGGAATCCAAGTGTAAATTCCTCTGAGTTTCCTGGTAAGTCCAGGGTCGATCACAGGGACTTGTGAAAATAGTTTGTGTTGATAATTTTCTTAAGAAAACTTTGCGGTAACCGGTAAAATAAATAAGGTGGTTGGTTTGTTGTTGCGTTAACAAAAATAATAATATATGCGGCAGAGATCGAAAAGAGTTGGCAATGGGAAATATGATGAATATGTGGTGAACAGGTTGAGAAGGGTTTCGACTAACACTCCTTAGGTTGCGATCATGCCTTGCGATCATGCAACATGCATACAATAGTAAACCACTTCTCAGCATGAATGCCACAGCTTCTAAGGCTAGAACGCATGCGATAAATATGCGATAAGTCTATAAGGTTTACACATATACCTCTATTTCTATTTATACGATGACAACATGACATTCACACAAATATGCGGCCGCATAATATCATTCCTATTCCCAGGATGCATGCAATGCAAGTTGACAAACAAAACTTATCTCTAAGTCCCTATTTCTTGTTTATGCAGGCCTAATCTTGCTCTTTCAAGTAAGATTCTAACCTAGCTCTCTCGAGACATTAGGTTCTTTCTTTAGATTCTCTCTTGACAACTCTAAAGGGATGTTTCGCACAACATAAAACAAGATAATTGCAAGCAATGAACTTTCTAGATCATGTTAGCTTAGTTCCTCTCAACCCATTCAACTAGTTTAGCTACTCATGCATATTAAGAGAGTGAGCAGATGTAGAAATATAACTTCCATTGAATAGATAAAAGATAAAGTACAGAATAACAATACAAGTATAGTAAAGAGCCTGAAAAAATTTCTTGCCACCAGGTATTACACTGTTTTACTCGTGCTCTAAAGATATTCTCGCTTTCGCGAGAGTCAACCCACTCTCTGCTCTTACGCCCTAAGGTCCTCTCTCGAGCTACCTTGGACGATCTCCGACGTCACCACTCTTCTCTAGCTCTGCCTTGAAATGGAAAAGAAAACTATGAACAGAGGTGTGAACTTGTAAAGTGATGAAGCTATCGACTACTTAACTCCTTCTCTGAAGAATGCACTTGGTATTTATAGGGCATCAAAGGTAAAAGGCGGCTTCTCTCTCCTAGCTGTACAGATGGGACAGCTTTAATTCCTGACTGATGCACCGGATAATTATCACCGATAAAGTTAGATGTACTTTGTGACCGTTATCGGCTGTCAACTTAATTTGGATCCGACAGCTGTCAGCTTTCAGTCCCATCGATCTTAATTTTCCTTTCGTCCAGATGCGCCCACCATGTTGCAGTGATTCTTCTTGGGTGGATGTTTGCGATCACGACAACACAAAGTCTTGCGATGAAGTTGTGCTCGACAGGTGTATTCCTATGATCGCATTCTTTGTAGAGTTTATGCTTAATGGAAGCAATTTAACATATTCTGTCAACGCAATCCAACATTATTTAAGAACTTAGTACTATGAAAACATGCATTTTTGCCCATTATCACACCCCCAAATTTAAACCATGTTTGTCCTCAAGCATAAGCTAAAGATTCCTTTAGCAAGTTAGCTGCAAAGTTCTTTTCCTAAATTTCTCAAGGATACTTCATTCAAATCCTATATACTAGAATTTTCCTAAGTCTTATTCAAGTCTACTCTTAAAATATTTCTAAGACCTAGGGACTACAAGTTTAACTTTCAAAAGGACTTTACTAAATTCTTGGAACATCGCATGATTTATTTCAAAAAGAAAATTTTCTACCGGGGTGAAAAAAGATTTATCCTTGCACAAATATTTTCTTTATTGCTATTTTTTTTCTGACCTTGCACTGATCTGAGTGCCTTGCCTTCGTTTTGGCTTGTCCCCACGGGTGTCATGCGGACATCCAACTACGAGCAATGCACTCTTTCTCAGACTAAACTCATACCAATTTGCCATTGGAGTTGCGGTCATTGATTTATGCGTTGATCTTAGTAACTTATTTTCGTTTTGGCTTGCCCCCACGTGTGTCATGCGGACATCCAACTACGGGTAAGTGCCTTTCACAACTTAACTCTTATCAACATGGGTTTCCCCTTTGTGTTGACAGTGGAGTTGTTATTCTAAAAAAAAATATTTTTTTTTAGAAATGAAAATAGCAAGGTCGAAAAATAAATACCTCACCCCCAAATTTAGAATGTGGCAAAGTCCTCATTGCCAAAAGATTAAAATAAATTATATGATGTTCTAGAGTACGTTGTAAAGAGAGTTTGAAAGAAAGCCAGCAAACCTCTAACTTCTAAAAATATTTTATGAGGTAACTATCTTAAGATTAAGTTAACTCTAATATATACGAAAGAAATAGAAGCATATTTTTCATCATTGAAATCTTACTTGGTAAAGAAACAGAATGCAGTAGACTACTAAATTTATCTACTTGTTAAATGATTGCGGTAATCAAGAAAGATGCGGTGATAAAACTGCGAAAAGTGATATGCAATGTGACAGTGCAAAATTTGAAATAAAGATAAGGAAGAGTACACCCCCAAATTTTGCGTTGTTGCCTGCATTGTGTTGACGCATCCATCCTTGCGGCGATCTTTCTTCTGTAGGTTCCGGTGATGGAATAAGATGTATGCTTCTTCTCGTAACATTGCCGCAATCCAACGCCTCGATCGTTGTAAGAACAAAGAGAGGGTCCAAATTAATTTTAAACAAAAGAAAATCGTTAATGCAGATTAATATATATATATATATATTGTAGAAATAGAACTGAAAAATGAAAGGATAGCTGAAAGATAATGAAGATTTTGAGTAGTGCTCTAAAGATATTCTCGCTTTCGCGAGAGTCAACCCGCTCTCTGCTCTTACGCCTCAAGGTCCTCTCTCAAGCTGCCTTGGGTGATCTCCAGCATCACCACTCTTCTCTAGCTCCGCCGTGAAATGGAAGAGAAAACTATGAACAGAGGTGGGAACTTGTAAAGTGAGGAAGTAATCGACTGCTTAACCCCTTCTCTGAAGAATGCACTTGGTATTTATAGGGCATCAAAGGTGAAAGGCGACTTCTCTCTCCTGGCTGTACAGATGGGACAGCTTTAATTCCTTACTGATGCGCCAGATATTTGTCACCGATAAACCTGGATGTACTTTGTGACCGTTATCGGCTATCAACTTAATTTGGATCCGACTGCTGCCAGCTCTCTGTCCCATCGATCTTAATTGTCCTTTTGTCCGGATGCACCCACCATGTTGCGGTGATTCTTCTTGGGTCGATGTTTGCGAACACGATCAACGCAAAGTCTTGCGGTTAAGTTGGGCTCAACAGGTGTATTCCTATGATCGCATTCTTTGTATTGCGTTAACGCATTATTCTGCACAAAAATATGGAAATCAACTGTCCAAATGCGTTGGACGCTTGCGACCGCAATATTGTAGAGTTTATGCTTAATGGACGCAATTTAACATATTCTATCAATGCAATCTAACATTGTTTAAGAACTTAGTACTATGATAACGTGCATTTCTGCCCGTTATCATCAAGTAACGATAGCTAAAGACCTTCTCAACCCATTCTTCCGCATACTCAGTGCATCTATCACACAATCAGACATTTCTCAAATCCACCGCATTCGTCTATTTTCATTATTGCAAACAACACATCCAACAACTTATTTATTTATTCATTACCGCAAAGTTTTCCTAAAAATTACCACCACAACTTATTTTCCCAAGTCTCTGAATTTGACCCTGGACTTACCAGGAAACTCAGTGGGGTTTACACTTGGATTTCGCTAAGAAAACTTGAGTGTTCAATGCATTTTCATCATTGCATTTCATCCATAATTCCACATAACGCATCAAGTTTTTGGCATCGTTGCCAGGGACTTCGGCAAAATAGTTTGCTAACGGTAATTTTTCTGATTTCTTTGCAGACTCTCAATCTCTGGCGAATTACGACCTGGAGATTGAGAGAACATTTCGATGCAAACTAAGAGACAACCGCCAACAATAAGAGAGAACACCAAGAATGGCAGAACAATCGGAAGCAAGGGCCACAAACGCGAATCATATAATGGCCAACCCCATCCTTCATGCGAATGACCGCAATAGACCCATTCGGGACGATGCGTCGCCTAAACTCTATGATTTCTCTCCAGGAATTATGAGGCTGTGTTAGATGGATCGAGGTTTGAAATGAAGCCGGTAATGTTGCAGATATTCAGGCTATTGGGAAATTTGGAGGAAGGCATGGCGAAGACCCGCACGCTCACTTCCAAAGCTTCATAGAAATCTACAACACTTTTGTGTTCCCGAATATCTCAACTGAGGAAGTTCGACTCATTCTGTTCCCATTTTCCTTGTGTAATTAGGCAAGAAAATCGGCATATTCCCTCAAACTGGGGGAGATAACTTCATGGGAACAAGTCGTCGAAAAGTTTGTGAAGAAATATTTCCCACCAACCGGGAATGCTATGAGAAGGAAATTAATAACAAATTTTGAACAAGAAGATGACGAATCGCTCAGCGATGCCTAGGCGAGGTTCAAGCGGCTGGTAAGAGACTGTCCACATAATGGCTTACCAGACTGCCTGCAAATGGAGATCTTTTACCAAGGACTGAATCCCTCTTCGCAGACCGCTGCCAATGCGGCAGCCGCTAGTGGTCTGCTCGAAAAAACATATGAGGAGGCAAAGAGTATACTTGATCGCATTTCCAAAAATCACGAGGATTGGTGAGAAAGTGATCAAAGATTAAGAATTAAGGACAATAACGCAAAATAATGGAGCCATCGCATCCCTCCAAAACCAGATGACTGCGATGATGAGTTTGATTCAAGGCATCACAATTAATAATACGGGAGCGTAGAAAGGGCAGGTCAATGCAATTGCTCAAACGACCGCAAGTTGTGTCATTTGCGTAGACGCTCATGCAATGGAAGAATGCCCAGCAAACCCACAGTCAGTATGCTTCATAAAGAACAATCCCTATTTCGATATTAAAACCTCGGGTGGAGAAACCACCCAAATTTTGCGTGGAAAAATCAACAACAAAACTTCCAACCAGTGGTGCAGAGAGAAAGGCTACCCGGATTTTTCCCGCAAACAAACAATCCAGCGCATAGCCAAGCTAGCAACTCAAAAACACCGCAATCGTCGTCCTTAAAGAGCCTACTAAAGCAACACATTAAGAAAAACGAATCAGCGCTTGAGAATCATGCTACATCCATTAGAAATCTCAAAATTCAGCTAGGACAAATTGCGGGTGAGCTGACAAATAGACCGCAAAGAGCATTGCCGAGCTCAACTGAGCTTCCTCGCAACGTTGGGGGTATCGGGAAGGAACAATGCTTAGTAGTCACCATGCTAAGCGACAACATGACTGTGGAAGAAAGGGAGGAACCCATCGCAACCAACTTAAATGCAGTGAAAACCAAGGACCCGTTGACCTATAGTTCAGAAAAGCTCGAGAAAATGAACCCCGAAGTTGCGTCCACCCTCAAGCCTTCAGAACGTGAATTAGAAGAAGTCCAGCTACCACCAACTTTGCAAGGATTGAAAGAAAATCAAAATGATGAAGAAAAGATTGCAGCAGTGGCCGCAACGCAAAATGTTATGATCCCACCTAAAATGGGCGACCCAGGAATCTTCATGATACCATGCTCTATCGAAAAGGACTTAGAGAGAGCAAGATTAGACTCGAGAGAGCAAGATTAGAATTGCATAGACAAGAGATAAGGACTTAGAGATAAGCTCTGTTTGTCAACCTGCATCACATGCATCCTAGAGATGGGAATGATATTATGTGGTCGCCTTATTTGTGTGTGTGTCATTTCGTCATTGCATAAATAAGAATAGAGGCTTATGTGTAGGTCCTATAAACACAGCACATATATCGCATGCGTTCTAGCCTTAGAAGCCGTGGCATTCGCACCGAGAGGTGGTTTACTGTTGTACGCATGTTGCATGATCGCATAGCATGAACGCATCCTAGGAAGTGTTAGCCGAAAATTTTCTCAACCCGTTCATCGCATACTCATCGCATTTCCCATTTATCAAATTTTTTCGAACTCTATCGCATTTTTTTATTTTTTCATCAATGCAAACAACAATCCCAACACTTTATTTAGTTATCCGGTTACCATAAAGTCTTCATAAAAATTACCAATGCAACTTGTTTTCACAAGTCCCTAAGTTCGATCCTGGACTTACCAGGAAACTCAGTGGATTTACACTAAGATTCCGCTGAGGAAACTTGAGTGCACAACATAATTTCACCATCACATATCATTCATAATTCACTTCATAAAAATAAGCATCAAACATTCATGAGGAAAAGCTCGAATTAAGGCAGTCAAGCTCCCAGTAGACAAAGAAAAGAAGGAAAAGCCACCATGGACGTGAAAAGACCAGCTTAGATTAAGCGGTCCCTGAGTTATTAAACGAATTAAACTCATCATGGATACAACTCTTTTGAATATCCTTTCTCTACATCATTACTTCATAAACTTTCATCATCATAGTATTATCAATTATCGCATAGCTAGTTTGCTTTCTTATTCTTATTCAAAATAATAATAATAATAATAATAAAGCGATCGTACTAAACGATTGCGGTAAATGATTTTGTTTAAAATAAGTTGACCCTATCAATGTTTTCTATGCAAACGATCGAGGCAAACGATTGTGGAGGCGCTACACAACAAAGCAACTTATCTTATTCCATCACCGCAATCCAAAGAAGATAGATCGCTGCAAAGAAGGATGCATCAATACACAATGCGGGCAACAGCGCAAATTTGGGATTTGTATTCTTCCTTCACTTTATTTCAACTTTTGCACTATCGCATCGCATTTTAGTTTTTAAATGTTTTATCATCGCATCCTCTTTGATTACCGCAATCATTTAACATGGATAAATTTATAAGTCACCGCATGCTGTCTCTTTTCCAATTATGATTTCAATGATGAAACACATGCTTCTATTTTTATTTTTTTTTCATATATTAGACTCAACTTAATCTTAAAAAAGACACCTCATGAAATATTTCTAGAAGTTAGAGGTCTGCTAGCTTTCTTTCAAACTCTCTTTACATAGCTTTCTAAGAACATCACATGACTTCTTTCAATTTTTTGGCAATGAGGACATTGCTGCATTTTAAATTTGGGGGTGAGATATTTATTTTCGACCTTGCTATTTTTAGCATTCAAAAAAAAAAGAAAAAAAATTGAGAATAACAACTCCACTATCAATGCAATGGGGAAACCCATGTTGATAAGAGTTAAGTTGTGAAGGGCACTTACCGGTAGTTGGATGTCCGCATGACACACATGGGGGCAAGCCAAAAAGAAAGTAAGTCACTAGGATCAACGCATAAATAAATGACTGCAACTCCGCTGCCAAGTAGGTATGAGTTTAGTCTGAGAAAGAGCGCATTGCTCGTAGTTGGATGCGCGCATGACACACGTGGGGGCAAGCCAAAACAAAGGCAAGGCACTTGGAACAGCGTAAGGTCAGAAAGAAATAATAATAATAATTATTATTATTATTATTATTATTATTATTATGTCAAGAAATATGCAAGGATAAAAATCATTCGACACCCTGGTGGAAAAGTTTTCTTTTTGAAATAAATCATGTGATGTCCCGGAATTGAGTAAAGTCCTTTTAAAGGTTAAGCTTGCGATCCCTAGGTCTTAGAAATATTTTAGGCAGAGACTTGAATAAGGCTTAAGGACATTTTGGTGTATATGAGCTGAATGAAGTACCTTTGAGAAATCTAGGAAAAGAACATTGCAGTCGACTTGCTAAAGGAAATCTTTTTCTTATGCTTGAGGACACGCATTTTTTAAATTTGGGGGTGTGATAACGGGCAAAAATGCACGTTATCATAGTGCTAAATTCTTAAACAATGTTGGCTTATGTTGATAAAAATATGTTAGATTGCGTCCAGAAAGCATTAACATCATAACATTACGGTCACATGCAGTCATCGCATAGAAACAACTGATTTTCGTGTTTTTATGCAGAATATGCGTTGACACAAGGCAAAAAGAGCAATCACAAGAGATCAACGGATGAGTATAGCATTACCGCAAGGCTTGGTGGGCGCACCTGCTCAAGAAGGATTGCTGCATAGAGAAGGTTTAACTTGGTGGGCGCACCTGCTAAAAGGCATAATTAATCACGATGGGACAGAAAGCTGATCTCAGTCGAATCTGAATTAAGTTGACAGCCGCTAACGATAACAATTACATCCAGCTTTTCAATGACAAATATTTGGTGCATCAATCAGAGAATTAAAGCCATCCCATCCGTGCAATCATAAGAGAGAAGCCGCCTTTCACCCCGAAGCTCTATAAATATCAAAGGCATCCTTCAGAAAAGGGGTTCCACCAGTTGAGAAGTTCAGAGAGTTGGAGAAGTTTTCCTTAAATAGTTTAGCCTTGCCCTTAGATTTTCTTTTGTTTAATGTGAACACAAGAGAAGGAGGTTATGCCGACAGATCATTCCGATAAGCTTGTGAGAGCGCTGAAAGATTCGAGATCAGAGAGAGGGCTGACTCTTGTGGAAGCAAAAATATCTTTTGTACCGAATAGAGTTTGCCAGTGTAAAAGCCTCGGTTAGCAAGGGATTGCTACCAGGCTCTCTACCTTTATCTTCCATTTTTGTTTGTATTCAACTCATTTATAGAAATGGAATTTTCTTCTCTATATTTGTTCACTCTCTATTATTTACGCATGAGTAGCTAAATATATTAAATGGGTTGAGAAGCACTTAGCTAGCTTAACTCGAGATCTTCATTCTATGCGATTATCTTGTATTATATATGCATCATTCATCCATTAGAGATACTCGGGAGGGTAATCTAAGGACAGGATCTAGGCTTGGGAAGGTCAAATCAAAATTTAGACTCGGGAGAGTTAGATTAGAATGCATAATCAAGAGACAGGAGTGTAGAAATAAGCACTATTTGCTATTAACGTATCGCATGCATCCTAGAGATAGAATATAATTGTGTGCGGTCACCTTGCCTTTGTGCATCGTGTATCATCGCATAGGAAAAGGGTAGAGACTTAGGAATAAGCTCTACGGACACTTTTGCATTCAACACATGCGTCCTAGACTTAGAAGCATCGCGTTTTGATGTGTTATTTTATGAGGTGGAATTATGGATGAAATGCGTTGATGGAGTTACGTTGAGCACTCAAGTTTTCTCAGCGGAATCCAAGTGTAAACCCCACTGAGTTTCTTGGTAAGTCTAGGGTCAAACTCAAGGACTTGGGAAAACAGGTTGCGGTGGTAATTGTTAGAAAACTTTGCAGTAACCAAATAAATAAATAAGTTGTTATGATTGTTGTTTGCAGTACTGGAAATAACAAATGCGGCAGAATTTGAAAGGAGTTGATAACACGGATGATGGGATGAGTAGGCGGTAAACGGGTTGAGAAAGGTTTTGGCTAACACTTCCTAGGATGCGTTCATGCTATGCGATCAAGCAACACACATACAATAGTAAACCACCTCTCGGTGCAAATGCTACAGCTTCTAATACTAGAACACATGCGATATATGCGATAAGTCTACAGAGCCTACACATAAGCCTCTATTCTTATTTATGCGATGACAAAATGACATCCACACAAATATGCGACCACATAATATCATACCTATCTCTAGGGTACATGCGATGCAGTGTTGACAAACAGAGCTTATCTC
Organism: Benincasa hispida; assembly: GCF_009727055.1. Lineage (NCBI taxonomy): Eukaryota > Viridiplantae > Streptophyta > Magnoliopsida > Cucurbitales > Cucurbitaceae > Benincasa > Benincasa hispida. The sequence goes on from NC_052356.1 coordinate 17,927,360, forward strand.
TAAGTCTTTATCTCTTGCTTATGCCGATCTAATCTCGCTCTCTCGAGTCTAGATTCTAACCTAGCTCTCTCGAGTCATTAGGTTCTTTCTTTAGACTCTCTCTCGAGTAGCTCTAAAGGGGTGTTGGGCATAACATAAAACAAGACAATCGCATGCGTTGAATATCCTAGGTTATGTTAGCTTAGTTCTTCTCAATCCATTGGATTAGTTTAGCTACTCATGCGTGCTAAGAGAGTGAACAGATGTAGAATGAGAACTTCCATTGTATAAATATAAAGTTGAAGTACAAAATAACAATGTAAGGAAAGAATAAAGAGCCTGGTAGCAATCTTTTGTGTCCTAGGCTTTTTATACTATCTTTCTACTTGTGTTCAAAAGATATTCTCGCTCTCGCGAGAGTCAACCCGCTCTCTTCTTTTATGCCTCAAGGTTCTCTCTCGAGTTGCCCTGAGCAATCTTCCAGCGTCTCTACTCTTCTCTTGCTCCGCCTTAAAATAAAAAGGAAACACTATGGACAGAGTCGTGTTGAGCTAACTGATCCTAACTTATGAATTTTTCAAACGCCTTTTCTGAAGGATGCCTTTGGTATTTATAAAGCTTCGGGGTGAAGGCGGCTTCTCTCTTATGATTGCTCAGATGGGATGGCTTTAATTCCCTGAACCTGTTTCTGGATCTCTACTTTACGGAAACAATAACAAATGCGCCGAATATTTGTCAACGAAAAGCTAAATGTACTTGTTATCATTAACAGCTGTCACCTTAATTCGGATTTGACCGTCATCAGCTTTCTATCCCATCGTGATTAATTATGCCTTTCACCTAGATGCGCCCATCAAATTGCGTCGACCAAGTTGCGGCAATCCTTCTTGAGCAAATGTTTGCGAACACAATCACAGCAAAGCCTTGCGGTAATGCTGCGCTCGACCAATGATTTCCTATGATCGCAATTTCCGCCTTGCGTCAACGCATATTCTGCATAAAATACGAAAATCCAACTGTTCCTATGCAATGAACGCATGCGACCCGCAATGTAATAAACTTAATGCTTTTTGGACGCAATCTAACACATTTTATCAACACAAGCCAGCAAAGTTTAAGAACTTAGTACTATGATAACGTGGCATTTCTGCCCGTTATCACATTTGCATTAGAAAATGATTTGCTATGCATGGTTGTAGCATGATCGCATAGTCTAACGCATTCCCAAGTAACGCTAGCTAAAGACCTTCTCAACTCGTTCTTCTGCATACTCAAGTGCATCTAATCACACAATCAGACTTTTCTCAAATTCGCCGCATTTGTCTTTTTCATTACCGCAAAAACTCCAACAACTTATTTATTTATTTGGTTACCGCAAAGTTTTCCTAAAAATTTACCACCGCAACCTAGTTTTTCCAAGTCCCTGAGTTCGACCACCTGGACTTACCAGGAAACTCAGTGGGGTTTACACTTGGATTCCGTTGAGAAAACTTGAGTGCTCAATGCATTTTCATCATCGCATTTCATCCATAATTCCACACATATAAAAATAACGCATCAACTATGCGTCACCAACTTGTATGATTTCTCCCCAGGAATCATGAGACAAACATTTGATGGATCAAGATTCAAAATGAAGCCAGTAATGTTAAAATGATACAAACAGCAAGAAAGGTTTCGAAGGACAGCATGGTGAAGATCTGCACGCCCACCTACGAAGCTTCATTGAAATTTGTAAAACTTTTGTGTTCCCTAATATCTTCGCAGAAGAGGTTCAACTCATGCTAATTCCATTTTCACATATGCGATTAGGCAAGAAAATGGGCATACTCTCTCGAACCAGGAGAGATAAATTTCATGGGAGCAAGTTGTGGAGAAGTTTATGAGAAGTATTCCCTCCTACAGAGAATGCCAGAGGAGGAAATTGATCACGCAATTTTGAAAAAAAAAAAAAAGATGAATCGCTCAGTGATGCGTGGGCGAGATTCAAGAGAACTAGTGCGCGACTGCCCACACAATGGATTGTCAGATTGCCTCCAAATGGAGATTTTCTATCATGGACTCAATTCTGCATCGCAGACAGTTGCCAATGTGGCAGTACCAGGAGGTCTGTTGGATAAGACATATGATGAGGCAAAGAACATTCTTGATCGCATCTCGAAAAACCACGAAGATTGGCAAGAAAACGATCAAAGAGAAAAACCCAGAGAAGGTAACGCAAGTAATGGTGCCATCGCATCATTGCAAAATTAGATGAATGCGATGATAAATTTATTACAGGGCATCACAATAAACAATCCCATAACTCAAAGAGGACAAGTCAATGCGATAGAACAGACAAGCACCAGCTGCGCTGCATGTGAAGAATCGCATTCTGTTGAAGAGTGTCCGTGAAATCCACAGTCAATCTATTTGGTCAAAACAACCCATTTTCAAACACGTACAACCTCGAGTGGCGAAATCACCCTAATTTTGCATGGAAAAACAACCAACAACAAGGCTGTCAACCTATGGCGCAAAGAGAAGGACCACCAGGATTTTTACAAAGAACTAACGGTCAACAGCAATAGCAGGCTAGCAGCTCTCAAGCACCACCATCATCTTCTCTAGAGAATTTGTTAAAACAATACATAAAAAAAAAATGAAACAGACCTCTAGAGCCAAGCGACGTCCATTCACAATTTAGAAATCCAAATAGGACAAATTGCAGGAGAGCTGAAAAACAGACCGCCAGGGACATTGCCTAACTCAACTGAGGTTCCCCGCAATCTAGGGAGTACAGGGAAAGAATACTGCCAAGCAGTCACCCTGAGAAATGGAAAGGTGATGGTTGAAGTTAGGAAGGAGCCTAGCAGAACCGATTCAAATGCGATGGAATCAAAGAAACCATTGATGCAAACTGAGTCAAAGAAGCCTGAAGTTATAGAACCTGAAGATCTTGAAGATGCGATCACCTCTAATCCTCCAGACCATGCAACAGTGAAATTGCAGCTACCTCCATTCCCTCAAAGACTGAAAAAAAAGCAAAACGATGAAGGTCAATATCATCGCTTCTTGGAAATATTGAAACAACTACACATCAATATTCTATTTACAGAAGCGATAAAGCAGATGCCAGTTTATGCCAAGTTTTTAAAGGATATGGTTTCGAAGAAGAGAAGCATAGGAAAATTTGCCACGGTGGCATTAACACAAGAATCAAACATTATAATCCCACCAAAGATGCGCGACCCAAGCAGCTTTACAATACTCTGCTCAATAGGAGGGATCTACATTGGTCAAGCATTATTCGATCTTGGGGGAAGCATAAACTTAATGCCCCTTTCAATCTTCAAAAAATTGAATATAGGTCAATTGACAACCACAACGGTGACTCGCTAGCTTGTAGATAGGTCCCTAGTACACCCTAAAGGAAAATTGAAGGATGTCTTGGTCACAATTCAAATTCATTCTACTTGCAGACTTCATCATTCTAGATTATGAAGCGGATAAAGATGTGCCAATCATATTGGGACGACCATTCTTGACTACTAGTCATGCTCAAATAGAAGTGCACAAAGGAGGGATCACAATGAACATCAATGGAAAGAAACTCAGGTTTAATATTATCATGGCAATGAAGTTCCTAGAAGATGAAGGCTTATCAGATTCCGACAATGAACACACTTGGGTTGAAGATTAGGAGTCCGAGGAAGAAATTGAAGAAAGAGAGGATGCAACAGCATCCTTAGAAACCCGCCATGAAATAATAGAGATAGTGAATAATGAAGAAAAGTTGAATTTGAATGAAGAAAGAAAAACACAGAAACCCTCCTTAGAGCAACCACCTACACTGGAGCTAAAAACTCTACCAAATCACTTGAAGTACATTTTCCTTGGCAAGAATGAAACCTTGCCAGTAATCATATCCTCTGCATTACCGGAAGAAAAAGAAACTACGTTGCTCAGTATTCTGAAGAAATATATTAGAGCAATCGGATGGATGCTCGCAGATATCAGAGGCTATAACCAGATTATGATCGCACAAGAGGATAAAGAAAAGGAGAGAAAAACTCCGTGGACCTGAGGAAGCCAAAATGAAGAAGAAACGTGTAGTCCCTGTGTTGATAAGCGACATACATTCATCAGGGACGAAGTATATCCTTTCTTTTAGTATCCTTTTGTTATTTTTCTTTCATGAGTCTATCTTAATTTTTGCATGATTACTACTCTTTATAATTGCCAACTCTTTCTTTCATACCTTTTATCCTCTTGATATTTATCACACTGATCGTAGTAAATGATTGTGATGGAGCAATGTGATAATATCAAACATGCGACCGGTTCGATCAGCCCATCGCAATCAAAGAATCAACCCACTATAGGAAAGGATGCGATAAACAATGATGTGGGCGACAAAGCAAATTTAGGGGTTGTGTCTTTCCTTGCCTCATCTTATTTCAATTTTGTACTTCTCGCATTTCAATTTAATATTGTTGAATTCTACTATCGCATCCTCTTTAGTTTAACTCAATCTTGAATTTTTTATTACTTTATTTGGTCGCCGCATTCACCCCTTGCCAATTATGACTTCATTGATGAAATTCATGCCTTTGTTTCTTACCGCATGTACTAGAGTCAGATTAATTTCAGGACAATCGATTCATGAAACATTTCAAAAATTTAGCGGTCTACCAACTTTCCTTCAAAACTATTTTTACGAAATTTCCTAAGTCCATTGCATGAGTTATTTCGTCTCTCAGCAATGAGGACATTATTGTGTGTTAAATTTGGGGGTGCTAGTAATGTTATTTTTAACCTTGTTATTTTTAGAAATTCGATTTAAAAAAATTATACAATATTGAGATCAGATCCTGCTCGTAGTTGGATATCCGCATGACATTCGTGGGGGTAGGCCAAAACGAAGGTGGGAATCGTGATCAACGCAGAAACCAAATGATCGCAACTCCGCTGCCAAATAAAAAGATGGGCATGAGTTTCAATAGATAAAGAGCGACTTGCTCGTAGTGGGAGGTCCACATGACACCCATGGGGGCAAACCAAAACAAAGGTTGGATACTTGGATCAGTGAAAGATCACAAAATGAATATCTGAATCGCGCAAGGGTCAAAATCACTTGAACACCCTGGTTTGAGAAAGTTTGAAATAAATCATACGATGTCCTAGAAACGAGTAAAGCTTTTTTTTTTTTTTTTTAAGGTTAAGCTTGCAGTCCCTAAAGATTAGAAATATTTTAGGAAGAGATCAAGATAGAAATTAGGAAGGCATTGGTTCATGAAATTTGAATAAGGCACCTTGAGAAGTCTAGGTAGGGTAAAGGCGGTTGAATTTTTAAAGAAAATCTTTAGTTTATGCTTGAGGACAAGCATTGTTTTAAATTGGGGGTGTGATAAATGGTAGAAATACAAGTTATTACAGCTCAAATTAGTAAAACAATGAGAGAAAGCGATGGTAAAATAGGCAATATCATGTCTGAAAGCACCAAACTGAAAGGAATCGCGATCACTAATGCTCATCACATAAAAGCAGTTAATTTACCTATTTTGTGCAGGTACGATGCGATGGCACATATGAAATTGCGTTCCAAGGGCACAATGCGATGGCGCATATGAAATTGCGATCCAAGGGCACAATGCGACAGCGCGCTTAAAGTTGCGATCATAAGACATGTGTTCGTGAGAAGTTTCTCAAAAATTGATCGCATAAAGACCTCGCATCAAGGTGATAGCATAATAAATCATGATGGGACGTAAAGTTGATAACGGTCAATTCTAAATTCAGTTGACAAGCCGTTAAAAGCCATACTACAGCAAGTACATTAAACTTTCGGTGACTTTTAAATGGCGCAACAGAGTAGGGAAATTAATGCCGCCCATCATTGCAATCATTAGTAAGAAAAGTTGCTTCACCTTGAAATCTGTAAATACCGAATGCCACTAGAGAGAAAGGGAGGCACACACATACATTGACATATATTCATAGAGGACGGAGAGAGCAAGGAGACGAGGCGAAGCCGACAGAAATCGCTCTCGAACAGATCAAGAGACTGTCGGAAAGCAATACAAAGGAGAGAAGGCCAACCCTTGCGAGAGAAAGAATCCATAACTTGAACAGAGTTAAAGTGATAAAGAGCAGTGTAAAAGGCTACGGGAAGCAAGACATTGCTTACCAGGCTTGTTATCTCTTAAATCCATTTGTTATTTTATATTCAATACTTTATTTGCAAAAAATGGAAACTTTATTTTGATTTATGTTCAATCTCTCCACACCATGCATGAGTAGCTAAATTTCTGAATGGGTTGAGAAGTACTTAGCTAGCATGACTTAAGATATGCATTTTATGCGATCATCTTGTCTTATGTATGCATCATTCACCATTTGGACGTACTTAAGAGATTAGTCTAAAGATAGAATCTAGGCTTTTGAGAGTCGAATTAGAATCTAAGCTTGAGAGAGTCGGATTAGATCGCATAAGCAAGAGTAGAAACTTAGAAATAAGTTCTATCTGCTATTTCTCATACACATCGTATACGTCCTAGAAATAAGAATTGTGGTATGTGATTATCTTATCTTATGTGTGCATCATTCATCATTTGGACATACTTGAGAGAGTAGTCTAAAGATAGAATCTAGGCTTGAGAGAGTCGGATTAGATCGCATAAGCAAGAGTAGAACTTAGAAATAAGTTCTATCGGTTGTTTCTCATATTCATCGCATGCGTCCTAGAAATAGGAATTGTGGCATTTTGCATTTAGAAATGTAGTACTGATATTTGTGTATTGCATGATCGCATAACTTGTGCACAATCTTGGGAAATGTTAGCTAAACCCCTTCTTAACCCCTTCATCGCATACTTGTTGTAACTCTACACTTTCATCACTCCGCGTTCAACTCCGTCGCATAGGAAAATCTAAATCAAAATACCATCCTCTTCTTTTTCACCACCGCAATAGAATCAAAGAGTCTGTCGCATATCTATTTAGTAGTCCCTGTATTCGACCCTAGACTTACTAGGAACCTAAGAAGGCTTATACTTGGGCTTTGTTAGGAAAACTTGCATGACCATCGCATAACACACATCATCGCATACTCGTACCATCGCATCATAAATCAACGCATCAACTAACTAAACTCTTTAATCACGATATCCACTATCCGTTAACTGTCGGACACTCCACTAAAGACTGACAGCTGCACTCTTTGCAATACAGATATATTTATGTGTCCATTGGATAAAACCAATCAACAGTACAGTGACCCTTCATAAATCGCTCATAAGTACGGCTAGGCCAAATTACCGTTTTTCCCTTATAGTTACATTTAACTTCTTAAGTACCACTGGTTTCTCTAATGAACAATAAGTCATAGTCCCACTATGACTGAGTCCTCTCTTCCCAAAAGAGGGTGTGGTAGCTATGTTCAAGACCCAGAATCAACCCTTAATGAAGCAATTTATCTACTTACCCCTGCATCGGGGAAGGAGTGAATTCCGTCTTGTGTAGTTGAGTTCCCAGCTCCCCAATCAGACGAATCCCCAAAATGATAGATTTGTTGGGTTGGCAATCTAGCCATTCTTACCCATACAAATCAAAGGACAACCTTCATGAGTAAGAGTTCACAACTCACTTAGGATTCAGATCATGTCACCTATGGTCATCTTAGTGAAATGTAAGTCTCTATTATCAACCAGTTATATAAAGAGAATAATCATTTCGTGATCCGGTCTTATACAAACTCTTTGTATAGGATACCCCTACTCGCATATCTGCACATGAATGATCAGGATCAGGTCATTTGTAGAACTTTACAACACTTGCAAGACCTACAAAGCGGGTCGTATCTGTAATGTCATAAGGATAAGGTACCCAACCTTATCTATATACTATAGACCATTTAGGTTATTATTTAAACAAGATACACCTGTATGTCTCTACATACTTGTTTAAATTTACATAAAATAACCTCGAATCTTAGTTTATTGGATTGAGTAAATTCTTATAAAATAACACTTATTTTATTAATAACAATATGTTTATACAGAGTTTACAAACTACGAGATTACAGGAGATTTAGGACACTATTCCCAACAAACATTTCATGGTGTAGTCTTATACAAACATTTTGTATAGGATGCCCTCACTCACATGTCTTCATATGAACGATTAGGATCATATCATTTGTAACCTTTTACAACAATTGTAACATTTACAAAACGGGTCATATCAGTAGTGTTATCAGGATAGGCACCCAATCTTTTCCATATACCATAGAACATTTAAGTTATCACTGTCACACCCCCTCCCTAGCCTTAGCCCCAAGACTTGGAAGGGAGCATGAGGGTACACTAGTAGTATTCCAAAACAGCATTTTAATTTAACATTTCCCCTCTTAACTATTAAAGACTTTAACATTTTTACAATAATTTATCTAAGTTTCATACATATAGTTCAATTTCCTATGTTCCTTTATCACATGATCTGAGCCATGCCCTGAGAATTTACCAAGTCCTGGTGTTTTGGTGGTTTGTAGACTCCTTTCTGAACGCTTCACTTTGCTACCGGGGGGGAATAGAAGAAAACATTTGGAAAAGTGTGAGCTACTAAGCCCAGTGAGTGGTGCTTTTAAAATAATAATCACTTTGCAAAACATATTTTTGGGAAGTCAATCACATAATTACAATTTCAGTATAATTTATGCATGATCATGTGTAAATTCATTCAATCATCATCCTCCAGTTCCATGCTATGCTTGGCATGTTTGTATCATGTACATACTATCAATCATAACAACTTTTTATGGAAACTTTCCTATAACCCACTTTTTCCGCCAATGTGCACATCGACAATTCTTTTTCCGCTAGTCATGCTTAGATAACTTGACTATATTTCCCACTGGTCGTCACCGATTATTATTTCTCGCCGACCGAGGCTGACTATATTTTCTCGCCAAGTACCTATTTTAAGCATGTTAACTTATGTAGTCCGGGTATAATCTCAGTTTCCATAGAAATTTCACAGACAATATCATGGTAAGCAGCATATCATCATCAGCATGCATCTACATATGCGTATATTCACATATCAATGTATAAAACTAAATAACCACTCACGGCAAGCAAGTTTTTCCACTCAAATCACCTTGAGAATACCTTCCTGAGAATTCCTCCATATCAATGGAAATTCTTCAATCAATAATTTGTATATCAATAAATCATGTCAAAATAGCCAAAATATCATTGTTTAATCAAAGTACCAGCTTACCCTACTCCAATTTAGCCAAAATACCAAAATTAGCCTCTTTAGAAGTTATTTGGACTGTGGTAGGCAGCTGGGCGTTTGGCTGTGTGCAGGGTGGGCATGCTGTGCCACACAGGGGCTGACGCGTTGGGCATGCGTTGCACGGTAGGGCTACTGCACTGGGCATGATGCGTCGCACGGTGGGCTTGCTGCACTAGGCGTGATGCGTCGCACGGTGGGGCTGCTGGGTGGGTTAGCGCGCGGGATGCGTCGAGCGAGGTGCGCTGTTGGACGAAGCAACGCTGCAAGGCATGCACGCAAGGTGCCGGATCCGCTGGCTGGCTGCGTGTCTGGGCTGGCTCAATGCTTCACCAATGCAACCTTTGTTTCTAAAATTTTGGTGATGGTATGAATAAATCCTTCTCGCCTAACCCCTCTATTTATAGCCATTCCAAACTCACACATCTAGATGTGTATAAGAGACGGCGTCCGACTTGCCCTTCGACGCATAGGCAGGGCGCTCGGCATACTTGATCGACGCATGGGCTACGCGCTTTTCCTTGACGCATGGCATGTGCG
>NC_052356.1:17937173-18055514 GCF_009727055.1 Benincasa hispida
GCCCAACCCCTCTATTTATAGCCATTCCAAACTCACCCCCTTGTGACAACTCAATTCCCATTTGTCTCACTTTGGAGCTTCCAACACTTAGCCTACTCCAGCCTAGCCTTGAGTTGTTCTCACCTCAACTTGCCAGCCAAAATTTCCTTTTTTACATGTAATCTCCTTCACCCACCTCCTACTTAGGGTGATAAGACCTCCATTGCATGAAATCTCCTTTGTCCACCTCCTGCTCGAATTTTGTGTGAACCTCCTTTTGCCACCTAAATCACTTAAATACTTAAACATATTCCTCCATTTAAATTGTTTAAGACTTATGATCATATACTATTTGCATCTTCCCTTGGAGTTTCTTTCCATCAATTAGCCTTACTCTTTGTCCTTAACGCATCAACTTACCTCCATTGAAATTCCATTTAGCCATCGCATGAGTCGACCATCACCAATGCATAGGGTGGCCGCTCACCCTCGATGCATGGCTTGCTAGGTATGCTTGCTCGACCTACTTGGAATGGATGCACGGCACTGACCATTGACGCATGGGCGTGCTGCCTAGGCGCTTGCTTGCTTGGCTGCATAGACGCGCCCGGCCGCGTGGGCATGTCTTGCTGTATGGGTGACTTGGCATAAGGCATCGACGCATGGCTGCTCGGCAGACTTGGTAGCGCTCAACGCATAGGATGGGCGTCCGACTTGCCCTTCGACGCATAGGCAGGGCGCTCGGCATACTTGATCGACGCATGGGCTACGCGCTTTTCCTTGACGCATGGCATGTGCGCTTAGCATCGACGTACGGCCTGTGCGCTTGTCATCAACGCATGGATGTGCGCTTGGCATGCCCACTCGACGCATGCCTCCTGCCCGTGTCCGCATGTCTTGTGCATGCCTTTGCATTGGTTGTATGCAAGCCCTAAGCCATTTTTCAAGTCTTCTTGCTTCCATTCTCCATGCACTCTTATGTTTAACATGCCTAAGCCTTCTATATGTGTTGGCCCATTGGTCACCTTTTTGGATAATTTAGTATTAATGTTTTTCACTCTTTGCCCCAATATCCTTACTTAGGATTTTTCTTCTCTATTTAACCTCCCACTTTAGATTTAGTGTTAGGGTCTTACAATCACGTAAACATGATCTACCTGTATGTCTCCACATACATGTTTAAGTTATATAAGATAAGCTTGGATCTTAGTTTAATGGATTATTGCATAAGTAACATAAAACTAATCAACCATTGATTCGACTAACATAAAATACGAGGCTTTAGGGCATACATCCCCATATGTCTATCAATGATAGACTTGTATTAGTTTTTACCACTAATAGATGCTGATAGATTTCTATCAACAAACTCTAGTGTCGATAGTGATAAGACAGCGATGATGAGGATTGGGCTGCTCGGATCTAAAAGTTAGAGGAAGAAAGAGAGAGAGAATGAATTGGGTAGAGAGAAAAAAATAGTTCACTGACGGCGACATACAACCAGATCTATCAAGTAAATCCAAATGACGATGGATCGAAGGTTGGGCATGAGTACGATGGTTGTTGGAAGTTAGACTGCGTAGGATAGAGAGAGAGACCAAGATCAGATCGAAGAAGAAGAAGAATATGCGTAGGTTAGAGAGAGAGACCAAGATCGGACCAAAAGGGGAAGATGATTAAATTTTGCTATTTTGCATAAATAATTTTTCTTATTTTTCTATTTTTGAAACTCCACCAATTTATAATTTAGAATCTATAATCTATAATCTACTAAAAAGCTAGGATCTTTGAAAAACTTTTTCAGACCATTATACCCCACTATCAAAACTTGAATCTACAATGTAATGTCACTAACAAATATAAATTACATATAATTATTAATATTTAATTGAAAAATTAACTCCTAGAAAGCTAGAATATGAAAAGTTTCTCGGTTTGAATGTGAAAAGTTGCTTTTTATTTATATATTATAATCTAATTACAATTAATACTTCAATCTCAAAGAAAAGTGATTAACATACGGTTATCTCATTTAAAAAAAAAATTATAAGCTCCAAGACTTATGAACTAAACTCTTTATTAATCAATCAACATTCATTAACTATAGAGCAAACCACTATAGACCCATAGTTATATTCTTATACATTATAGGACATGTTGTGTTTGTGAATATAATAATTACCCGTAAGTCTATCCTTAACGAGTTATTCGTAATTACAGCTAAGTCAAATGTTGTGTGCTTGTATTTTTTCTTGCTCAAGGACTAGCAATGTTTAGGTTGGAGGTGTTTGATAGCTCTCCGGAAGAGCTATTTATCTCGGTCTAAATCCTATTAGTTCTTATGAATTTAATGTTTATTTGACTATTCAGATAGGAAATCGAGCAAGGGCGACCATCAGGACATTCATATGCAATTTGGACCAAAATGAAGCACTCATTAGTGATCGAGAAGCGAAAGACGGAATTACCCTAAGGTAGCCAACATTGCGGTGCCATGCCCAGTTCCAAGCTTGACACTTTTTTCAAAATTCATCAAATCAATGCGATACAACAGTGTTGTGAGATAGAATCACATGCAAGGAACGGTGGAGCGTCGAAGCGCTTGCCCTGGGTCGCAGTAGTGCAGTTCTATCATCTAATCCATAGTGAATGTGAAGACAATAGATACCATTCCCATCTATGGCACCTATTACCCAACCTGCCTCAACTTACTATGACAATCCACCACATTTGCCAACAAGTAAAAACACCCTAAACCAAGTAAGAGAAAATTAAACAACCTAGTTTCAGACCATAATCACAAGGATTTACTGTTAAAGCAATCTAAACCATAAATCAAAACTTTATACATTCTGACCTGGCTATATACATTACCCATGTGTTCTCAAAACTATATGCCAACACAAAGGAACTATAAACATACAGAATGGAGTAAGTCTAATGAGAAGTTGGCAGACGTCAACTTCAATGGGCGGAACTCTTTTGCTATTTGGGAGGAAAAAATAAAAGAAAAAGAATGAGCTAGGAAATCGAATGATTGACAATTTATAAAAACAGATTTTATATTTCAACCTAGACCCGTAGGAAAACATACTTCATCAAACTTTTAAACATGATCCATTCAAATCAATAAATTAAGAGTTTTGAAGAACAATTCATAAATATCATCATGAGCTGGTAAAATCATCACCAAACTTTGTACTCAAACCTCACAAATGTAAAGTGATCTCAATACACTAAGCATAAATAACTCGTCATACGTACACGTAGAGCTATTCCCAAAAGACTAAGCACCCCAACACATGACTAAAGTCTATATGTGTGCTACGACGGGTCCCAAAGACCTATACCATATCTTCTCACTATAGGCTCAAATTCCTCAGGATCCTTGCTACTTTGGCCTTTTCAGTCCCAGCAATTCCCTACTAACATAGATGGCGCTACGAAAACACATTCACGTAGCATATGGACAAAGTCACTAGAGATACACATATCTAGTGGTTTGAAAACCACTTTTCACAGACCATTATAAACTATCACCATCATAAATAATTTCTGAATAGCATTTCCTACTTAACCATTTCACTGAATTCATAAACAAGACATAGTTCCTCAATATATATCGGAAAATATTTCCATAATAAACTTACGGCTAGAATAAAATATTTCTCATCAATTCTCGATATAAAAACTCAAGATATCAGAAATACTATATAAGTTCATAACATCACCGATTGTCAAATATCATCAAACTGTATACATACAAAATCACCTAAAATAATGTAAATTTTCTTTTTAATAAATAGTCAGTCACAGTGAAGGACGAGAACTATTCGGTTTTAGACTTTTCCAATCTCTATTTGTCCTGAAATCGGTTCAACTAAACATATTAACACTAACTCCATCCAAAATCCTTAACTTAATAAAATCATGTTCTCCCTAACCCAACAGAACAAAACACTCATTTAAGAGATTGAAACTTAAAGGTTGTCGAACTGAAGCTAGAAGCGAGACTTGCATAACCAAGAGCAAGATTTCAACCGAGAGCTAAACCAACTTTCAAAGAGATCTCGATCAACCCAACACAAAATTAGGAAAAATAGGTCAGTCTTCAAACCACACCAACAATACAAACCCACACTGGAAAATTCAACAACCAGCAAAAATTTTAAAACAAAACCACTAATATATATATATATATATGTATGTATGTATGTATGTATATATTAATTTTCCTTTTGCCTGCTTTCTTTTTTCACATTGCAAGCTTCATAAGAACTATTCTTGAAACCAAAGATTGATTTCGAAGCTTGTTCTCCTTCAAAATATCTAAATTCTTCCGTCAAAACCAGATTTCCAGGTGCTTCCTCCAACATCATTCACGAATGCTGCATCTTAAAACCAGCTACTGTTTTTTTTCTTTTTTCCTTTTTCCTTCTTCTTCTTCTTTCAACTCTTAAATATTCGAAAGAAAAAAGAATCCTAAACGGGCTGCAACTTTACGTTTTTTTTCCTTCCTTCACCGAGCTCTTCTCTTTCGTTTTTCTTTCTCTCTCTTTTTTTTTTTTTTTTTTTTTTTTTTTTTTTTTTTTTTGAAAAAAAAAGCTCCATCTAACTCTCCTTATCTCTCTCTTGGCTGCTCCTCTTTTTTTTCTTTTCCTTCTTTCCTTTTCTGCTTTCCATTCGCCGAACCCCACACATACAATTAAAATTTTGTTCAAAATCTCCAACATGAATAAGTTTGAGATGTCCTTCCCAACCTAAATTGCTCCCACCTCATGCTTAAAAAGAAGAGAAACATGGATGGCTCATAGAAGTTTGTTGTACTTTATTTCATGTTTGCTTGGTTATAAACTGTTGGGGCAAAATGATATATATAGAACTGAATACAATAGCAAATTAATTGTACCTCAATTATTAAAAATAATATATTTAATGTATAATATTCAAATTCAAACAAAAGTCAAATGGTGTAACAATTCTTAAATATGAAAAAACCAAAAATTTGAAAGAACCCCAAAACCTTTGAAGATTTAAACTATAGTCGAGACACGCTTCTGATAAATGTTATCCTGAAGACAATTATTAGCTCTGCACAGGCTGCAAGAAAACTACAGGGATCGTCTTAGTAGGATACAACGACTAACTCCAATAGAACTGTGATAGCACTAAACATGTGTTATATTCCTCTTTTTAACCGTAGGTCGTTACTAAGTTTAATGTGTATATTTAATGACTTTTAGGTATCGAGCATCTTTGAGGTGGAATTAGTCGTTACGAGCTGTTTGGGGTTAATTTAGAGCAATTAGGAGCTAATTTGAGCAACCGAGCTCCAAAAGGATGTGAAATGATGAAAATGCTCCTCGACAAAGCGTTGCAACGCTACAAGGTAGTAGCGACTTGATGCTAGAAAACAAGGTAGCGTTGCAATGCTCCGATTTTTTATGGAGGCACACGCAAGGCCTCGATGCGTTGCAACGCTGCGACTACTGTATAAAACCTTTCTTCTTCGTTTTAAGGTAGACGTTCATAGAAGAATTGACCCCAATCAGCTCCTAAGCTGATTTCTTCATCTTTTCACCTCTTCCACTTATAATTTTCTCTAATTTCTTCCTTTTTCTCATGTAATTAGTTGAGATGGAGCCCAGATTTGTCGTCTTCATCCCATGAGAAGGTAAGTTCTAGGGTTTTCTCTAGTTTAGAGGATTTTCGATTGAACTCTATGTAGTCTTTGGAGTTTTAATTAAATGTAATCTTTATATCTTGATTATAGCTTCATTTTTTATTGAATTACTTTGTAATCATATTTTCTTTTGATTTTCTGACAAACTACTTGGGATTTTAATTATGACTGAATGCTTACAAGATTGACTTATAATATGTGACATAAAATTATAAGTTGGCTTCTAAGAAGCAAAAGTTTAGATAGGCTTGCGATTTGTTGTGTATAATGAATAGTGTTGTTCCTATTGACCTAGGAGAAACTGTATTGAATGTTTGGTTAGATGATGGAAATTAAATATTCATCCTAGCATAAGCCCTAGAGCGTAATGCAATTACGTAAATGTGTTTAGTATGGATTCATCTAGCACATTTAACTAATTAGGTAATTAAGACTATTGGTTGAATGTCCAATCAATTGGGCTAGGCATAATTAAGAACTACAAGATTGCATTCGAATAATTCAATGAACAAGATTACATTGAGTCATTTTGATATTTATCCTCTATGCTAGTACGTATCTATTAATTGCATTTCTATCTCCCATTTTACCACTTTAACTAAAAAGGAGCTTCGATGAACTAATCTTTTGCGCTCCCCTGTGGTTCCACCCCGGACTTGCCACTTGTACTACTAGTTAGTATAAGTTGTTTGTTCGGTGAATTATAACTATTATTTAATTGGCGGTCATTTAAAAGTGACATCAAAAAAAAATTTGTTCATCAAACTGCAACCTTGAACTACTCGGATCTAGCAGAATTCTTGAATATTTGTTTTTGTTTTGATTTTAGGAAGGTGAATTAAAAATAAAAAAAATAAAAAAAAATTCTAAAACAAACAACACATATTGTAAACAATTTAAAAAGTTTAAGTATAATCAAGATTATGAAAATTATCTTTGAAGACTTTTCTTCTAGTAAATCCTCTTCGAATCTCACATTATTAACTTATCCGGAGAACGTGAGAGAAATGACATATCATATATATTTTTTCTCTCACTAAGTATTTTAAAAATTAGGATTTATTACTTAGATAAATACAGCGAATTATTTATCTAAGTGTGTTAATTTTTCCAACATAATACATTATTGCATACTTAATAAAATATTGACTAATTCAACTCCTAGGTCGATTCCTAGGTAGGACATAACTTTCCTTAATCAGTGTTCCCTTATACGTAATACTTTATTATTAATCTTTTATTTTCTCATTTTAAACCTATTTAAAAAAGTAAAAGATTTTTATTATTAGAAATTTGAACATAAATATTAATTACGAACTTTTAAACCCTTTAAAAACAATTGAATTAAGACTTTATGTTAGCATGCAAACTCGGGTATAAATTTTTAAATAATCATTAACTCATTTAAGAATTACTATCCTAATAATATCTAATGACATAATTAATATTACATATAACATTTATATTTCAATTAATTAATGTCACATTTCATGCATTATGCTTTTCATTAATTAGTATTACTCTTATATTAGAATTAATGAAACTATAAACATACAATCACGTAATATAACATTTATATTCTAATATGAGACATGACATGTTTAACCTACGGTGAGATTTTAATCTATATGACATATTTTATGTAATATATAATTCACATTAATTTAACCATACATCTCATGAAAAAAATAGATCAATTTAGCATCCTAATAAAAATAAATTAAAATTATTAAAATTATATTTAATTTAATAATAAAATTAAAATTACATTTAATTAATAATAAAAGAAAATCTCCACGGTCAACAACTGGTCCACGCAACCACGAACGCGCGTTAGGCTTTAACTGTCGAAGTGTCGCGGCGCTGGTCTCTCTTCTTATCGAGGCCCCACCCCACGTTATAGACAGCGACAATTTCACATTTCCATGACGCACAAACAACAACGGCCATACAATCAGAAACTTTTCTAATGTACAAACCTCTCGGGTTTACACTCCAAAAACCCTTTTTCACCTCTATTTCAGGCCTTTTTCACAACAACCACCTACCACGAATTGACGTAAACATATAGACTCGATTTATAGAACAAATGCCTAAAAGAATGACCCTTACATTAATTGAATCAAAGTAACAAAGCTATAAATCTAATGCCAAAATCAAAATTATCTATTTTACAAAATTCTCATATATCACACATATAAAAAGCAGCCCACCATAGTCTTATGTTTTAAATTCAAAATAAAAACAAAGCAACAATTTGACTCTGATACCAGTTAAAAGGATGGAATCTCGCAGCAGAAGCAAATGCTCACTTTTGCTTTGATTTGTCTTAAAAAATTTCATAATAGAAAAGAAAAATAATACATTCTTAATGCAATCTACATAGGTTAAGCATGAAAAATTTATAGAATGCAATTCTATTTATATTAATTTAATATTGAAATCACATTCAAATACATTAATTCTCCCCTAATATACAATTTCAATTATAAATCATATTTATGATTAACCATATATAATAATGTATCTACATACATTATATTTTATATTAATCATATACAATTAATATATGTTTACATAAGCTAAGTTGAACAATTCAAATTATTCTTTCAAAAAAACTTTGTCCTTGTTAAACTGTTGTGAGCTAGAAAGGAACGTAATAGACCTATAGATTATAAGCTCCAATAATTTGAGATTAATTAATTAAATTCTTGAATCAATTAATCAATATTCATTAACTATAGGGTAAATCACCATAGACCTATAGTTGCACTCTTATGTACTGTAAGACATGTCGTGTCTATGGATATAACCATTACACATAAGTCAATCCTTAACCGAATTGTTCGTAATTACAGTTGGATCAAATGTCCATTTTACCCCTGTAATTACCTCTATATCCTTAAGTACCACTGATTCTCTAATGAACAATTTGATCATAGTCCAACCATAAATCAAGTCCCTCTCAAGCCATAGATGAAGGAACTCTTATTAAAGCGGAAGCAAGATCGTTCCAAATTTATTGTGACAGAAATACCGCATTCACAATCAAACATACGAGTTATGCATTTAACAAAAAATTACAACATGCTTTGAACTATTAAACAACAAAGGAACGAGAGACATACCAGTTCAAGAACCTTTCTTCTCTTTAAATCTCGCTTTCATCAAGCCAGCAACTCTCGCTGTCACTGAGATCGTCAAGCCTATCGCCCACCAAATCACGTTTTCGTCTACCACCGTATGGACTTCTCACGAACAGGCAGAAAGGAGGACACAACCACTTGGAAACCTCGGTATTCTTGGAGTGAGAATCCAGGAGGTGTGGACTCTATTGGATTTGGTAGAGGTAATGAGGAAGGAACGATCGTTTACCACGACCAAGCAAGTGGGAGATATATGAAGTCCATCGCATAGACGGGTGCTTGATCGTTTAGTAAAAGGTGTGCGATCGTGTAGTAAAAAGTGCTTGATCGTTTAGTAAAATCACTCGAGTGCGTGATCGTTTAGTAAAGACTATACGATCGTTTAGGAAAAGCGCGTGTGTACACGATCGTTTAGTAAACTTTGAGCTATCGTGTATGCTCTCGTTTGCTAGGCGATGGGCAGTGTACTCAATATGAAGCGATTAACCAATCTCTTTTGAAAAATTAAAAACAATTTTCATTTTATCCTTTAGTTACCAAAACTGATTGCAACCTCCCACTATCTCATTTGGTTACGAAGAAAAAACCGCCAACAATTATCTTATAATTGTTTAATTAAAAATAAATATAATCATATTTATTTATCACCTACGGTTTAAATATAACATCATATGAAACATATGAACCATAGTCCCTTTTCTCCTTCACAAGATATAAATCATATTTATATCCTTTTCCTCCAATTAATGTATCTCATATATCATGTCCAACTATATCATATATAATTGACCAGTTCAATCATATCATAAATAATCGAACTCCCTCTTGTCAATTTGAACACTTAAAACTAACCCAAAAAACTGATTCTCAACTTGAATCCATTGAGCTACCTAAGGGACCTTATGAACCTATAGTTCGAAGCTCCAACGGTACGTGAATAGCTGACTAACTCTTTAGCCACGAGATCCACCATCCGTTAACTGCCAGGCATTTCACTAAAGAACGACAAGTTGCACTCTTCTCACCACAGATATATTTTTAATGTCCATCGGATATAACCAATCAATAGTACGATAACCCTTCACAGATGCTCGTAAATACAGTTGGGCCAATTTACTGTTTTACCCCTGTAGTTACATCTAACTCCCTAAGTACCATTGATCCCCTTAATGAACAATACAACATAATCCTATTATGTGTGGACACCTTTTGGGCCATCAGAAGGTGTGTGGCGCCACATAGTTCAAGCCCCGGAATCAGCTCTTAAGTGAGCAATCTATCTATTTACCCCTGCTTCGGGGAAGGAGTGAATTCCATCTTGTGTAGCTGAGTTCCCAACTCTCAAATCAAACGAAACCCCAAAGTGGTAGGCTTGAGTCAGCAATCTGACCACTTGCACCCATGCAAATCAAATGACTGCTCTCAAAGATAGGAGTTCCCAACTCATTTAGGATTGAGATGTTACCTATGGTCATCCTAATGAAGTGAAGTCTCTGTAATGAACGACGTTATATAACGAGACTATAACACTTCAGGGTCCGATCTTATACAAACTCCTTTGTATAGGACGCCCCTGCGTGCATGTCTCCACATGAATGATCAAGATCAGATCATCTGTAGCAAGTCACAACACTTATAACTATTCTACAAAATGGGCCGCATCCGTAGCTTACCAGGATAAGGTTTCCCTCCTATACCCATATACTACAGACCATTTTGGTTATCACTTAAGGCATGATCCACCTGTATGTCTCCACATACATGCTTAAGTTACAAGGATCTTAGTTTATTGGTTTGTGGTAAAGCAATTAAAATATCCCATTTTTCATAGACAATAGTGAAGAAAAATATCATATATTATTACATCACAAGCATTTGTTCAATATAGTGTTTACAAACTGTAGGACCCAACGAGAGTTTAGGGCATCAACCCCAACAATTTTCCACTTGTCCTAAAGTGAGTGGGGTGTACAAACAACTAGTACAAAACAATAAACTAGAGCACTAAGGCCTAGTACAAAAATCTCCCACTTGCCCTAGTCCAGTCGCGGGTGGTCCTTAGATCCATGCTCTGAAAGTGACCCTTAAAAACTATAGCCATGAGAGCCATCATAAATGCATATGCAATGTTGTGCTCTGAAGCAATCTTCGTGACTATCACGTCCCCTCAATGCACTATCTCGCGGATGAGATGATACTTCTGCTCTATATGTTTGTCGCGCATGTGACTCCTGGGCTCCCTGGCATTCGCCACAGCACCACTATTATCACAATAGAGAGTGATGGGTCTAGACATGTCTGGAATAACTTCCAGATCAGTCAGGAACTTCCTGAACGAAACGGCCTCCTTAGCAGCTTCACAAGCCGCTACATACTCGGCCTCCATCATGGAGCCGACGATGCACCCGTGTCTAGTGCTTCGCCATGCTACTGCTCCTCCGTTAAGAGTGAAAACTGACCCTGAAGTGGATTTCCTAGAATTCTTATCGGTCAGAAAGTCAGAATCAGTGTATCCAATAAGGATCAAATCCCTAGTTTCATACACGAGCATGTAGTTCCTCGTTCTCCGAAGATACTTGAGGATGTTCTTGACTGCGGTCCAGTGACCCTATCCTGGATTAGATTGATATCTACTGACTATCCCCACAGCGTAGCAGATGTTAGATCTAGTACCTGTCTCTTATACACATCTAGATGTGTATAAGAGACAGGTTTAGGATGTTCTTGACTGCGGTCCAGTGACCCTATCCTGGATTAGATTGATACCTATTGACTATTCCCATAATGTAGCAGATGTCTGGTCTAGTACGGAGCATCGCATACATCAAACAGCCAACATCAGATGCACATGGGACCCGTCTTATCTCCTCAACATCTTGAGGCATCTTAGGACACATTTCCTTAAACAAAGTAACTCCATGCCTGAACGGCAGTAGGCCCCTTTAAGAGTTTTGCATCAAGTACTTGAGTAACATCTTGTCAATGTACGATTCTTGAGACAGCGCTAACACTTTGTTCTTCCAATCCCGAAAGATCTGAATACCAAGAACAAACTGAGCCTCTCCCAAATCTTTCATTTGGAATTGGGTCGCTAGCCAGTTCTTAAATGCAGTTAGTAGTCCTACACCATTCGCAATGAGTTGGATATTGTCTACGTACTGTAAGAGTATATCAGCATGCAGCGGAAGCAACAAGGATCAATAACCACTCTAATTCATTAATTTTAGCAGTAACTAAAGCATGATCATCAATCACAAGAGGGTTTGAAACCATACCTTTGTAAAACTCTTCAAGATCTTGATTCTCAGCTATTATCTTCTCCGAACTTGCTGTGAACCACCTCAAGATATTTCCCACTATACTTTTGGAGCCTTAGAATGAGTTGTGGGACTCAAGAACAGCTTGAACGAAAGGAAACGTGGAGAGAAGCTCACTGCTATAACCCACTTGAAGAACAGTTTCTTCAGCTTGAATTTTTTGTAAAAATTCTTTGAATCCATATCTCAACTCCACTCCAATCTTCTTTATTTATTGCAGGCTATCATGCAAAGAAGATGGTTGTATGAGATGCAGCTCATGCTTGGAGTTATTGAAGCCTAACTTCGTGGGTTTGGTATGAGCAAGTTGAAGATGATAATGGAAAAAACCATATTTCCATTGTGTCATTTTTTTCCAAAACCAAATGATTTCTAAAAATCAATTTGATTTTAAAATTTAAAATATTATTAATTTTGTAAAATTAATTCCATAAAATAATTTTCTAATAAAATTAATAAATAATTATTTAAGTAATTTAATTAATTCTAATTAATTTAATATCAAAAATTAAATTAATTTTTACACAAATCCACCTTCATATATTAAATCATATTTAAATATAAATTCTCATATTCTGTTTAATTCTAATTTGAACGTTTCAAATTAACTTATCATGCTACTCTAAAGCTAATCCATTTACGAGCTAGTAGGGGGACCTTGCAGACCTATAGATCATGGACTCCAACGATCCGAGATTAATTGGCTAAACTGATTATATCGAATTAACCCTCATTCGTTAACTAATGGGTCACTCCACTAAAGCCCATAGTTGAACTTCTCTCACTGTAAATATATTATGTCCACTTGATATAACCATGAGAAGTAACTCGATCCTTCACAGATTGTTCATAATCACAGCTGGGTCAAGATCACCGTTTTACTCTTGTGAATACATCTCATTCCATATGTACACCTCTTGAGTCTCAGCTGTGTTAAACATCTTTGTAAGTGTAACCCTTCGTTTTCAGACGTTAGAGGTCGACCCCAACTATGCTACCGAAATGGAGAGTCAAGGTTGGGAATGGACCTACAAAATCCTATCCATTTCTGGAGTTTAATTTTTTCAGAATCCTATGTTACAATCCTCCGTGGGGATAGCCGTCGTTAAACAACTAGCAAGGGCCACCTAAAGCAAACTAGCAGGTGCAACGTAGGAATCTCACAGTCCAAACTAACGGAAGAGACCGCAGGATATATTGATATATATCCTTCACCCACTTACTATAAACAACTTCCTCCGTTTACCTTGTTATTGACTCATACAAACACTTTCCGTATGATTTGAGGTTAATTAATTGAACTCTTTAATTAAATTAACCAATATTCATTAACTTTGTGGCAAACCATTATAAACCCATAGTTACACTTTTATACACTATAGAACATGTTGTGTCCATGGATATAACCATTATAAGTAAGTCGATCATTCACAAATTGTTAGTAATTACATCTGAGTCAAATTACCATTTTACCCCTATAATTACCTCTTTGTCCTTAAGTATCACTGATCCTTTAATAAACAATTTGTTTATGGTACAATCATAAACTAAATCCCTCTCGGACTAGTGAGAGAGTGAGGTCCCATTGTTCAAAACTTGAAATCAGTAATTTTAAGGGAACTACACATCTGTTTACCCTAAGGCGAGAAGAAGTGAATTACATTTCATGTAGTTATGTTTCCAGCTCCCCACTCGATCAAGTCTCCAAAATGGTAGGCTTATTGAATCAGTGACTTGGGTCATTCTCACCCATACAAATCAAAGGACAAGCTCCCATAGCAGAAGTTCATAACTTACACAAGATTGAGATCGAGTTACATATGATCTGTGAAATATTAATCTCTTCAGTCAACGGTGTTATAACAGATTAATTATTTTGCGTTCCAATCTTACACAAACTCTTTGTATAGGATACCTCCACTGGCATGTCTCCACGTGAACGATTTGGATCATATAGTTTGTAACGATAACAAAATGATTCGTATCCTGATAATGGACAGAAATGCGCGTTATTACAGCACAAAGACATAAAACAATGCAGGATTGCGATGGTAAAAATATATAATATTACATCCAAAAGCATTAAGTTTACAACATTACGATCGCATACGTCCATTGCATTAAAACAGCTAACTTATGTATTTTATGTAGGAAAATGCTTTGATACAAGGCGAAATTGCTATCCAAGGAAATTAGCGTTCGAGCGCATAAGAGATTGCGACCGCAAGGATATGTGATCGTTTGCGTTCGTGAAAATTTGCTCAAGAAGGTGGCTGCATATAGCCAGTGCATCAAGGTGAAAGCTTAATAAATCACGATGGGATAGAAAGCTGATGATAGTCGATTCCGAATTAAGTTGACAAGCCGTTAATGACATACTATAGCAAGTACACTCAACTTTTCGGTGATAAATATTTGGCACATCAGACAGAGAATTAATGACATCCCATCAGTGCAATCATTCGAGAGAAAAAGCTTTTCACCCTAAAGCTCTATAAATACCGAAGGCCACCTTCGTTTAAGGAGTTCGGATAGTTCGGTCCTGCTCCTCAGACTTTAGAGTTCTTCTTCACAATATACTTAGATTTTACATACTTAGAAGGCGGAAGCGAGTGAAGAGAGATTACGCCGAGAGATCGTCCTCGTGAACTCGGAAGAGTGCCGGAAAGCATAGAAAATAGAGAGAGGGCCAACTTTTACGGAAGCAAGAACATCTTTTGGCAGAATAGATATAACTCAGTGTAAAAAGCTTGGGAGGCAAGATATTGCTACCAGGCTCTCTACCCTTATTTTTCCATTGCCATTTTGTATTATGAACTTATTTATAAAATTGAAATTGCATCTTCATATTTGTCCACTCTCTTTACATTAAGCATGAGTAGCTAAATTTGTCGAATGGGTTGAGAAGCACTTAGTTAGCATAACCTGGGATCTTCACTTTATGCGATCATCTTGTATTATGTATGCGTCATTCGTTCTTTAAAGATACTCGGGAGGGTAGTCTAAGGATAGAATCTAGGCTTGGAAAAGTCAGATTAGAATCTAGGCTCGGGAGAATTAGATTAGAACTGCATAATCAAGAGATAGAAGCTTAGGAATAAGTTCTGTTTGCTATTAACGCATCGCATGCACCCTAGAGATAGGATATGATTGTATGCGGTCATCTTGTACCTGTGTGCATCTTTCATCATCGCATAGGCAAGAAATAGAGACTTAGGAATAAGCTCTATAGACATCATCACATACATCGCATGCGTCCTAAAACTAGGAGCTATCGCATTTGCATTGGAAAATGAATTGTTGTCACATGAGTGTAGCATGATCGCATAGCTTGAACGCATTCTCAGGAAATGCTAGCTAAAGGCCTTCTCAACCCGTTCCTCCGCATACTCATTGTATTTTTCGCATAATTAACTCTTTTCTCAAATCCGCCGCATAAACTTTATACCTTAAACAACAAACCAACCAACACTTTGATTTATTTGTTACCGCAAAGTAATCGAAATTTACCATCACAAACTGTGTTCTTAGTCACTGTGTTCGACCCTGGGCTTACCAGGCAACTCAGTAGGATTTATACTTGGGTCTTACTGAGAAAACTTGCATGCAAAACGCATATTCCACCATCGTATTCTACACCATTATTTCATTGCAATAACAACACGCATCAAGTTTTTGGCACCGTTGTCGGGGACTACGGCAATACATTGTGCTAACGGTAAATTTTTTTTATTTTCTTTGCAGCTTTCAATCTCTGGCGAATTACGCCCAGAGATTGAAAGAACGTTCCGACGAAGATTGAGAAACAACTGCCAACAACAAAAAGACAGAACTCCAAGAATGGCGGAACAATCAGGAGAGAGGGCCACAAATGCAAATAATATAATGGCCAACCCCATCCTTCAGGCGAATGACCGCAATAGACCCATTCGGGACTGTGTGTTGCCCAACCTATATGATTTCTCCTCAGGAATCATGAGGCCAGCTCTGGACAGATCGAGGTTTGAAATGAAACCAGTTATGTTGCAGATGATTCAAACGACCGAATAGTTTGGTGGAAGGCATGGTGAGGATCCACAAGCCTATCTCTAGAGTTTTATTGAAATCTGCAACACCTTTTTGTTCCCAAATATCTCTGCTGGGGAGGTTCGACTAACGTTGTTCCCATTTTCCTTATGCGATCAAGCAAGAAAATGGACTTATTCTCTCGAATCAGGGGAGATAACATCGTGGGAACAAGTAGTGGAAAAGTTTATGAAGAAATACTTCCCTCCAATAGAGAATGTAAGAAGAAGGAAGTTAATCACGAATTTTTAACAAGAAATTGACGAATCGCTCAGTGATGCCTGGGCGAGGTTTAAGAGACTGGTGCGAGATTGTTCGCACAAGGGCTTACCTGACTGTCTCCAAATGGAAATCTTTTACCACAGATAGAACCCTGCATCGCAGACGGCTGCCAATGCGGCAACAGCTGATGGTCTGCTCGATAAGACATATGACGAAGCAAAAGATATACTTGGATCGCATTTCAAAAAATCACGAGGACTAGAGAGAAAGCGATCAAAGATTGAGAATCAAAAATAGTGAGGTGAACATTGGGGCCATCGCATCCCTACAAACCCAAATGAACCAGATGATGAACCTAATACAAGGCATCGCAATCAATAGCACGGGAATGCAAAAAGGACAGGTCAACGCAATTGCTCAAACGACCACGAGTTATGTCATCTGTGGAGAAGCACATCTGATTGAAGAATGCCCAAGGAATCCGCAGTCAATATGCTTCATAAAGAATAACCCTTTCACTGATATGTATAACCCCGGGTGGAGAAACCATCCAAACTTCGCATGGAAGAATCAACAGTAATAGTTGGGGACATGAACTTGCATTACATTCATATTCATCATTGTCCATATGCTTTAAAGAACATCATTATAAATTTTAGTGATCAAGTTTTTGTTGCCGTTGTCGGGGACATGAGCTTATATGATTCATATTCATCATTGTCCATATGCTTTAAAGAACATTATTATAAATTTTAGTCATCACAAGTACACTCAACTTTTCGATGACAAATATTCGGCGCATCAGACAGAGAATTAATGACATCCCATCAGTGCAATCATTCGAGAGAAAAAGCTTTTCACCTTAAAGCTCTATAAATACCGAAGGCCACCTTCGTTTAAGGAGTTCGAATAGTTCGGTTCTGCTCCTCAGACTTTAAAGTTCTTCTTCACAATATACTTAGATTTTACATACTTAGAAGGCGGAAGTGAGTGAAGAGAGATTACGCCGAGAGATCGTCCTGATGAACTCGGAAGAGTGTCAGGAAGCGTAGAAAATAGAGAGAGGGCCAACTCTTGCAGAAGCAAGAACATCTTTTGGGCAGAATAGAGATAACTCAGTGTAAAAGCCTTGGGAAGCAAGATATTGCTACCAGGCTCTCTACCCTTATTTTTCCATTGCCATTTTGTATTCTGAACTTATTTATAAAATGGAAATTACATCTTCATATTTGTCCACTCTCTTTACATTACGCATGAGTAGCTAAATCTGTCGAATGGGTTGAGAAGCACTTAGCTAGCATAACCTGGGATCTTCACTTTATGCGATCATCTTGTATTATGTATGTGTCATTCGTCCTCTAGAGATACTCGGGGGGTAGTCTAAGGATAGAATCTAGGCTTGATATTAGAATATAGGCTCGAAAGAGTCAGATTAGAACCACATAATCAAGAGATAGAAGTTTAGGAATAAGTTCTGTTTACTATTAACGCATCACATGCACCCTAGAGATAGGATATGATTGTATTCGGTCACCTTGTACCTGTGTGCATCTTTCATCATCGCATAGGCAAGAAGTAGAGACTTAGGAATAAGCTCTATAGACATCATTGCATACATCACATGCGTCATAAAACTAGGAGCTTGCCTTTGCATTGGAAAATGAATTGCTGTCTGATAACGAGCAGAAATGCACGTTATCATAGTGCTAAGTTCTTAAACAATGCTGGCTTGCATTGATAAAATATGTTAAATTGCGTCCAAAAAGCATTAAGTTTATTATATTGCGGCCGCATGCGTTCATCGCATAGGAACAGTTGATTTTTGTGTTTTTATGCAGAATATGCATTGACGCAAGGTGGAAATTGCAATCATAGGAAATCATTGGTCGAGCGCAACATTACCACAAGGCTTTACGATGATTGTGTTCGCAAACATTTTTCCAAGAAGGATTGCCGCAACTTGGTCGGTGCAACATGGTGGGCGCATTTGGGTGAAAAGCATAATTAATCATGATGGGACAGAAAGCTGATGACAGTCGAATCCGAACTAAGTTGACAGCCAGTAACAAATAAGTACATTCAGCTTTTTGGTGACAAATATTCGGTGCATCGGTCAGGAATTAAAGTCGTCCCATCTGCGAAATCATGAGAGAGAAGCCGCCTTTCACCCTGGAACTTCTATAAATACCAGAGGCATCCTTCAGAAAAGGGGTTAATCAGTTCACCAGTTTATGAATTTAAGAGCTCATCTCGTCTTTGTCCATAGTTTTTCCTTTTTAAAGCGGAGCAAGAGAAGAGTAAAGACGCTGGAGATCGCTCAGGGCAACTCGAGAGAGAACCTTGAGGCATAGAAGCAGAGAGTGGACCGACTTTCGCGAGAGTAAGGTGAACACGAGTAGAAAAGCAGTGTAAAAGCCTGGGCAGGAAGAGATTTCTACCAGGCCCTTTATTCTATACTTGCATTGTTATTTTGTAGTTCATCTTTATATTTATACAATGGAAGTTCTTATTCTACATCTGTTCATTCTCTTAGAATGCATGAGTAGCTAAACTAGTCGAATAGGTTGAGAAGAACTAAGCTAACATGACCTAGGAAGTTCATTGCTTGTGATTGTCTTGTTTTATGTTGTGCCAAATACCCCTTTAGAGTTGCTCGAGAGAGAGTCTAAAGAAAGAACCTAATGACTCGAGAGAGCTAGGTTAGAATCTGGACTCGAGAGAGCAAGATTAGAATTGCATAAACAAGAGATAGGGACTTAAAGATAAGTTCTGTTTGTCAACCTGCATCGCATGCATCCTATAGATGGGAATGATATTATATGGTCACCTTATTTGTGTGTGTGTCATTTTGTCATCACATAAATAAGAATAGAAGCTTATGTATAGGTCCTATAGACTTATCGCATATATCGCATGCGTTCTAGCCTTAGAAGCCGTGGCATTCGCACCGAGAGGTGGCTTACTGTTGTATGCATGTTGCATGATCACATAACATGAACGCATCCTAGGAAGTAATAGCCGAAACTTTTCTCAACTCGTTCACCGCATACTCATCGCATTTCCCGTTTAATCAACTCTTTTCAAACTCCGCCGCATTTATTTGTTTTTCATCACCGCAAACAACAACCTCAACAACTATTGATTTATTTGGTTACCGAAAAAGTTTTCTAAGAATTACCAACGCAACTTGTTTTCACAAGTCTCTGAGTTCGACCTTGGATTTACCAGGAAACTCAGTGGAGTTTACACTTGGATTCCGCTGAGGAAACTTGAGTGCTCAACGCAATTTCACCATCGCATTTCATCCACATTTCCACATCAGAAAATAATGCATCACTGTCGCATGAGTGTAGCATGATCGCATAGCTTGAACGTATTCTCAGGAAACGCTAGCTAAAGACCTTCTTAACCCGTTCCTCTACATACTCATTGTATCTTTCGCATAATTAACTCTTTTCTCAAATTTGCCGCATAAACTTTATACCTTAAACAACAAACCAACCAACACTTTGATTTATTTGTTACCGCAAAGTAATCAAAATTTACCATCGCATACTGTGTTCTTAGTCCCTGTGTTCGACCCTGGGCTTACCAGGCAACTCAGTAGGATTTATACTTGGGTCTTACTGAGAAAGCTTGCATGCACAACACATATTCCACCATCGCATTCTACACCATTATTTCATTGCAATAACAACACGCATCATATCCATAGTGTCACCAGGATAAGACACTCAACCTTATCCGTATACTACCCTTTAGGTTATTTCTTGAACATGATCCACATGTATGTCAACTACATATTGTTCAAGTTTCATGTAGTAACCCTAGATTTTTACATTGTAATGGATAATTTATTATTGTACATTTAATAATTAAATTAAATACTATATTGAATAGCTAATTAACTATGAGGCTTTAGTACCTTTCAAAAAAAAAAAAACTATGAGGCTTTAGGGCACAAATCCTAATACCTTGTCCATATACTATAGATCTTTTAAGTTATTACTTGAACATGATCCACTTGTATGTCAACTACATACTGTTCAAGTTTCATGAAAAACAACCTTGAATTTTGTTTATTCGATTGAGTTATGCAATATTAAACAATATTTTATTGATAATCAAAATTAGTTTATTTACAAATTACAAACCACGAGTTCGGGGCACAAAATCTAACACCACTAAATAGAGCTGCTTTTATAGCATGCTTTAGCATAGCTCCTTGCATTTCCTTTATTTTATAATCTTAATGGGATTTAAATGTTTACTTGTCTAAACACATGCCATAAGATCAATAGAGATTTATGATTTAAGGGTATTAGAAGCTTACTTTTGTAACAAATTATCATGTCGCAGTCCAGGCCTTCGTGGGGGAGGGGGGCATTTTTGTTGTTTCTTTATCATTTGAAGTCCAGATGCTCCGTTAAGCTCCTAATATTTCTACATTAATCTCGAACGGCCTATAACGCTCCAAAATGCATGTATTGCTTGAGTTCCTACACAAATATTTAAGCACATTAATTATTATCAACAAGTGAGTTAGAGGTAGTAAGATAGCTCAATTAGAGAGCTATAGGCTATCCACTTTTCCTGATTGGATAGCAAACAATTTTTCTATGTTGTAATTTGAAAGTCAAAAGAGTTGTAACTTAACCCAAAAACATCAAAGTAGTGCTTCTATCTTCAAGTGATGTTTCAGCAATAACAGTAATTACAGTTTGCTTATGAGTTTCCATTCGATAATGGTGGGAGAGTGATTGATCTTTTTTTTTATCTACCTTGGCTCCAGCCATAGTTGAGACACTTGCACAAAATTGGTTACGTTTTAATGCTATCAACGTTGATCTTCAATTATACTCGGAGAAAGTTCTCTTATGGATGAAGGTTTATTAATCTATTTTATTCATTATTATTATGATTATTATATATTATCATTATTATTAGTGTTGTAAATTTCAAATCATATGTTTCAAGCCTAAAGGAAGTCAATAAGCTAAACGATGACTGAGGAATTGAACTTGCAGAGTTGCAGTAGAGACTGAAGAGTGAAGACGTACATGCACTATTGCACTATTGTTATTTGTTATTAAATTTAATTTGATTTTCAATCTATCATTCATTTCTTAACTTTTATCGTTAGAATCCAATTAGTTAATTAAATTAGTCAACGACATTTTGGTATTTCATGAATATTGAATATGGAAATGAACATTGGATGTTGGAAATTTTTATTTAAAGTTTGTTCTTGTTAAATAGTTGAATAATTTGAAGTTAAAACAAAAAATAAACAAAAAATAAATTGAGGATAATGTACCATATAATATAATGTATCAACTATAAAATAGGAAAGTAAAGAGTAAAACAATGAAAAAAGGATTAAAAAAAAAAAAAAAAAAAAGATTGATGACGCGGCCCGTGGGATAGGAATACTGGAATTCTGGATACGAATAGTGGAATAGGTAGGAAATTTTAAAATTAATATATATTAAACAAAAAACCCCGTAGGCGCAGCGCAAACCAACGCCAAACTGAATGAACCGTCAGGTGTGGCAGTTTGGACGTCACGATTTTTCATGGAAAGCCAATCGGCTAATTTTTGCGGTTCAGTTCCGATTTTGTACTAAAACCGAGCCAACCAACCTGCCTACATATATCCCTCTAGGTGCCCATCCTCTCGTGTACGTTTTATTTTAATCAAGTTGAGAGTTCATGAGGTTGATAGTCCAACTTGAAGGGGAGTATTACATGTATTGGTTAGTTAGTTATGTAATAGACAGTTCGGTTATTTATGTTGAGAGGTGTATTTTGCATTCATCGAGTAAGTGAATGATATCCAATTCCATTGTAGGTCTAGGGTTGTATTACAAATAAATTCAATTTTAAATTTAACAGATCAATTGATTTTAAAAAAAAAAAAAAAATTATCGGTTATTTTTAAGGTACAAGAATTTATTAACGAATTTAAATAATAAACTTGTAATTTAATCCAAAAACATCAAGGTGGTGGGAGATCAAAATATGATCAAAAAAATAATTAAGAAAAAAGAAAAAAAGAAAAAATATATATCTAAGGGAAACTAAAATATATATATATATAGCATCAGCTCTGTGCCAGCCATATCTACTTGGCTACAAAACAAACCCAAACACCAGTTTGCAAATTGGAGTTAAGATCCTTCTGTAACCAATAATACAAATATCACTTCAAAACTTGAAACAAAAATTTCTATGTTTGGTCTCATATTAGGTTTATCTCTCCCACGAAAAAGCTTCCCTTTCATCACTGCTCTCTAGTACACATAATAATTGTACATACGAAAGCCACACCAAAACAAAGATGATAATATTGTTTTTAATTAATTAACATAATATATAAACAATGATAAATAACGTAGCTAAAAAGACCTGTGTTGGATGATATTGATGTTGTTGTGATTGTTGGTCCTTTGTCTTTTAATGCTGCCTGAAGACGTGTGGTCTTCACTACAAACCTTCTCCATCACGCTCTTTAGGGCTTCTTGAATGGAACTGATGCTGTATTGGTGTTGTTGCTGAGGCTGATCTTGTTCGTCGTTGGAGGAGTCGTCGTCGCCCGTGATGAACAATACGTTCCTTACGCGGCCGCCAAGCGTCGTGATCTCGGCTTTTAAAGTTCTCAGGTGGAGGGATTTTAGGGTTTTGATTATTTGTGGCAAAAGATCAGACCTATCCTCGCAACAAAACGAGGCTTTGATCACAAACTTCCCATCCTCGTCCGATGCATCGACGTCCACCGACAGCTCATCGAGCTCGGTTGGCAGTAGACTTACATCCGCTATCAACGTCGTCTGTCGTTTCAGCTCCTTCACGTGTTGGATTACTTCCGCTAGCAATGATGCCTTGTCCGTCTGCAAAAACAAATTCAACGTAAAATGTTATCTTAAACGTTGGATTACTAGTTAAGGCAGTAGTTTATAGAATTAATTGAATAGAAGTGAATAGAAACTTACTTTAGTGGTGTTTGGGAGCAAGCTTCGTAACTTAGCAAGATGATTATTGATTCTCTCTCTTCTTCTTCTCTCAGCTTCACTATGGCTTTTAGAGGCAGCAAGTGCTTTAGCGTCCATTATTTCTTGAGCGGTCATCTTGGACAGCTCAAATGGGGCACAACCCACATTATCATAATGAGGGAAGTGCAAAGATGAAGCATTTCTTCTGTTGAAGAAGCTGCCGTAGGAAGTTGGTGGTGGCGGCGGCAAGATAAAGGAGTCGTGGTGGTCTAGGATCGTCGGATTAGAAAAGGGGTTGAAGGCGTGGACTTGATGGCCGGGAAACATCAAGGGAGAAACTTCAGGATTAAAGATCAGGCCTCCTCCAAAAAGGTCGCCGTTTTGTTGCATCATTTGGAATTGTTGCATTAGAATCTGCTCTTCAAAACACTCTCCTTCCTCCTTCATAATGTAATATCCAGCACTCTAAGCTAAGAGGTTGCCTTGTGGATGGAGAGAATCGGATAGGGTTTGTGTTTGTTTGGGTTTGTGTTGGATTTCTACTTTTGGGTTTCTTTTTCTTCCTTCTTTCCACCACTCTAAATATATAGACTTTGTTGTGTAGTGGTATCCATATACCCATCTCTTTCCTTTTTTCTTACGCCATTCTTTTCTTTGTCCACTTCTCTTTGTTTACACCCAAAAAGTCCTCTAAATATGTGTGTCCCACATTAATTAACATTCCTTGTTATATAATTCTCTCTCCTCTCTCTTGTGTTGTTATTATACACCAATTTAACTTTTTTTTAAAAAAAAAACAAAAACAAAAATCCAACTGTTATCAAATGGATCTCAAATACAAGTTTTATTTTGAAGTTAATTAGTATCCATTCTGATCTTGAAGTTAATATCTAATAGATTCCCTTTCAACTTTGTGTCCAATAAGATCTTATTTTTGTAGAAAATTAAAATTTAAATCTAAATACATTAGATTTACCTAATTTGGTTAGTGATCTAAAGATATATATGAAAATAGTAATGAATTTCTTATTTTCATTAGATGTGAATACGTTTGGTTATGATCAATAAATTATACTCTCTTCCACTTGAAGTTAGAGATTCAATCTCTCATTCAACCCATATTTGTACACCCTCACGAGCCAAGAATCAAGTAAACAGAGATGTGAGCTTTTAAATAGGACAGTTGCATATAGGATAATCTACCATAAAATAATAACAAATCTAGCACAATTGGAAACTTTTTTGTAAATATGACACTATTTTAACTTCTATCAATACTTCTCGCTGACTGAAGTTTGTCATTAATAGACCTATTAGTGATAAAAATTTATCACTAATGAATATATCTTATAAGGGCTCTAAGCCATAGAGTTATCACTAATTAAGGTTATCAGTGATAGGTGTCGATTATTGATTGTTTACATGGTCATTTGCTATTATATATTTGTTTATGGTATATCATATCAATAGACTATAAATGTGATATATAAAAATCATATTATTGTACTTCATTTAAGTGTTTTCTTTTAGATTTACTGTGGATATACATTACCAATAAAATATAAATACTATATCAATGATATACAACTTTTATTTCTTCAATTTTGATTATTTACAAGCTCATTTGTTATTAAGTATAGAATTTAAAATTGTATATTAGTGATATTTGAAATTTCTTTCTATCACTTAATTTTTTGATGTTCATGAGTTTTGATCCTTATTAGTGATATTTGTATGCTCATTTATACATCATCAAGAAGTCTACACATGTGAAAATCAATGTATTATCAGTTGTAAAATAAATTCTAGACAAAGGACTTAAATTGATTAACTTATAAGATTTTAGGATTTTAATTCATACCATTATTAGCTTTAGATTTTAAGATTTTAAGTCCTCAATTATAAGAGGTAAAATTTGACTTTCTCCTAATAAAACAAGGTATCAAATTTGCTCTTGATCAATTTTGGCAGTAGTGCTTCCCATTATAAATTAATATTAAGCAATTAAGCTCAAAGACCACGACTAAGAAAATTGTGATTCGAACCTCCCATCTCATTATAAAAAGACTACATTTCATATAGTCAATTTTTTTGTTTTTGTTCTTTCTTTCTTGAGAGTTGAATAACCAATCGAGATTGGTAATGTCAAATGAGTTGAGTGGTGGGGCAAAGGAGGATTCATCATCCCCCACAACAATGAACTTAAAAAGAATTATCTCCATGAGTCACAAAGATATATTTTAAAGTTGTTAATTAACAATGTTTGGAAGATAAAAGTGGGGGTGTTAATTGCGTACTTAAGCTTGTTAAACATGTTATAATTGTGTCTGTTGGGTTGCAATTGGTTTAAAAGATAGAAAAAAGAGAAGAAAAACAATGTAGGAAAGAATGTCGACCGACCACTGGCCGAAAAGATGGATAAAAAAAAAGAAAGAAAGAAAGAAAGAAAGATAGAAAGAAGAAAAAAAGCAGCCACGTTTTTGCATAGGCTTGGCCAATTCCAATTCCACGCCCGCCCTTTCTGCTTCCCCAAGACCATGTAATCATTGTGTCTTGGAACACACTCTCTCTCCCTCTCTCCTAAACTCCTTCTCATTATTAACTTCCCTTGGGTTCGCCAATCATTTTTATTTTTTTTATTTTTTTTATTATTTTATTCCTCTATTCTTCCTTTTATCTCTCTTCAAATTTGGAGTTGATGTCTATTTTTTTTTTAAGGAATAATACCTTGTTAGTCCTTAAGTTTTATACTCTTTCTAATTCGTTCCTGGATTTTAAAAAGTTATATGTTTAGTTCTTAGATTTTGTGGTTTGTTTTAATTTAGTTTCTAAATTTCTAAATATTATAATTTCAATTTTGAAATTTGAGTTTTGTATCAATTTGGTTCTTATGTTTTAAGATTTTACATTTTTAATCTCAATTTTTCATTAAATACTCAATTCCAATCATTGATGTCAACTTCTATTAATTAATTAAAAATAATTATGAAGTGAAATTTTAAATATGATAAAAATAGTAAAACTTAATTAATTATAATTTTTTTAACGATTTTTAATGTGTTAACATAAATTAATTTTAAAGATGAAAAATGAGTATTTAGTGAAATAATCGAGGTTAAAATTATAAATCCTAAAACATAGTGACCAAATTAAAACAAAACTCAAATGCCAAGGGCCGTTTTGTATCATTTCGTAACTTAGGTACTAAATTGAAATCAAACTCAAAACTTAAGAACTAAATGTGTAACATTTTGAAACTTAAGGATTTAATATAAATTAAACTCAAAACTTAGAGACCAAAAAGGTTTTTTTTTTTTTCTTTATTGAACAAAATATTTTAATGGAATCAGTAGGTGCACCAGGACATCTCAACTAAGTTAACACATCCATTTAGTCACTAAGTTGATGTCTATTTAGTCACTAAGGTTTTAAAAGTGACACTTTAGTCTCCGAAATTTGAAAATTCATTCTAAATTATCCATATGGTAAATCTACCGTTAGTCAATTAACAAAAAGAAATGATGTGGTATTGATGAGTTGCAAAATTAAGTGACTTTAAAATATTTATCGATTTTTTTATTATATTTATATTGATAACATTTTTTTCCTAATCTCTTTCCCTCTCCCCTCTCCTTCATTTCTAAATACAAATTTTATTTTGGGATGAAATTTTGTTAAAAAATTAGACAGTACTTGATTCATATATGCATCCCCAAATGCAATATTGAAATAATCTCGAGTATAAGCAGCCGATGAACATGTTTTTATTGTTACCATGTACGAACAGCTTCTTACATTCTGTAATAACACAAAACAAGATGAAACCCTGGTTTAAAATTTTCATCGAAATTTCAAAATTTCAATCAAAATTTCGAGGTTATGAGAGAAGTTTCGTTTTTTTCCAAAATTTCATGAAATTTCGAGTACATTCCAATCTTTCATTTCAAAAAAATTTCGAGATTTTGAGAAATTTTTTATTTTTTTTAATTAACCATATTAAATCAGTTAAAATTTTTCAAATTTTATGATCTTAATTACATACAATTCTATAGTTTCACACGCTAATATTTTTTTCAACAAAGGATTAAGCCTTTGATGTGTTACTTTTCTAATTTTCAATTTTTTCAATTCTTAGTTTTATTTTCGACCCAAAACTTTCAGTTTTAAAGAAATTGGACTTTAAAACCACAAAAAATAACATATATTTATTTTTAACTTCATTTAAACTTTTTTCATTAAATTTTCATATCAATTCACCTCAAAATCGAATTGACGTAAACTTTTATTTCTTTAATCATCCAAAACATTCCTAATTTTAAGATAATTTCACTTCAAAATATTCATAAACTTTATATTATTTCTTAATTATCTTTCATTTTTTTCATAGAAATTGTGATTAAACAAGATAAAAAATTCGAACAAATTTCTATCTGTTTTTGCCCAAAATGTGCATACGATCAAGAACGTGAAAAACAGTCGCATTATTTTATCAAGGGTTTCTCATTTTTCCAGATATTATTTGGGGGTAAAAGTCCATTAATATTGTCTTAAATGCACATTATTTTATCTAATATTGTCTTACTTTATAGAAATTGTGATCAGATATTATTTGGAGGTAAGAGTCCATTAATATTGTCTTAAATCCACATTATTTTATCTAATATTGTCTTACTTTATAGAAATTGTGATTAAAAATAGTAAATTATAATCTAATTAAGCCATAATTAAAGTTTCACCTACTAATTATAAAAAATTCCATTCATTTCCACCAATTTCCATAAATTTTTTCCACCCATTTTCATAAATTTTCTCAAAAAAATTAAGCCATAATATTTCCTTTCACATTTTCATAGAATCAAGACCTCGATATTTCTATCGATATCAATATTTCAAATCTGATTAGAAATTAAACTACAAGATTAAATCTAAAATTACTCCGATTGCTTTGATACCCATCAATGAGCAGAAAATCATACCACATACTGAAAGTTTCAAACAAAACAGAAAAATGGGTTACCAGAAGTTAGGCGATTTAACACAATATTGATGACTTTTACCACCAAATAATATCGGGAAAAATGAGAAACCCTTGATAAAATAAAGCGACTGTCTTTTACGTTGTTGATCGTATGCACATTTTGGGTAAAACAGATAGAAATTTGTTAGAATTTTTTCTCTTGTTTAATTTCTTTTGTTCCTCCATGATTATAATTTATTAATGAAATTTGGAATTCCATTAATAAATTATAATTTGTAAGAAAATGTGGCTGAAATAGAAGAGTTGGAAGAGAGAGAAAGGGGAAGGAAAAATATTTACTTAACATAAAAATCAATAAATATTTTAAAGTTCACTTAATTTTGCCAACTCTTCAATATCATGTCACCTTAACTAATTGACAATATCCGTGATGCAACTTAGTATTTTCTATATTCAAGTGAAGTGTTCTCATTAACTTTACACTCGATGGTTTTATCATTCAAGAGTTTCAATACAAACTAGGAAATATATCAATTTATGCCTTAAAATCATGAACTAATAATTGTATCTACTTAATCGTATCTTTTTTTTAAAAAAAAAATATATATATATAGTGTGAGACTTATAATTGTATCAATTAAATTCCTAAATTTTATAAGTGAATCTGGTTAAACTCTTAGTTAGATTTGTATTGAGAATTGTCCACGTATCAACAACTCTACTCTCATCCATTTTGCAAAACTGACATTTGAAGAAATCTATTAAAGTGAGAATTGATGGATAAAAAGTTTTTAAAGATAGTCGTAATGGAGCATCTAAATTAATTCACTTATGAAAAATTATGAGTTTAATTGATGTACATTATAAGTTTTACCTGATATTTATTGAATAAATCTGGAGGAGGTAGAAAAGTTCATGTTTTAAATTGAAATGATTATTAATTTAGAATTTTAATTGATAAAATTATAAAATTTAGAAATATAAATTGATAACTTCCCTTGGATTTAAATGCTTTCTAGGTGTCGTTGATTGGGAGATGTTATTGTTTTTATGAAAATTATTTCAAATGGTAAAACTGTTGATCATTGATAATTATTAAATTTTGTTATATTTTGTAAATATTTTAGTTCATTTTTCTATATTTAAAAACCGTCCTCGTTTTTATTCCATTTTCGAAACCTAAAAATGGATAAATACAACTAAGTATTAAAAATGTAGTGTTTAAATAATATTAGAAAAAATACAAAAAGAATTACTATGTTGTAGTGTAAAGATTAATTATTTGCCTTCTTTAATTAGCCAATTATGAGTTAAGCTAAGAAATATGGATAGAAATCACCTCTTATTAGATGTGATGGTTGCACTGCTGCAATCAAGTTCCATCCACATGCGAAAAGAAAAAGAAATATGTGAATAATGATTCAATTGGTAAGGTTAATTGCTTTCTTCATCAAGTTTGCTTTGACCATACACTCAATTTGTTGACGACGGACAAGAGATCAAATTCGGATGTAGAGAGTAAAAGCGAAAAGAGAGATGAGTATAATTTAGATGTAAAGTTTAAGCATGTCTTTTTATATAGGAGGGATTTTCAATTTTTTTTTTTTTAAAAAAAATATTTACACAAAATAACTAAATTTTAATTTTCTTTAAGAGAGGCCGATAAAAGCTTACCAACGATAGAAACTAATAAAAATCTTTTGTAAGCTGTATATATATATATAGGGAATTTTAAAAAATTAAAAAAAGAAACTATTTACACAAAATAGCTAAATTTTAATCTTCTTTGATAGAGACTGATAGAGATTGATGAAAGTCTATCACTGATATATACTGATAGAAATCTACCGTGTCTACTAATATTTTGTTATTTCTGTAAATAATTTGACAATTTTTCTATATGTAAAAATTTTCCATATATATATATATATTTCTTTTTTTTCATTTTTTTTCTATGTTTTTTGTTTTATTTCCTGGTGACTGTTATGTTTGCGTTTGGTTTGGCTTTGTTTCTGTCGAATCCTGTGCTTGTTCCTTTAATGTCTTGATCCCGGGCTATGGGATCCTTGTTGTTGTATAATAATATTACTTATTTTAAAGATATATATATATATATATATTAAAAAAATTTCTATTCATATGGAGTTTGGCATGGTAGTTTGAATATGGGTGGCTTTAGATATTGAATTGGTTATAATAGTTTAGAGCACATACTAATTTAATCTGGACTCAAATAAATTGTGTGTTTTCTAATGAAAATTATTTTAGTTTGTGTTTAGAGTGCATATTATTTTAATATGAATTTAGATTTCATGTGTTTGAGTTGCTGATTTCTTTAACATGAATTTAAGTGGATTTAAGATTATTATTAATATTTTTTCAAACATTGAATTAAGTGAGACTTGCCATAATCAAAGGAGATTTTCCATCACTTTGGATCATAATTTTCACTTTGTCACAAAGTTGGGTCGGAGTACAACATATATTATCACCATCGCCGAATAATCTCATATTATATATAATATCGAAATGAAGTTGGGATAAACTCCAAAATAAAAAACTATTAATAGATCAGTGGGTCGGTAAGATTTCGTTTGTTAAAGTAGGAAAGGACATAACTGCGTTTGCCATAATGACCAACGTTCTGAAATAAGTTAGGATATAACTATTTGATTTTACCATATTTAATCAATACAACTCAATTTAGAGGTATAAATTGATTTCTTCAAAATTAAATTTATGACCATTTTTGCATGAACTTTACTGTAAAATGATTAAGTCTATGTAATCATAAATTTGTAACAATTTAATCTTTACTATAAAAATCTTAACAAAAATAAGTGTTAAAGAACTTTTGTAGTTAACTATTTACATTTAGCCCTTAATCAATTTATAAATTTATATATGGTAAAGAAATTTATTAAATTTTAATAATATGTTTTTATCAAAAAATGATTGAGAAAATTAAGCCTACATAAAAATAGCAATGAAGTACTTGAACTTTAGCCGGTAACGCGATTTGTGTCTGTACTTTTAAATTTATAATAATTTAATCTCTAATCTTTAATAAATATCAATTTAGTTTCTTACTTTATAATTTATAACGATTAATCCCTATCGTGGAAAGCTTTGTAGGATTTAATAAAAAAAAATATTGTATATGTAGACCAATAAATTAATAAAAATTGACAGATTTTGACGATATTTTCTTATGAGAAGAACTAAATAGTTACAAATTTTAAAGTTTAAACACTAAATTGTTACTTATTAAAATTTAGGTTTAAATCTTATTTTGCTCTCTGACTTTGAATTTTGTTCTGCTTTGGTTTCTAAACTTAAAAAAAAGATCGTTTTAGTCCTTAAAACTTTAAAAAGTGTTTATTTTGATCTCTATATTAAGATTTTGTTAATTAACTCTTCGATGAAATTACCTCTAGCATGTGTTGACCAAAATAAATGTGAAATAAAATGCCAACAACTCAACGACCAAAATTTTTAACGCAAAATAACTTTCGAGTTCTCATATAAAATATCGCTTTACCATCTAATTCAAAATTGAAATTCTAGATTTATTAGTATGACTATCTTATTTGGTAGTCTAATTATCTAAAAGTACCAACCATCTCATCACTTCGATTAAGAGTTAATAGAATCTTAACAACAATGATAAAAAAAAAAACACTTTTTAAAAGATCAGAAACTAGAACAGACGTTTTTTAAAATTTAGGAATCAAAATAAAATAAAATAAATTAAATGGTGACTAAAATTTTAATAGAAAAGTAGGCATTATTAATGAGTTATTATATATTAATATTGAGAAAAAGCTCGGTATTCGAAGAAGCAAATGTGAAGGGGTGAGGTAGGGTTGCTAATGGGTGAGGCGGCCTGTGGCTGCATCTGATCATCGCTGGTTGGCCTAAAGCAAGCGGTTCCCTTACTTCTTTTTGGCTGTTTGAAGTGACTTTTTATGGTAAAAAATTAAAAAAACTAAGATATATACAACAAAGCATGGGGTTGAAAAAGCTTTTTTACACTCTGTAATTACTCTGCTTTTATGCACGCAGAGCTTGGTTTACTAAAGCAGTAACACAAATCATTAACCCTATTTACCTTTTTCCTACTTCCCTTTCCAACATTATATATTATATTATTTTATATTTCTTTCACAAAAAACACACTTTCTTTTACTTGTCTTTCAACCCTTTTAACGTTGAATTTGAATTTCCTTTTTTTCTTTTTTCTTTTTTTTTTTTTTTGCCCCAACTCTCTCTTATTTAATTCTTATTTTGGGTGGTGAACTACTTTTGTTCATCTCTTATTCCAATCTTGACTTTTATACAACTTTCCAAGTGCATTTTTGTTCTCTAAAATCGTCGTTTTCACATTTTTATAATTTTTTTTTTTAAAAAAATTTAAATCACCTGTTTTTAAACTACACTTGACATATAATAGCTCAAGCTTAGAGTGTTTTGCTAAATGCAATACAAAAATTTACTATTTTGATCCCTTCAATTTCAGTCTCTATACTTTTAATAAATCTTAAATAATCTTAAATTTAATCTCTCAAAATTGATTTTATCGAAATTGATAAAATAATAATAATAATAATTTTCATGCAAGAATATATACAATATGTGAATATTTTTTCAACACTTATAGTAAAAATACTAATAGATAAAAAAATAAAT
Source organism: Benincasa hispida (assembly GCF_009727055.1). Taxonomy (NCBI): domain Eukaryota; kingdom Viridiplantae; phylum Streptophyta; class Magnoliopsida; order Cucurbitales; family Cucurbitaceae; genus Benincasa; species Benincasa hispida. The sequence continues at coordinate 17,970,245 of NC_052356.1, forward strand.
AATAAAAAATATTAGAAATTAAATTTAAGATTTGAAAGTATATAGACCAAAATAATATTTTAACTTAAACTTTATTTGTATAAAATTTACGAGTCGAAAGAAGATATTTACAGATATGAAAAGTAGAATAAAATGAAAGTTTAGATTAAACAAAATTTAAGGGTAACACATTTAATTAAAGTTGTGAATAAAACCCATCTCAACAAATTAAGGCAAAATGTTTTGCTTGTAAAACCACGTTTCTAGAAGTATCCATCTTCCTTTCTTTTTGTTATTATCTTTAAGAACTCTAGAAAGTTACTCAAAAGTGAAGGAACCAATTTTCACAACTGACCCCAACTTTCTGTGTTTGCCTTAATATATTACTTTTGGAAAAGAAAAAAAAACAAACAAACAAACCAACTAAAGACAATTTCAAAAGCCATTATCCTAATAGATTATTATTATTATTTCTTTTTTTAAAGACGACAAATCTAGCGTTCTTCTTCAAAACAAACATCTATACTTTTGAATTTTCTTTTTTTTTTTTTTTTTTTAAAAAAAACTCAATTTTTGGCCATAGATTTTATAGATGGTATCACTTTACGCTCTAAACTAATAATTATATCAATTTAAATATTAATTAAATTCTTTTAAGTGAGTTAATTTAGATTTTTTTTCTTTTTTTTGGTTTTAAAAATATTAATACATAATTTTAATGCGTGCACAGACTTCTTTCAATATTTTGATTTAACACGATATATTAATATGTTATATTAGAATCAGATGAATATCGTCCTATAATGGAGTGATTAGAGATGAATGAGCTATTTTTAAATATTATAAGTTAATTACAATGACCGCTTCGAAACGTCTCTACTTTGTGACAAAATAAGTAAAGATCTTTGCAATAAAATTGGTGTATATCGTCATAATAAATCTTGTGACAAAAGTGAAGATTTATTTGAATAAACAATCATATCATTTGTCTTTTAAAATCTCACAAATTTCTTTCTCTTCAAATGGTTACTAATTAATGACTTGAGTGAAAATATAAGAGACTTTTTAACTAATTATAATCTTTAAAATTTCATGTGCATCGATGGTAATAATAAATTATCAAATATACCTCACGAGTGTACAAGCATAAATCATAATTGTTGCACATAAAAGTTTTAATTCGGAAGTGTACAAACAACAAGCCACTAAATATCCCCTTTCATTCAAACATAAGTCATGTAATTTCAAACCTAAATCATAAGTCAATTCATAAATATTATAAGTGTATAATATCTCTATAATCTGAAACTCAAGTCACAGTAAAGTAAAACTCTCAATTTAATCAAACACATTAAATATTATATTACCCTTAAGAAACAAATTTGATTGCCAAATCAAGCATAGCTTAATTGGCATCCAAATATATTGATAAATAGGAAGTCTATGGTTTGAACCCTCTACTCTCAATTGAAAAACAATAACAGTTTTGATCAAAATTCAATAGCATTAATCAACCTCCAAATCACACTTTAATCAGGCAAAAACTTTTCAATTTTTAAAACCGAACCTTCATCTACAAACAACCCTTTTATCTCTAAGTTTCTTGTTTTGTTATCTACTTTCTACCCATGTTTTTAAAAGTCAAACCAAATTCTGAAAACTAGAACATGTAGTTTTAAAAAATTGTTTTTGTTTTTAGATTTTGACTAAGAACTCAAATATTGTATTTGGAAAGATGCAAATCATGATAAAAAAAAAATTAAAAAATATAGACTTAATTTTCTAAAATCAAAAACAAAAAGTGAAATACTTACCGAATCAAATGGAGCCCAAGTTTAAATTTTATAATAAGTTAGAAAAATACACTAAAGATAGACAAAAAATTTTAATTTGTTGCAACAATTTCATCGCTTTGTCTCCACTTCTATGTTTTATGTGTGTGGATAGTGACAAAAAAAAATTACTTCGATTGTTAATTTATTTCTAAATCCTATGAAGTCTTGTGAAATCATCATTCTAGTTAGGAAAATTTTCTAGGTTAAATTAGAATTTGAAATCACTCTAGATTTTAAAACGATTCTCGTTCGTACAGTAACACAAAACATATATCATTTAAAATTTGTTATGACTTGAAATCCCTCAAAATCACGAGGTTTCAAACAGGACAGTACATGTTAGAATTTCGGGTAAATACAGTTGTCGCGTTTCATTAATGGTATTTTTTTTCCTTATCTTTCGCTAATTTTCTATACTTACCTAGAAGAATAACATATAATAATTTTTAGTATGATAAAAATTTTAGAAAAATAATAAATTTATTTAAATCATGTTATTGATTTTAAATAAAAAAAAGTTATAAATAATTAACAAAGGTTCTAAAATTGATGCACCATACAAATTTGAAATTTAAATTGATTCAATTGGTTTAGATGGATACAACCTCATTTTTTTTCCTCCAATTTTTAATAAATGATATACTATTATATATTTATATTATTTTGTTTGGTTGTTATATATGAAGGTATATGTAGATCACCATAAATGAAAAAAAAAAAAAATAAAAATCCACAGACATATATATTGGGTCATTTTCTTAGTCTTTGTTGAGGCACTATTTGCTTCAAAAAGGTTGGAAAAAGGGGTTGTATTTTAGAAATATAAATATTGCGTTTAGATTCTTTTATTTTATTTGTAAGGCGTGGAAGCTTTTGAGGGTCATTGGTGGTCACACGCATGGGTTCTTTGGTCCCCAATCCTTTTGAGTTTTATCTTTACATTGTACTATGTGTTTAATTTGTATAAAGTAACCTTTTTCTTTTAATACTCCATTTTCAAAGATTTGATGATGCCTCCCCCCACCCACTTCCTTTCTCCCATGAGACTCCCACTTCCAAATGATGACATCAATCCCACCTTCCCATGACGTTACTTTCACTCTAAACATTTTGGCTTACACATATCTATTATTTACATGCTACATTTTCTTTTTTCTTTTAGTAGTTTTTATGTGTTATTGTGTTATGATAAAGTGATTAGGCAAAACTTGAGTAACATATTTTGTAACGCATCTTGTATTATGAGAAACAATATATTTCGTATCTTGCAGATTGTGCTAGAGATTTTTATATTATTGGTTGAACTGTGTTATGCAGATTTGTTGACTTGTGTTTCCTTCTTCTGGTAGAGAATATTTTACCTCCTTAAGGATCTTCTCAAAGTTGAACCATATGTATTGTAGGTCTGGTTTATTGTTAAAGTTAGTCTTTTTGAAAAAGAAAGTATGTTTTAAGGGTTTTAGAGATTGTCTAAATCTCAACTGTTATGCAATGTTCATGAACTTTATGTACTTTGTTGTTGAGGGTGTTACCAGTAGTCAATTAGGCGAGGCTGGTTGTTTATGAGTATGGTAAATCATGTAGAAGTAAGTGAGAATTTGGGATGAGTAGTTGATGTTGTAATAAGGGGATCTTATTCAAAGTTTGGAAGAAGCCTGCATGTGAAACTGAGGGGAGCTCACAAACTTAAGAGAAGCCTAAGTTAAAACTAAAGAGTAGGCTTTATGTGAATCGCTAAAGAGAGAGTCTATCAGATAAGTACTTTATTGTAATCGCTTAACTCTTTATACAGTTAAAATTTTCAATTGGGCATATAACCTGATGTGAAAACTCTAGAAATGTACAAATTAGGAACCATTTCGATGAACCCCTAATAACAAATTCCAAAACCCCCAAATAAATTGATGTCAATTCAAAGGAAATAATTAGAATTGGAGTACCTTGTGATTGAGGACTGATAGCTCTCAAAAAGCCTAGCTTAATTCGGGCTAGTCATCAAATTTTACATGTTTATTTCCCTATTTTGTAGGTACCGAGCAATCAAGAGGTAGAATTAATTATTTGGTGAAGAACATGGTTAATTTGAAGCAATTTGTAGTTGATTTGAGCATCCAAGCTTCAAAAGAGTTGAAAAGACCAAAATGCCCCTACCAGAGCGTCACAACGCTTGTAATTTACCTAGGTCTGACGCTCGTGCAACACTTGAAGGCTGTAGATCGTGATGTAGGGGAGATTGCAATGCTGTCCCGAGCGTCACAACGCTCCAGATTTAGAACATCGCCACCATTGCAACGCCACGCAATGCTCCAACCCATACTGTGCGACAGAATGCTCAACGTTGCAATGCTACAAACTTTTACGGACGGAGTGCAAAGCGCGCGTGCGAGATAACGTTACCCCTAGCATTGGACTTTTGCCTTGATGCTTGATGACATGCAAAAATGCATGTCATCCTAGGCCTTTTACTTAGAATTATGAAGGTTGTTAGGCAGAATAAGTGGCAATCATGATAGGAATTCACGAGAAAGTGAGCTTGCGTCGATTAGCATGTTGAATCTCAGCTAACTCGTTATTTTGCGTTATTATGTGTTCAATGTTCTATTTTTGTAGCTAACGCAGGAAATGAACGAAAATGCGAAAATCGGACCACCGCATAGACGACCGCATGCGGAGAAACACTCATTCGCAAAGGCAAACGCATCGATCAACGCATGGATGTTGCGATAATCAACCGTATGCGTCCATCACATGGGAGTTGCGCTCGTCAAGCGATTGCGGTCATCATGCAGAGTTGCGGTATTAAGCGAATGCGGCCATTGAATGAGTGTGGCTACATGACAACGCATTCTAATTGGATCAACGCAAGGTAGGTGGAATGAACGCATCAATGCATCTATCTCGAGAAAAACCAAAAGATGATGTTGACATTTCACCTATCACGCCGTTGGTGGCAGAGGTTCAGAAAGGACTAACGCGCCAAACGTCAGACTGTGTTGATGGCAGAGCAGTCCAATTAATGCTGTCGGCGACCCAAGCTCTATAAATAGAAGCCGATGACTGAAATTCAAGTAATCCGGGGAGGATCCTTGTGATTCGAGAATTTTCCCTACGATCCAGACAAACGCGTGAGAAGATGGCTGAGAGTTCTTCACCTCCTTCATCCATTCTGAGTGACGACTGGAGCTTTCGATCGGAGCTAGATCTCGAGAGAGTCAGCTCCTCCGCCCATCCATGGCACCACCGGCAGCCTTGACATACATCCACTAGGAGCAAATCTTTGTTTCCAGCCAGTCATTTCCTTTTCCTTTCTTTTCTCATATTGTATTGTATGACATCTTGGAATTAAGAAATTAACACAATTTGTTTTCAATGCATTTCTCTGTTCCTTCGACTCCATCTCCATCTTCTTTGCTTAGCATCTTTACTTTCATTGTAACACTTAGTGGGACTGCTTGGGTATTGCATACTTAGTCATGTGGATTAGGGATATGAAGCATGTAGCAACCCACCGAGAGGTGTTCGTTGCGCGAGTGTGTGAGTAATCTTATTTGCTTAGTGTGAAGCTGCTGCAACACCTATTTATAGGCTAATGCATTGCTTGTCTATGAGTAAAGTCAGCAACAATCAACTGCCCGGGAGGGTAAGTGGTTGGACGTATTAAGCAAGACATGCATTGTTCACTAGAGATAGGAGTAATCTTGTGTCAACCAAGTTCATGTGTTTGTCTTGATTTATGTTGTGCCTAACACCCCTTTAGAGCTACTCAAGAGAGAGTCTAAAGAAAGAACCTAATGACTCGAGAGAGCTAGGTTAGAATCTAGATTCGAGAGAGCAAGATTAGATTGACATAAGCAAGAGATAGGGACTTAGAGATAAGCTCTGTTTGTCAACATTGCGTCGCATGCACCCTAGGAATAGGTATGATATTATGTGGTCGCATAATTTATGTGTATGTCACTCCGTCATTGCATAAATGAGAATAGAGGCTTATGTGTAGGTTCTATAGACTTATCGTATATATAGCATGCGTTCTAGCATTAGAAGCCGTAGCATTCGCACCGAGAGGTGGTTTACTATTGTATGTGTGTTGCATGATCGCATGGCTTGCGTTGACTAAGGTTGTCCTTGCAATCACTCTTAAGGGTTGCAATGAAATCATCTCTGCATTTTAGCTATTTTCCCATTCATTTATTTCATGTCAAATGTTGTCGTATCTCTACCTCTCATGCATATTCTCATTGTGTTGTCTGTTAGATAGGAGTAGGAGTAGGATTAACTTAGCAACATTCTTCCATTCTTTTATTTATACCGCCGCATGCATACATATAGCTACAAGTCCCTGTGTTCGACCTCAAATTACCCGAGAAACTTGCGTTCGTGTTATACTTGGCGTGAGCGTAAGAAAACTTGTGGCAGGACGCATAGTCATCGCATACATTCGTTAACGCATCATCAGTCCAACGCATGACCATCGACGCATGACTATCAACGCATATCTTAGGAACATGCATCGCATACCGCGTCCAGGGATTTTGGTTGTCGAGTAAAATTGACTTCTAATTTCCCACCATCAACGCTTCTCTTCAGCCGCTTCAGCGTTGCAACACTATTTCTAGCATTGCGATGTCCTGATTTTCTATAGATATTCCTCTTCGATTTTAGGTCAAAGGAGGCTAACTTTTGGAGGTTAAACTGATGGAGGTCGAAGTTAAACTTCAATCTTTTTCCTTTCCCTACATATTTTAGTATCTTTCGGTTATTTTTTTTTTGTTTTGGGTTGTAATTGACGAATTAGATGTGTATCTTAGATTGTCTATGAATTAAGAGGTAACTCTTATCTAATTTCTTTTGAGCAAGAGCCCTATATTTAATTTCTTGAAGGTTTTCAAATTAATTTAGCTGAATTGTTGTGAACTCTTTGGGATGATTTGATTGAATCTTGATGGAATTTTTATAAATTTATTTGACAAATTAGTTTATTGAAATTCTTGTTTTCAATATCATTATAGCCTATGCAATATTGATTGATTAAGTTGCACGTATTAGGATCGCATGTTTAGGATCTAGATTTTTTCTGGCCAAACTCATGTATGCCCTAGTATAATCCTTCCCAATAAACCATGCTATAAGATATGACTTTTTCGGCTTGTAGTATGTCTCAACAATTGAACTCTTTCGTAATACAATTCAATTTTAACTTGTATGTTGCTAAGAAAGAAGAGTTGTAAATTGAATTAGGGCTAATTGGATTTAATATCAAATTTGGCTAATTGGGCTATTAGACTTTCTAATATGTTGAGGGGTTGAAAGATTCAGTGTAATTAATTGATGCCTAATGAAAGAAATTGCATAGGAAACTCTTTCTTGCTCTAGAAATTAGATAGACTCCTATTCTAGATTACATTTACCTTTTTATTTTTATTTTCACGCATATATCTCTTCCATATAAAACCCCCAATTTACCGCTCTAGTTAGAAAATTAACTTAACGAAACAAATTGTGCTTCCCTGCAGATCAACTTGGATTTACCACTGTTGCTACGTTTCAGTGCAGTAGTTCGGTATTTACAAATTTTCTTTTGATCAAGTTTGAAGCTTATTAACGACGTAAGTTTCGGGCTTGTAAAAAATGGCATTATTGCCGGGGAAGCCAATTACCTTTCATTAGTTAAATTTCTAGTTAGAGTATTCTTTTTCTTTTGATTTGTTTTCCTTTTTGTGTCAGTATTTTAAGCATAGACAAATATCATCAACAAGGATGGGGACAATTGAGTGGAGCATCTCGAGTTAGTGACGAGGTTCGTGACCTCTGAGGTCAACTTGTTGTGTTAACTTCTTTGGTTAGTTAGTTGGTTGCAGGTAACCCATAGCAGGTGCAAGCATGTAGGACTAATCATCCTAAGCAAGCATGCCCAAGTCTGCAGTGGAGCCCTATACCATGAGACTACTCCATTGGAGGGTATCCTATTTATATTGATGGCGATTTTCATCGGCCTAGATGGGAGGAGTCTTATGGCTATGGAAACCTAGGATTGGACTAGTTCCACTATGATTGACACCTTGCCACATTTGACATGACGATGCATGCTCAACCCACAGACTTAGGTATGTCAATAGAAGATGTGATTAGACAACTTGCTATTAACAATATTGTTTTTGAGCAAGAAATTCGCAACCTCCAGGAGAGTTTTAGTTCTCAAATTGAGGTTGGAACTGATCTTCAGATTTTGAGAGACTTAGTCACTCAATCTTCTGATATAGTTGAGAGAGGATGGGAACAACTGTTACACACATCTTATGACATCACCGAGGCGTTCAGCGATGAGGTAATCTATGTCGACATTGAGGATAAGTTGGAGGATAGCATGCCATGTTTAGAACAAGTTTGTGAGAACTATGGAGAATTTAAGTCTAAACTCGTCGATTTCTAGGTGATGGAGTTAGAGGTTGAAAAACCTTGCCCTGTTCTCCCGTCTAGTATATCGTATATTTTTTAGTTTTGTTCTTCTTGTTCTCAAGAGTCAGTTGAGCCAGAGTCTTTATTTTCTGAAGAATCATTCCTCGAGTCTTTTGATTCTCACTTTTTACCTTTTTTGTTTAATATGAAAAATACCAAATTTGACCTGTCTGGTTCTTTTCAAAAGATGAAGAACCTTATAGCCTTATCGGGCTATATTGACTCATCCAAGAAGAGACCAGAGAAATACGAGAATTTCTTTGTGCCTTGACAGGGGACATGTCACATCGAGCAATCGACGTTAAAAATTTGCCCTTCCTAGAGGGAGTCAGTGAAAAATTTACTGCTTTCTTTATTTATTTTCTAGATTAGCTTTCTTTTTGTTTTTGTTTTGTAGGGACGACCTAGAGGAGATGAGCATCATTTTAAGAGGCGAGCCTACTACCACCACCATCTCATGCATGACTATGTTTTCAGGGGAGGTTTTCTGTTCCCTTGAACTTTTTCTTTTTTAAGCTTTACTTGAGATACATTGGGGACAATGTATCATTTTAAGTTGGGGGTGGGGCACCTGTTGGTAGTTATATATATATATATATATATACTAGCCTGGGGTCCTTGAGTGCTGTGCTTGGACTATGCTTGTGTGATGTGATTGCCTTGTTAGCTTGTTTGTTCTGTTGTTATCATGATAGTTTATGATTCACTCTCCCTGTAATGAAATTTGCATGAAGGAACGTTAAGAAAGCATGGTCATGATTTTAGCCCAATTTTTAAAATTTTTCTCATCTCTCATGCATCTTTAAGTCATTGTTTTGAAAAATTAAAGTATTGTGTGCTTAGAATTGGGTTATCTAGTTTGTACTTCTGTTGTTACCCTGAAAGGTCCAACTTTGACTTAAGAGTAACCATACTTGTCATAGAGCAAAACTAGACAAAGTGGATAAAATAGGGCTTACTGTGAATAAAGAAAAAGAGAAAAAAAAAAAAAGGGAAAGTCAGTTGAAAAAATAAAAAATAAAATAAAAATGTAAAAAATAAAAAAAGAGGCATAAGTCGGTGTGCCTGCAAAAAATAGCATGCGTGTGTGTATGGATAGAGGTGAAAAGATCTACCTCCGCCATGTCTAGTTAGGGCCTGTGAGAAAAGAGCGATAGGTTCCCGACGGTGGAGTGTGAAAGCTAGCTCTTTAGGTAAAATAAATGCCCTTAATGTTTTGTATGTGTGTGTTTAGGCAACCTTGTCTTAGTGTTGCCCTCACATTGCAAGTTTGTTATGTCTGGGGTTGATAACCGAGCTAGTGCAGGGGAAAAATAGGATGAGGACTTTTTAAAAACTTTTCTAGGCCGTGCAAGCTTAATTAACAAGACTCTAGGATCACTCATACATGAATAGATTAAGAACCATTCTTAAACTTGTGCTTCCTTTATTGATCATAATTGAATTTCATTCTTGATTACAAATTTCATTCAAATTGACTGTTAAGACCGGAGTAACAACCTTGCGAATTAAGCTAGCATATCTTTAATTATTTTATATTCTTTTTTGTTTGTGTGCTTCTACCTTGCTCAAGACGAGCAAGAATTAAGTTGGGGTGTTTGATAGCTCTAAAAAAGAGCTATTATTCCTAGCTTAATTCAGACTCGTAATCGAATTTTATGTATTTATTTCCTTATTTTGTAGGTATCGAGCAATAAAAGGTAGAATTAATTATGTTGTGAAGAAAGGGGTTAATTTGAAACAATTTGGAGTTGATTTGGGCATTCAGGCTTCAAAGGAGTTGAAAAGACCAAAATGCCCCTACCGGAGTGTCACAACACTCGTAATTTGCCCAGGTCTGACGCTCATGCAACACTTGAAGGTAGTAGATCGTGATGCAGGGGAGCGTTGCAACACTAACCCAAGCATCGCAACACTCTAGAGTTAGAACATCGCCATCGTTGCAACACCACGCAATGCTCCAACCTAACATTGTGCGACAGAATGCTCAACATTGCAATGCTCTCTCAGAGCGTTGCAACATTACAAACTTTGACAGATGGAGTGCGAAGCACGCGTGTGAGATAACATTACCCCTAGCGTTGGACTTCTGCCTTAACGCTCCCCTTTAGCCACTACAGCATTACAACGCTATTTCTAGCATTGCGACGCTGTCCTGATTGTCTATAAATATTCCTCTTCGATTTTACGTCAAAGGAGACTAACTTTTGGAGGTTGAATTGATGGAGGTCGAAGTTAATCTTCAATCTTCTTCCTTTCCCTTCAGATTTTAGTATCTTTAGGTTAGTTTTTCTTTTTGTTTTGGGTTGTAATCGACGGATTGGATGTGTATCTCGATTTTTTCTATGAATTAAAAGGTAACTCCTATCTAATTTCTTTTATGCAAGAGCCCTATGTTTAATTTCTTTAAGATTTTCTAATTAAATTAACTGAATTGTTGTGAACTCTTTGGGATTATTTGATTGAATCTTAATGGAATTTTTATAAATTGATTTGACAAATTAGTTTATAGAAATTCTTGTTTGCAATATCGTCATAGCCTATGCAATATTTATTGATTAAGTTGCACGTATTAGGATCGCATGTTTAGGGTCTAGACTTTTTTTGGCCAAACTCATGTATGCCCTAGTATAATTGTTGGGAATGTCCTAGAACTCGCAGTTCGTAAATTTCATGTTAAACATTCTATTTATCAACAAAAAAATATTGAGTATTTTATTCGATAAAGTTGTTGATATTGCATTCTATTATGAAAATCTAATAAACATATCCATGACTATAGTATGAATACTTTAACTCTATGTGGTGACATAAACAGGATCAAGTTAATAGTATATAGCCTAAATGGTCTATAAGTATATGGATGAAATTAGGTATCTCATCCTGGTAACATTATTGAATCTGGTTCCTTTTGTATAGGTAATACAAATGATGTGATCTACAGATCACTCATGTAGAGACATATGAGTGGGGACATCCTATGTAATGAGTTTGCATAAAGACTGGACCTCGAAATAGTCGCTTTTCTTTATAACGACCGTTTACTGTTAAAACTTACTATTTTTTACTAAAGTAACCTACGATAACTCGATCTTAATCCTGAGCTAACTATGAACTCCTGTTTATTCGGGATTGTCCTTTGATCTACATGGGTGAGAGTAGTCCAACAGTATTAGTCAATAAGCCTTCCATTTTAGGGATAAGATCAGATAGATAGCTTGGGACATAGCCTTGTGAGATGGAATTCACTCATACCCATCTTAGGGTTAACGATAGATTGTTCTCTTAAGTGCTAACTCCTGGTCATGAACAAGTGGGGCCCCGTCCTCTCATGATAGAGGGACATGATTCATAAATGGGATTATGAATCAGTTGTTCATTAGAGGGTCAGTGGGAGCTTAAGGAACAATATGTATTTATAGGGGTGAAACGGTAATTTTTGATCCAGCTGTAAATACGAACGACCTGTGAAAGATTGACTTACTGATTATGGTTAACATGAACAATGTTGGGATTGGTGTCATAATTCTCTCGGAGTCTCATTGTTTTATAAAGATACACATTATTTAATGAATAAAATAAGTGTTATTTAATTCTGGCATTTACTCATATCCAATAAACAAAGCTCCTTGGTTATCTTGTGTGAACTTAAGCATGTATATGTGATATACAAGTGGATCATTCCTTAATTGATAACCTAAATAGGTTTGTCGTATAAGGATTAAGGTGGGATACCTGATCCTGTGACACTACGGATACGATCCGCTTTGTAGAGGTTTGCAAGTGTTGTAAACTACAGATGGTAGATCTTGACCATTCATGTGGAGACGTGCGAGTGGGTGATGTGTTATTTTATGTGATGAAATAATGAAAGGAATTGCGGTGATGGAAAGTGCGTTGTTGTAAGACCTTAACACTAAATCTAAAGTGGGAGGTTAAACAGAAAAATCCTAAGTAAGAATAGTGGGGCAAAGGGAGAAAAACATAAAAAATTATCCAAAAAGGTAGCCAAAAGTTCAAACGCCTATGAAAGGCTTAAAACATGTTGGACGCAAGAAGGCATGGAGGATGGAAGCAAGAAAACTTGAAAAATGGCTAAGGGTTGCATACAACCAACACAAAGGCATACATAAGCCATGCGAACACGGGCAGGAAGCATGCGTCGAGTGAGCATGCTAGACGCGTAGGCCATGCGTTGAAGCCAAGCTCATAGGCCATGCGCCAAGCACGCAGCCATGCGTCGAGGACAAGCGCACAGGCCGTATGCCAAGCGCGCAACCCATGCGTCGATGGTGTTATGTCTACGCGCGCTTGCCCATTGGTGTCGAACGGGCCGGCGGAGAGCCATCCTATGCAGTCGAAGTGCTGTCGAGACTCTGCCGAAGACAGCCATAGCGTCGATGCGCTATCCAAGCGCAACGCCCATGCGGAACGAGAGTGCCTTATGCGGCCAAGCGCGTTAAGTGCCTAGCAGTAAACCATGCGTCGATGGTCGTCACCATGCGTTCCATGCTTAAGTAGGCGACAAGCAACACCTAGCAAGCCATGTTGTCAAGGGTGAGTGGCCACCTATTTGATGGTGATGGCCAACTCATGCTTGGCTAAGTGGGACTTTGATGAAGGAAAGGTGAGTTCGTATGCGTTAAGGATAAAGGTAAGAGCTAATTGATGGAGAACGTCAGGGAGGATGCCAATGGTTTACGAGCATAAGTCTTAAATAATTTAAGTAGAGAATATGTGAAGTATTTAAGTAATTTAAGGTGGCAAAAGGAGGATCACACAAAATTCTAGTAGGAGGTGGACAAGGAGATTTCATGCAATTGAAGTCTTATCACCTCAAGCAAGAGGTGGGTGAAGGAGATTTCATGCAAAAAAGGAGATATTTGGCTGCAAGTGAAATGAGAATAACTCAAGGCTAGGCTGGGTAAGGCTAAGTGTTGGCAGCTCTAATGTGAGGACAAATGGGAGTTGAGTTGTCACCATGGGGTGAGTTTGAAATGGCTATAAATAGAGGGGTTGGGCAGGAGGATTTATTCTTACCATCACTTAATTGTGTGTTGAGAGCATATTTAGGGAGTACTTTGAGTTATTAGGCTGCCAAGTTGATTGGCAGATCAAAAGAAACAAAGGTTGCTTGGTGAAAGATGGAGTCAGCTGGATGCATAGTTAGCCCACACTCTGGGTGCACGCAATGCTGTGTTCGTCCGTCTGTGCGCGCCTCGCTCAACGCATCCCGCGCGCCAGCCCAGCGTTGCTGCCTTCCCTGTACGACGCATCACGCCCAGTGCACGCCCAACGCAACGCACGCCCAAACGCGCCAGTCCCCTGTGCGGCACAACACGTCCACCCTGCCTACTGCCCAATGCCCAACTGCCTACCACGATCCAAATAACCTCTAAAGAGGCTAATTTTGGGATTTTGGCTAAAATTGAGTAGGGTAAGCTGGTATTTTTATTATATAATAGTATTTTGGCTAGTTTGACATTATCTATTGATACAACAAATATTAATTGAGAAATTTCCATTGATATGGAGGAATTCTCAGGGAGGTATTCTCAAGGTAATTTTAGTGGAAAAACTTGCGTACGGTGAGTGTTTACTTAGTTATATGCGTTGATATATGGATAAATGCATATGTAAGTGCCAAATGCATGTTTATGATGTTATGTTGTTGCCATGATATTGTTTGTGAAATTGTATGGAAACTGAGATTATACCCAGATTACATAAATTAGCATGCTTAATAAAAGGTGCTTGGCGGGAAAATATAGTCGACCTCGGTCGACGGAAAATAATAGTCGGTGACGACCAGCGGGAAATATAGTCAAGTACCTAAGCATGGCTAGTGGAAAAAGAATTGTCGATGTGCACATTGGCGGGAGAAGTGGGTTATAGGAAAGTTTCCATAGCAAAGCGGAGCGCTTAGGAAGGAGTCTACTAACCACCAACATACCAGGACTTGGTAAATTCTCAGGGCACGACTCGACTCATGTAATAAAGAATATGGGAAATTGAACTATGTGTATGAAAGTTAGATAGAGTGTTGTAAACATGTTGAAGTCTTTAATAGATAAGGGGGGAAATGTTGAATTTAAATATTATCTTAGAATACTACTGGTGTACCCTCACGCAACCTTCCAGGTCTTGGGGGCTAAGGCTAAGGAGGGGGTGTGATAGTTGTGCAACAAGTTTTCTCAGCATAACCCAAGTATAAATCCTAATGAATTTCCTGGTAAGTCGAGGGTCGAACTCAGGGACTAAGGAAAACGATATACGGTGGTAATTCTTAAGTTCACTTTGCGGTAACAAATAAATTTAATGGTTTGGTTGGTTTGTTGTTTGAAGTATAAAAAGTATGCGGCGGATTTGAGAAAAGATTGATTATGCGACAGATACACTGAGTATGAAAAGGAATGGGTCAAGAAGGTCTTTAGCTAGCGTTTCCCGAGAATGCGTTCAAACTATGCGATCATGCTACACTCATGCGATATCAAATCATTTTCCAATGCAAATGTGGTAGCTCCTAATTCTAGGATGCATGCGATGAATGCGATAATGTCTATAGAGCTTATTCCTAAGTCTCCACTGCTTGCCTATGCGATGATGCAAGATGCACACAAGGACAAGGTGACCGCATACAATCATAACCTATCTCTAGGATGCATGCGATGCGTTAATAGCAAACAGTGCTTATTCCTAAGCTCCGATCTCTTGATTATGCATTTCTAATCTGACTCTTCTGAGCCTAGATTCTAACCTGACTTTTTCAAGCCTAGTTCTATCCTTAGACTACCCTCTCGAGTATCCCTAATGGACGAATGACACATACATAATACAAGATAATCGCATAGAATAAAGATCTCCAGTTATGCTAGCTAAGTGATTCTCAACCCATTCGACAGATTTAGCTACTCATGCATAATGTACAGAGAGTGAACAGATATAAAGATGTAAATTCCATTTCTATAGATAAGTTCAGAGTACAAAATGACAATGGAAGATAAGGGTAGAGAGCCTAGTAGCAATTTCTTGCTTCCCAAGGCTTTTAAACTATAAGTCTACTTTGCTCAAAAGATGTTCCTGCTTCCATAGGAGTTGGCCCTCTCTCTGATCTCAACGCTTTTGGCACTCTTCCAAGTTCACTGGAATGATCTCTTAGTAAAATTAAGAAAAAGGCTACTTCTAACTATAGAGAAAATTCTCTAACTGTCGAACTCCTTCACTAAAGGTGGCCTCCGGTATTTATAAAGCTTCGGGGTGAAAGGCTTATTCTCTCTTATTATTGCACTGATGGGATGCCATTAATTCTTTGTGATGTGCCGAATATTAGTCACCGAAAATTTGAGTGTACTTGCTATAGTAGTTCGTTAATGTCTTGTCAACTTAATTCGGAATCGACCGTCATGAGCTTTCTGTCCCATCGTGATTTATTACACTTTCCACCCATATGCTCCCACCATGATGCGCCGGCTCTATGCGGCAACTGATAAATTGTAGAAATACAAGTTATTTATACTACTTTATTTAGATATTGCGATTTGAGGAAAGTTGCGTCAATTGTATGGAAATTGGTTAAGAAATGCAAGAATTATAAATTGTCGTCAATACACCCACTGACACCATTGCGATGGTAGAAAAGAATATTTCAAGTCTATTTTTGCAGGAAATCATGTCACTGTATGCGTTCATGGCTCAAGAGAAAAAGATTCACGCATCTACATCGCATTGCACCCATCATTCAGGAATGAATAGACGATCAACGCGATGACGGCGCATGCGACAATCGATCAAGAGCTTTGCGATCAACGCAACTTCAACCACATGCGGTAATAATAAAAAAACACCGCATGTGGGCAAATGATCGAAGATGCAAAAGAGCAACGCAATTGCAGAGGATTCAAACACGTGTACAGCTGACCGGTGTGAATTTCTGACGGGATTGATTGCGTAACAGAAGGAATATTCATTCCACCATTTTCGGAGCTGCCATAACAATGAAGTGGGGTCCACAAGTCAAAGAGTCAAAGCTGAGCCTATAAATAGCCTCTGAAATTCCATTACAAGATATACTTGATACGGGCATATTTTGATATTTTGTATATTGAGAGAAAGATTTGGTCTGAGTTCTGATCGGAGAAGATCTGAGAAGATTTAAAGAGACAAGGCAAGAGGTGAGTCTCAGGGCAAATCCTTTCAATCCCCGCCATGAGCTCTATACCAAGTTCACTTCCTACCGGACGGTAAGCCTGAGAGGGGAAGCTCTTCCTTCCATTCACTCCATTCGTCGGCAAGCAAATCCACATCCAAATCTGTGTCAAGACGTTGGCACTCTTTCTGTATTTGTTTCTATCTCTTATCATCAATTGTACTCATTCTTCTTAAATCTCTATCATTCGCACCAGTATCAGACCTCGATCTAAATTATTAGTAATGAATGTCATGATCCACTTTCAGTCTCCTCTTTCTTCTATTCCGTTCCTCCATTAATTCGCTTTCTCCATGAATGATTTTCTTAATCCCTTGTAATTATGAATTGAATTAAACAAGTATTATTAATTAGCCTAAAGAATAAATATGTTTAGCTTAAGCATGCTAGACGACCATCTTCACCTGTGAGAGTAGAAAGTTGGGGAAAGATGCATTTGCCTGTCGAGAGAAGGTTAGATTAGAATGCGTTAACTAAAGCGATAGTACTTCAGAGAGGAAGCATCCTTGGTGGGGGGGGGCTGGGAACGTGGCCAATCAGAGAGGTGTACGCCAAGGGAAAAGCGGAACCATAGTTAAATCGTTATAACACATTAATGAACTTGTGATGTTATAACAATTATCCTTTCTATCAGTTTCAACATAAAGACCCCGCGATAACTCGACCTTGTAATCTACATCATTCAGACCTAATTCATGTATCAGTATTCTGATCTTGTATCTATAATAGCTTAGTTACTTTATCGCATTATGAGTTACGCAGACTTTACTTTATGCATAATTCTTCACAAATTTTAAATATAATACACACACAACTTATTAATATGAAAACCCCCGGTCGCATATATCCGACGAACGTTAACGCATTGAACTATGCAATCTGTGTTCGACCTTCAGATTTCATCCGAGAAACTTGCTATGGAATTGTACGTTTAACGCTAAAAACTTATGGAAAGCATGGATAATACAAGCATTTCATTAATAATGCATACATCTAGATATGTATATCGCATTCATCACATCACATTGTACGAGCTTACAAGTTCATGACGCCGTTTAGGGGATTGTTCGGTTAGTGTTGAGTATGTTTGTGGGTATTTTTGCATGACAAGATCTTTTTATGGCTTTATGACAGAGAGCAGTCTGAGACTGTATGTACTGGCAGTAATCCAGAAATTCTAGCGGACCCAGAAGATCAAGTGTATTATTCGCGCAAGAGCACATCAGGTCCGAATTAAGTGCGAAGAAGCATGGCAATAATTAGTAATGAGGCACCCATAGGGAACCAAGGGGAAAATTGGCCAGCACAAGAGTCCATATTTCTTGCGGCTGATCGCAACGCCCTTATGAGGAACTATGCGGCGCCGAATTTTTATAACTTCTCGCGAGGAATTTCAAGACCCATGGTTGAGGAGGGTGTAAGCTTTGAAATAAGACCAATTATGCTGCAAATGATTCAAAATGTGGGGCAATTCGGAGGATTACAAAGAGAAGACCCACATGCTCATTTGACGAGTTTTGTAGATATGTGCAGTGCATTCTCCATGCCTGGTGTGACTCAAGAAGGACTTAGGTTATATCTTTTCCCGTATACACTACAGGATGAAGCAAAGAGGTGGGCTCAGTCGTTAGAGCCAGATGAGATTAACGCATGGGAACAGTTGGTTGACAGGTTCATGAACAGATTCTTCCCTCTAGCCGTCAACGCAAGGAGACGGAGGGATGTGTTGAATTTTGAGCACAAGGGTTATGAAACTTTGAGCACCGCCTGGGTGCGTTTCAAACAGTTAATGAAGAGTTGTTCGCATATCGGGATTCTCGATAGCATTCTGATGGAGACTTTTTACAATGGCTTAAATCAATCAACGTAAGTAGTTGCCGATGCCTCCGCAGCAGGAGGTTAATGGATAGATCATATACGGAAGCCAATAACATATTAGATCACATCTCGTGACATTCTGATGAGTGGATTGATATCAGGTTTGAGGAAAATGGTCTGGAGCAAGAAAGAGTAGAAAGTGTCGATGTGTCAACTGTTACAATGAGCACATTGGTAGATTAGATGACCACGATGACCTTGCTCCTTCAGACGATGGCTAATCAATAGAGAAATATCTCTCAGGGTTTAGCGCAAGTTAATGCGTTGATGCAATGGCCGCAATGAATTACGTTCAATGTGGAGAGGGACATCTAGTAGAAGTCTACCCGTGGAATCGACAACCTGTATACTCTGTTTACAATGAATCGTTTGGCAACATCTACAACCCTGGTTAGTGGGATCACCCAACTTTAAGTTGGGACGGGAATCACAACCAGAAGAGCCATAGTTTCCATCAGAACAGTTATTAAGGGGATCGAGGCAACCTTCTGGTCCTCATTAATCCAGATCGTAGCCCAGGTAACTCTCAAAGTATACACCCTATGACCAACCATTCTTATATGATACCTCTTGCAGTACCTCGTCTCTGGAGACTTCATTGAAGCATTATATCGAAAAGAGCGAGGCAATTAGATAATTGCAAGCTGCCTCCCTTAGAGGTTTGGAAAAGCAGATTGAACAGCTTGCGTTTGAGTTGAAAAATAAAGCACCTGGTACGCTGCCTAGCATTTCAGGAGCATCAGGGCCACGAGGTAAAGAGCAATGTCACGCAGTGACATTGAGGAGTGNTGCCTAGCATTTCAGGAGCATCAGGGCCACGAGGTAAAGAGCAATGTCACGCAGTGACATTGAGGAGTGGTAAAACAACAACCCCTATGCCACCAGTACCAAATTCAACAACAAGACCAGTAGATCTAACTGTCGATGATGACCAATTAACCAGTAGTGGAAAAATTACCAGTCTAGGAATAAGTATACCTACAAAAGATGAAGCTCCTCAAAACTTGATTTCTAAATCAACGCAACCTCCAGCTAATGAAACACAGCAAGAACAGAACCTCAATGAACAACCAACTAAACAAGAAGTAAGGCGGGATCCTCCACCTTTCCCATCCAGGCTGAAGAAGAAAGATGATAGCAAGCAATTTCAGAGGTTCTTGGACATTCTCCAACAACTACACATCAATATTACCTTAATCGAAGCTCTGGAACAGGTTCCGAGCTATGTAAAATTCCTCAAGGATATTTTGGATAATAAAAGAAAGATCAAGGAAAATGAAACAGTTGCGGTAACATATGAATGTAGTGCACTATTTCAAAACAATATCCCCACCAAAATGAAGGATCCTGGGAGTTTTACATTGCCCTGCTCAATAGAAGGGAAGAAGGTCGGGAACATGCTGTGCGATTTAGGGGTGAACATAAATCTAATGCCCTTATGATCTTTAAGAAGCTAGGTATTGGCAACGCAAGACCAACCACGATTACACTAAAGTTGGCCGATAGATCTATAACGCATCATGAGGGCAAAATAGAGGATGTACTCGTGCAACTGGATAAATTTATCTTCTCGGCGGACTTTATCATATTGGATTACGTAGCTGACAGAGAAGTGTCGATCATCTTGGGTCGCCCATTTCTCGCAATAGGGCGAGCGCTGATCAATGTGAAAAAAGGAGAACTCACCATCAGGGTTGACGATCAAGAAGTGGCACGTTTTCAATGCGTTGAAGTACCCAAGTGATATGGAGAATTTCCAATATATTGACGAACTGCAGAAAGAACCTTGGCATGAGCCCCTGGAAGAGTTGAAGGAAGAAGATTTTGGAATCGACGCAATATGGGAGGAGGATTGCACCACAATTCTTGTTGAATCAAATTTTGAACCACTTAAGTTATTTGAACGAACTTCACAACGCACTAAGCCATCCTTGGAAGAACCACCCATGCTAGATTTGAAGCCGTTGCCTGTGCACCTCAAGTATGCTTACTTAGGAGGTAACAACACGTTATCGGTTATCATTTCTGCCGCGTTGAGTAAGGAGAAAGAAGATAGTGAAGTGGCTGGACAAAGGTGTCATCTACCCGATATCTGATAGCAGCTGGGTGAGCCCAGTGCAGTGTGTTCCGAAGAAAGGGGGGATGGCAGTTGTCACTAATGACAAGAATGACCACGAGGTGGAGAATCTGTATGGATTATCGCAAGTTAAATTTTACCACTAAAAAGGACCATTTCCCACTCTCGTTTATTGATCAGATGTTAGACAGACTTGCTGGGAATGAATTCTTCTGTTTTCTTGATGGTTATTCAGGGTACAACCAATCTGCAAGTGCACCGGAGGATCAAGATAAGACAACCTTCACGTGCCCATTTGGTACGTTTGCATTGTGATGCATGCCATTTGGACTCTGCAATGCGCCAGGCACTTTCCAACAATGTATGATGGTGATCTTTTCAGATTACTTGGAAGAGTCAGTCGAGGTATTCATGGGTGATTTTTCAGTTTTTGGCAATAATTATGACTCCTGTTTAGCTAACCTTAAGAAAGTCTTGAGGAGATGTGTGGCAACGAATCTTGTTCTGAACTGGGAAAAATGTCACTTTATGGTTGAAGAAGGGATTGTACTGGGTCATAAAATCTCGAAGGTAGGATTGGAAGTTGATCAGGTGAAAATCGACGCAATTTCCAAGCTACCCCCACCAGTGAACATGAAAACACTTAGGAGCTTTTTGGGACAGGCTGGGTTTTATAGAAGATTTATTCGCAGTGTTGAGTCAGTGCAAGGACAAGGTATTGCATCCTATCTACTATGCGAGCAAAATGTTGAATGATGTGTAGGAGAATTATACAACCATGGAGAAGGAAATGCTCGCAGTAGTATATGCACTGGAGAAATTCTGATAGTACTTGATCGGAACAAACGTTGTGGTGTATACCGATCACTTTGTGATCAAATATCTGATGACAAAGAAGGATGCGAAACCAAGGCTTATACGGTGGGTGTTGCTCCTGTAAGAGTTTAACCTAGAAGACAAAGACCGGAAGGGCATCGAGAACCAAGTTTGTGATCATTTGTCAAGATTGGAGAATTGCGAGGTTCAAGGGAAAGAAAAAGATATTGAAGAAAGATTCCCCGATGAATTACTGATGTCGGTAGGCATTAATGTTCGTTGGTATGCAGACATTATGAACTTCATCGTTTGGGATAAGTATCGAAGAATTATACTTACCAGCAGAAGAAGAAATTAAGACATGACATCAAATTTTATTTTTGGGACGACCCATTCCTATATCGACTTGGACCTAATCACATTTTACATCGATGCATTCCTGAGCACGAAGTCAAGCACATTCTAGAGCTATATCATGAGTCCCCTTACGGAGGTCATTTTGGGGGGCAGCGGACTGCCGCAAAGGTCCTACAATGTGGCTATTTCTGACCAACACTGTTTAAGGATGCCCATGCCCTCGTTGTGCAGTGCGACAGATGCCAGAGAACGGGGAATATGTCTAAAAGAAATGAAATGCCTTTGACGTTAATCTTAGAGGTTGAATTATTTGATGTTTGGGGAATCGACATCATGTGCCCATTTCCACGATCAGGAGGTCATCACTATATCCTGGTCGCTGTTGATTACGTATCAAAATGGGTTGAGGCCATTCCTGGGATGCATGCGATGTAAGTTGACAAATAGAGCTTATCTCTAAGTCCCTATCTCTTATTTATGCAAGCCTGATCTTGCTCTTTCGAGTCCAGATTCTAACCTAGCTCTCTCGAGACATTAGGTTCTTTCTTTAGACTCTCTCTCAAGTAACTCTAAAGGGTAATTTGCACAGCATAAAACAAGACAATCGCAAGCAATGAACGTCCTAGGTCATGTTAGCTTAGTTCTTCTCAACCTATTCAACTAGTTTAGCTACTCATGCATATTAAGAGAATGAGCAGATGTAGAAATAGGACTTCCCTTGAATAGATACGAAGATGAAGTACAAATAACAATGTAAGTATAATAAAGAGCCTGGTAGCAATTTCTTGCTGTCGGGGTTTACACTATTCTACTCGTGCTCTAAAGATATTCTCGCTCTCGCGAGAGTTGGCCTCCTCTCTGCCCTTACACCCCAAGGTTCTCTCTCGAGTTGCCCTGGGTGATCTCTGGCGCTACCACTCTTCTCGTGTTCCGCCTTAAAAATGAAAGAAAAACTATGAACAAAAGACGGTGAGCTGGTTATATCGTGAACTTGTCAACCGATCAACCCCTTTTCTGAAGAATACACTTGGTATTTATAGGGCATCAATGGTGAAAGGCGGCTTCTCTCTCTCGATTGTACAAATTAGACAACTTTAATTCCTGATTGACGCGTCAAATGATTATTGTCGATAAAGCTGAATGTACTTTGTGACCGTTATCCACTGTCAACTTAATTTGGATTCGACTGCTATTAGCTTTCTGTCCCATCGCTCTTAATTGGCCTTTCACCCAGATGTGCCCACCATGTTGTGCTGACCAAGTTGTGGCGATCCTTCTCGGACGAATGTTTGCGAGCACAATCAACACAAAGTCTTGCGGTGATGTTGCGCTCAATCGTAAATTTCCTATGATCGCAATCTTGCATTGCGTTAACGTATATTCTGCACAAAAAATACAAAAATCAATAGCTCTAATGCATTGGACGCCTGTGACCGCATTATTATAGAATTTATGCTTAATGGACGCAATTTAACATGTTTCATCAACGCAATCCAACATTGTTTAAGAACTTAGTAATATGATAATGTGCATTTCTGCCTATTATCACACCTCCAAATTTAAACAATGCTTATCCTCAAGCATAAGCTAAGATTCCTTTAGCAAGTTAACCACAAAGTTTTCTTTCCTAGATTTCTCAAGGATATTTCATTCAAATCCTATATACCAGAATTTTCTTAAGTCTTATTCAAGTCTCTTCCTAAAATATTTCTAAGACTTAGGAATTGCAAACTTAACTTTCAAAAGGACTTTACTAAATTCCAGAACATCGCATGATTTATTTTAAAAGAAAATTTTCTTCCGGGGTGTCAAATGATTTTATCCTTGCACAAAAATTTTCTTCATTGCTATTTTTTTTTCTGACCTTGTGCTGATCCGAGTGCCTTGGCTTCGTTTTGGCTTGCCCCCATGTGTGTCATGCGGACATCCAACTACGAGTAATGCACTCTTTCTCAGACTAAACTCATACCGATTTGGCAGTGGAGTTGCGGTCATTGGTTTATGAGTTAATCCTGGTGACTTACTTTCGTTTTGGCTTGCCCCCACGTGTGTCATGTGGACATCCAACTACGGGTAAGTTCCTTTCACAACTTAACTCTTATCAACACGGGTTTTCCATTGCGTTGACAGTGGAGTTTTTATTCTCAAAAATGTTTTTTTTAGAAGATAGCAAGGTCGAAAATAAATACCTCACCCCCAAATTTAAAATGCGGGAATGTCCTCATTGCCCAAAAAAATTAAAATAGGTCATGCAATGGTCATAGAGTGCTTGTAAACAGAGTTTGAAAGAAAGCTTGCAAACCCCTAACTTCTAGAAATATTTCAGGAGGTGACTATTTTAAGACTAAGTTGACTCTAGTGTATACGAAAGAAATAGAAGCATATTTATCATCATTGAAATCATACTTGGATAAGAAACAGAATGTGGTAACTCACTAAATTTATCTATGTCAAATGATTGCGGTGATTAAAAAGGATGCAGTGATAAAACTTTGAAAACTAAAATGCAATGTGATAGCGCAAAATTGGAAATAAAGATAAGGAAGAGTGCACCCCCAAATTTTGCATTGTTGCCCGTATTGTATTGACGCATCCATTTTTGCGTCGATCACACTTCGTTGGGTTGCGGTGATGGAATAAGATAAGTGTTGCTTTGCGTAACATTTTTGCAATCCAGCGCCTCGATCGTTGTAAGAAAAACAAAGAGAGGGTCAAATTATTTTAAACAAAATAAAAATCGTTATCGCAATTTTGTTTTTGTTTTTGTAGAAACGATAGTGATAGTAAAGTAAGGATAAATCAGAATTGAAAAGATAGTGAAAATTCCGAGTAGTGGAGAAAAGAGTTGAAGACTTGAGGTTTCCCAAAACTT
This sequence comes from Benincasa hispida, assembly GCF_009727055.1. Lineage (NCBI taxonomy): Eukaryota > Viridiplantae > Streptophyta > Magnoliopsida > Cucurbitales > Cucurbitaceae > Benincasa > Benincasa hispida. The sequence goes on from NC_052356.1 coordinate 17,994,721, forward strand.
GCGTCCCTGATAAGTTGCGATCATTTGATAACGCAGGGACCACCTACTTTCTTCTTCATTCAAAGTCTCTTAGTTCCATGGAATCGACTTGGGTATGCTAGTCTTCTCCATGGTATTCCATCACGCCATGTGGAAGTACTTGTCGAATTATGAACAGTCCGGACCAACGTGACTTTAGCTTTCCCGAGAAGAGTCGCAGACGTGAATTGAAAAGCAAGATTTTCTGCCCGACTTGGAGGTTCTTACCGTATATGCGTTGATCATGCCAGCGCTTGGTGCGCTCTTTATAAATCTTCGCATTTTCATATGCGTTGTTCCTCCATTCTTTTAGCTCGACCAGTTGCATTTTCCGTGCTTCCCCTGCCTTCTTCAAATCAAAATTCAACTTCTTTACTGCCTACAGTGCCTTATATTCCAGGTCCAAAGGCAAGTGACACGCCTTATCAAATACCAGCGCATAGGGGGACATACCTATAGGTGATTTAAATGCGGTCCGATATGCCCACAACGCCTCGTCAAGCTTTGTTTCCCAGTCTTTTCATGAAGGCTTTACTACCTTCTCAAGTATCAAATTAATTTCTCAATTGAAGACTTCAGCTTGGCCATTCGTTTGCAGGTGGTATGCGGTGGCCACTTTGGGGAGGATATTGTACTTGCGTAGCAGCTCCTTGATATTGTGATTGACAAAGTGTGATCCTTCATCCCTTATGATGGCACGGGGAGTGCCAAAACGAGTGAAAACATTTTTCTTTAGGAACTGAGCGACTACCGCCGCATCACTTGCGGCGCATGCAATTGCCTCTACCCACTTGGAGACATAGTCGACGGCTAATAAAATATAGTGCTTACCGTTTGAAGGAGGGAATGGTCCCATGAAATCAATCCCCCATACGTCAAATGGTTCCAACTCCAAGATAGTGTTCATTGGCATTGCATTCTTCCATGAAATGTTGCCTGTGCATTGACACCGATCACATTTCATTGCGTAGGACAACATCCTTAAACAATGAAGGCCAAAAGAATCCTTTGCAAAACTTTGGCTGCAGTACGTTGCCCTCCAAAGTGCCTTCCATATGGCGAATCGTGGCACTGTGACAATATGCGTTGTTAAGCAACATCTGGTATGCATAATCGAATGATTTGGTCTGCACCTCTTTTAAATAGATTCGGCTCATCCCAATAATAGTGTCTGCATTCATTATTGAGCTTCTTCCGTTGATGGTAGGTGTAATCTTCAGGAAATTGTTCACAAACCAAATAGTTAACGATGTCCGCATACCAGGGCAATTCTTCTATGTAAAACAGCTACTCATCCGGAAACACAACACTCACCTTAGATTCATTATGGTCAACCTCGGGATTTTCCAATCTGGACAAGTGATCCGCAACTTGATTCTCTGTCCCCTTCTGATCAATTATCTCGATATCAAATTCTTGAAGGAGGAGAACCCATCTGATCAACCTCGGTTTTGCATCCTTCTTTGTCATTAAATATTTGATTGCTGAGTGATCAGTGTGAATGAGTACCTTTGTTCCCAGCAGATATGCCCTGAATTTTTACAACGCAAAAATCACAGCCAAGAGTTCTTTTTCAATGGTGGTATAATTTATTTGAGCAGGGTTTAGAGTTTTGCTCGTATATGCGATGGGTGCAAAATAGTTTTCTTCTTTTACACTAATGTAGCCTCCATCACATTCCTGCTTGCGTCGCACATGATTTCAAATGGCGTTGTCCAATCCGGCGCAATTAGTACGGGCGCGGTAATCAGCGCATCTTTTAATATTCTGAATGTATTGAGACAATTGTTGTCAAACTCAAATTTCCTGTTCGCCTCTAATAATGCACTCAGTGGTCGTGCTATTTTAGAAAAGTCTTTGACGAATCGTCTGTAAAATCCAGCGTGCCCGAAGAAGCTTCGCACAGCCTTCACGCTGGTTTGAGGTGGGAGTTTTTCAATTGCTTCAATCTTTGCTTTGTCCACCTCCAACCCTTCTCGGGAGACCTTGTGTCCCAACACTATACCCTCTTTCACCATGAAGTGACATTTTCCCCAGTTGAGCACCAGGTTCGTCTCTTTACATCTTTTCAGAATTTTCTCCCAAATTAGCCAAGCAGACTTCATTAGTGTTCCCATAAACGGAGAAGTCATCCATAAATATTTCCACTGAGTCATCGAGAAAATCTGAAAAGATCACCATCATGCAGCTCCGGAAGTGCTCGGGCGCATTGCGAGGCAAACGGCATGCGGCGAAAAAGAAGCCGAATGTCCCATATGGGCATGGGTGAATGTGGTCTCTCTTAGCCGTCCTTTCAGGCGCCTATCATGAATTTGATTTGTACCCGACATATCCATCAAGAAGCAATTAAAAATCATTCCCTGCTAGTCTGTCTAGCATTTTGATCTATGAATGTTACTAGGGAACTGTTCTTTCTTTGTGGCGCATTCATTTCAGTTAGTCCGATACATATGTTCCATCCCAGTGATGGTATTTGGCAGTATTATATTCATTATTTCTCATTGCGCGGACTACCGTTCATTCCGCCTTCTTCGGCACACATTGCACGGGGGCTGACCCACGTGTTATCTGCATTGGATAGATAATGCCCGCAATCCACCATTTTGATCAATCGCTTCTTGATGATCTCTTTCATGCAAGATTGAGTCTCGTGTTGATGTTCAATTATTTTTTTGTTGGTTCATCCTCAGACGAATGTGGTGCATGCAGTAACGTGGGGCTATATTCCTCTGATGTCAGCGAGCGTCCAGCCAATTGCTCGCACTTTTTCTTGAGACATGCTCTCAACAGCATTCTTCTTGATCTTCGTTGAGCACAGAGGAAATTATCACTCAGCCAGCTTCCATTCTGCCACACGAAATGCGTACTTCAAATGGGTTGGTAGGGTCTTTAATTCAAGTGTTGGTGGTTCCACGAGGGAAGGTTGCGTTGTTTTTCTTTCTTCTTTTGGCTCTTCTTTTTGCATTGCGATCATTTCTTCTTCTTTGTTTGTTTTTGCTATGATCGCATTGCAGGTAGCTACGAATGCGTTGGCATCCTCTTCTTCACACTCTTCATCAGACTTTTCTTCTTCAATCAAATTCAAGTCATCGTTAAAATCTTGTAGGTCTTCCTCATCCAGGAATTTCATGGCACGAATTATGTTAAATTTGAGCTTTTGTCCATTTATGCTCAAAGTGATTTCTCCCTTGTGCACATTAATTTGAGCACGACCCGTTGATAAGAAAGGTCGCCCCAAAATGTTGGGCACATCTTTGTCGGCCTCATAGTCTAGGATGATGAAGTCAACTGGAAAAATAAATTTATCAATCGTGATAAACACATTCTTCACCTTACCTTCTGGATGAACCAGAGATCTATTAGCCAATTGGAGAGTCATTGATGTGGGCACGAGTTGCCCCATATTTAATAGTCTAAAAATTAACAGCGGCATCAAATTTATGCTGGCCCCCAAGTCACACAGGGTCTTCTCAACATAGAGTCCTCCGGGGTTGTGTGGAAGCTCGGTTGAACTTGGCAACGCCCCTTGCGGTCGACTCTTCAGCTCATTCGCAATCTGGCCCATTTGCAATTCAAGGTTGCAGATGAACGTAGCCTGACTTTGAAGCACTGTCTCGTTTTTCTCGATATATTGCTTCAATAGGCTCTCTAGAGAAGAAGATTCCGTTGGTTGTTGTGAGCTACTTGCTTGGTTGCTCTGCTGACCATTGTTACGTTCGAAGAATCCGGTGGCCCTTCTTTTTGCGCCACAGATTGAAAATTTTGTTGTTGATTCTTCCAAGAAAAATGGGGTGGTTACTCCACCAGAGGTTGTAAGTGTTTGAAAAGGGATTATTCTTTACAAAATATACAGACTGTGGATTTTCCAGGTAATCTTCCATCACATGCCCATCACCGCAAGTCACACACCTTGCGGTGTTTTGACTTATTGCGTTAATTTGCCCACCTTGTGGTGTTGGGCTGTTGATCGCCATTCCTTGAATCAAATTCATCATTGCGGTCATTTGGTTTTGTAATGAAACAATGGCACCGTTATTTGCATCGGAATCTTTGAGTCTCAATCTCTGGTCACTCTCCCTCCAGTCTTCATGGTTCTTGGAGATGCGGTCCAGACTATTCTTCGCCTCCTCATAAGTTTTGTCAAGCAGACTGATGCGTTATTTTATTGAATGAAAATATGGATGAAATGTGTTAGTGGAATTACGTTGTGTACTCAAGTTTCCCAGTAGAATTCAAGTGTAAATTCCCCTGAGTTTCCTGGTAAGTCTAGGGTTGATCACAGGGACTTGTGAAAATAGTTTGCGTTGATAATTTTCTTATGAAAACTTTGCGGTAACCGGGTAAATAAATGAAGTGGTTGGTTTGTTGTTGTGTTGATAAAAAGAAATAAATAACTGCGGCGGATTTGAGAAACAAGTTGCGTTGATAGAAGCAATGAGTATGCGATGAATGGGTTGAGAAGATCTTTAGCTAGCGTTACTTGGGACTGCGTCAGACTGTGCGATCATGTTACTACCATGCACAACAAGTCATTTTCTAATGTACATGCAATGCTCCTAAATCTAGGACGCAAGTCTTGCATGCAAAATGTCCATAGAGCTTATTCCTAAGTCTCTACTCTTGTCCTATGCATTGATGCAAAATGCAAGAAAGCAAGGTGACCGCATACAATCATATCTTATTTCTAAGATGCATACGATGCGTTGATAACAAATAGTGCTTATGCCTAAGCGCCTATCTCTCGTTTATGCATTCTAATCTAGTTCTTCCAAACCTAGATTCTGACCTGACCTTCCCAAGTCTAGATCCTGTCCTTAGACTACCCTCCCGAGTATCTCTAATAGACGAATGAAGCATACAAAAACAAGATAATCACACAGAATGAATATTCCCTCGTTGTGCTAGCTAAATGCTTCTCAACCCATTCAACTAATTTAGCTACTCATGCGTGAATCACAGAGAGTGAATAGATATTGAGAAAGAAATTTCATTCTTATATATAAGTTAAGTACAAAATGCTAATGGAAGTTAAGGTAGAGAGCCTAGTAGCAATTCCTTGCTGACCGAGGCTTTTTACACTGGAATCTCTATTTTGAACTAAGATATTCCCCCTTCTGCAAGAGTCGGCCCTCTCTCCATCTTAGTAGCTTCTGTTGCTCTCTCAAGCTTGCCGGAACGATCTACCGCCACAACTTCTTCCTTGCGTTCGCTTTAAAAAGGTGAAAGAAAACTATGGACAGAGGCATTACTAAAAATGGTGAACTAATCAACTGCTCAACCCCTTCTCTGAAGAATGCACTTGGTATTTATAGGGCATCAAAAGGTGAAAGGCGGCTTCTCTTTCCTGGTTGTACAAATGGGATAGATTTAATTCCTGACTGATGCGCTGGATAATTGTCACCGATAAAGCTGGATGTACTTTGTGACCGTTATCGACTGTCAACTTAATTTGGATCCGACTGCTGTCAGCTTTTTGTCCCATTGATCTTAATTATCCTTTCGTCTGGATGCGCCCACCATATTGCGGTATTCTTCTTGGGTGAATATTTGCGAGTGCGATCAACGCAAAGTCTTGGGATGAAGTTGCGCTCGATCGATGAATTCCTATGATTGCAATCTCTACAATGCGTTAACGCATGTTCTGCATAAAAAAAATACAAAAATCAATAGTTCTAATGCGCTGACGCATGCGATCGCAATATTGTAGATTTTATGCTTAATGGACGCAATTTATCATTTTTCATCAACGCAATCCATCATTGTTTAATAACTTAGCACTATGATAACGTGCATTTCTGCCCGTTATCACACCCCAATTAAACAATTGCTGTACCTCAGTATAAGCTAAAGATTCACTTTTAGCAAGTCCACTGCAAAGTTCTTTTCCATAGATTTTCAAGTATATCTTCATTCAAATCCTATATACTAGAATTTTCTTAGTCTTATTCAAGTCTACTCTTAAGGATATTTCAAGCTAGGACTGCAAGATTTATTTCAAAAGAATTTTACTAAATCTCAGTAACATAGCATGATTTATTTTAAAAAGAAAATTTTCTACCGGCGTGACAAAAGATTTATCCTTGCACAACAATTTTCTTTATTGCTATTTTTTTTCTCCGACTTGTTGCTGATCAAGTGGCCTTTCCTTATTATCTTGGCTTGCCCCACGGTGTCAATGCGGACATCCAACTACGAGCCAATGCACTCTTTCCAGACTAAAACTACATACCGATTTGCATTGGTTGAGAGGTCATCGATTTATGATGTTGATCTAGTAACTTACTTTCTTTGGCATTGCCCCAGCTGTGTCATACGGACATACCACTAATGTTAAGTGCTTTCCAACTTAACTCTTATCAATGGGTTTTCATCCTTATGCGTTTGACAGAGTGAGTTTTGTATTCTTAGAATGTAATTTTTTTTTTAAAGAAATAGCAAGAGTCGAAAGTAAATACTCTACACCACCAAATTTAAAATGTGGCAATGTTTCCATTGCCAAATGATGAAATAAGTTATGCGCTGTTATAGAATGCATTGTAAAGAGAGTTTGAAAGAAAGCTAGCAAAACCCTAACTTCTAGAAATATTTTATGAGTGACTATCTTAAGATTTATATGACTCTAATATAGAACGAAAAGCAATAGAAACATATTTTTCATTCATTGAAATCTTACATGGTAAAGAAACAGAATGCGTAAAAACATCGACTAAATTTTCTACTTGTTAAATGATTGGGTAATAAAAAAGGTGAATGATGAAACTTTGAAAGCAAAAATGCTATTGATAGCGCAAAATTTGAAATGAAGATAAGGAAGAGTACACCCCCAAATTTGCGCTGTTGCTGCTTGGATAGACGCATCCATTCCTTGCGTGATCTTTGCTACTGTGGATTGCGGTGATGTAGTGAGATCATTTACTTCTTCTAGTGATATCTCTGCAATCATGTGCCTTAATTATTGTAAACAGACAAGAGAGGGTTAACTGATTTTTAACAAAACAACAAGCGTTTTTTTTTTTTTTTTTTTTTTAAAGAGAATAAGAAATGAAAAACTGGATAATAGCAAAATGATGAAGAGTTAATGTTCAAGAATTGAGTAAGGGATAGTTTGGGTTTTCCAACTTGCAGAGGCCTTTTCTACCTGGAAATCTCCGCTCGCAATAAGCCTTATCTGTTGTCCATTAACTTTAAATGTTCGACTGCCATCCTTTGGTGATCAGTTCCACCACACATGTGGAAATATTTCCTTGATCATGAAGGGACCGGACCAACGCGATTTTAATTTTCCCGGAGAGCGCATCCTCGAATTGAAGAGTAAGACTTTGTTGCTCGATTGGTGGTTCTTACCGCATATGCGTTTCGATCATGCCAGCGCTTGGTGCACTCTTTTATAAAATCTTCGCATTTCATATGCATTGTTCGTCCATTCTTCTAGCTCGAACCAATGCATTTTTTGCGCTTCCCTGCTTCTTTTAAATCAAAATTTTCAGTTTCTTGACCGCCCACATGCTTTATATCTAGCTCTAAGGGCAAGTGACACGCTTTGCCGAATACAACGCCATAGGGGGCATACCTATTGGTGTTTTAAATGCGGTCCGGTATGCCCACATGCATCATCAAGCTTCACTACCCAATCCTTTCGTGAAGGTTTGACTACCTTCTCAAGTATCAATTTAATTTCCCGATTGGACACTTCAGCGTGGCCATTTGTTTGCGGATGGCATGCGATGGCCACTTTGTGGAGGATATTGTACTTGCACAGCAGCTCCTTTATATTGTGGTTGACAAAGTGTGATCCTTCATCACTTATGATGGCATGAGGAGTGCCAAAACGCGTGAAAATATTTTTCTTCAGGAACTGGGATACTACTGCCACATCACTTGCAGCACATGCAATTGCCTCTACCCACTTGGAGACATAGTCAACGACTAATAGAATATAGTGCTTATCGTTTGAAGGAGGGAATGGTCCCACAAAATCAATCCCCCATACGTCGAATAATTCCAGCTCCAGGATAGTATTCATTGGTATTGCGTTCTTCCATTAAATGTTGCCAGTGCGTTGACACTAATCACATTTCATTGCGTAGTCTGCAGCATCCTTGAATAATAAAGGCCAAAAGAATCCACTTTGCAAAACTTTGGCTGCAGTGTGTTGTCCTCCAAAGTGCCCTCCATAAGGTGAATCGTGGCACTGTGACAATATACGTTGTTGAGCAGCATCCGGTATGCATAATCGAATAATTTGGTCTGCACCTCTTTTATACAGATTCGGCTCATCCCAATAGTAATGTCTGCATTCATTCTTGAGCTTCTTTCGTTGATGGTAGGTGTAATCTTCAGGAAATTGTTCACAGACCAAATAATTAACGATGTCTGCATACCATGACAGTTCTTCTATGCAAAACAGCTGCTCGTCCGGGAACACGATACTCACTTCAGATTCATTGCAGTCAACTTCAGGATTCTCCAGTCTGGACAAGTTATCTGCAACATTATTCTCCATCCTCTTTCGATCAATTATTTTGATATCGAATTCTTGAAGGAGGAAAACCTATCCGATCAATCTCGGCTTTGCGTCTTTCTTTGTCATCAAATATTTGATTGCCGAGTGATGAGTATGAATGAGTACCTTGGTTCCCAACAAGTATGCCCAAAATTTTTCCAACGCAAAAATCACAGCCAAGAGCTCTTTTTCAGTGGCGGTGTAATTAATTTGAGCAAGGTTCAAGGTTTTACTCGCATATGCGATGGGGTGCAAAATTGTTTTCTTCTTTTGCGCTAACGCAGCTCCCATCGCATACCCTCTTGCGTCACACATGATTTCGAACGACAGTAACCAATCCGGTTCAATTAAGACGGTGGGTAATCCGGTGCAATTTGCCTCTAGTAACGAACTCAATGGTCTTGCTATCTTAGAAAAGTCTTTAACGAATTGTTTTGTAGAATCCGACATGCCCCAGGAAGCTTCATACTGCCTTTATGTTGGCTGGAGGTGGAAGCTTTTCATTGCGTCAATCTTTGCTTTGTCCCACCTCCAACCCTTCTCTAGAGACCTTGTGCCCAACATATACCCTCTGTCACCATGAAGTGACATTTTTCCCACTAAGCCACCTAGGTTCGTCTCTTCACATCTTTTTAGAATTTTCTCCAAATTGGTCAGGCAGACTTCATAAGTGTTCCCATAAACGGAGAAGTCATCCATAAATATTTCTACTGAGTCCTCGAGAAAATCTGAAAAGATTGCCATCATGCACCTCTGGAACGTGTTTGGCGCATTGCAGAGGCCGAACGACATGCGGCGGAAAGCGAATGTCCCATATGGGCAGGTGGATGTGGTCTTGTCTTGGTCTTCAGAAGCTATCATGATCTGGTTGTACTCGGCGTATCCATCCAAGAAACAGTAAAAATCATTCCCTACCAATCTATCCAGCATTTGATCAATGAATGGCAAAGGGAAATGATCTTTCTTTGTGGCCGCATTAAGTTTGTGGTAGTCCATACATATGCGCCATATAGTGATGGTCCTCTGCGGTATTAATTCATTGTTCTCATTGGGGACTACCGTCATTCCGCTCTTCTTCGGCACACATTGCTCGGGGCTGACCCACATGCTGTTAGCAATGGGATAGATAATGTCTGCATCCAACCATTTGATAATCTCCTTTTTTACGACCTCTTTCATCGCAGGTTTAAGTCTTCGTTGATTTTCAATGGTTGCCTTGTGGTCATCTTCGAGATGAATGTGGTGCATGCAGTACGCAGGGCTAATTCCTCTGATGTCAGCGAGTTTCCAGCCGATTGCTCAAAAATACTTCTTGAGAATGCTTATCAACGCGTTCTCTTATTCTGCGTTGAGTGCGGAGGAAATTATCACTAGCAGCTTCTCATTCTGCCCCAGGAATGCGTACTTTAGTTGTTCGGTAGGGTTTTTAGTCCAAGGGTTGGTGGTTCCACGAGAGAAGGTTGCATTATTTTTCTTTCTTCCTTCAGCTCTTCTTCTTACGTTGCGATCGATTCTTCTTCTCTGTTTGTCTTTGCTACGAGCGCATTGCAAGCATCCTCTTCTTCATACTCTTCATCAGACTTTTCTTCTTCAATCAAATTCAATTCATCTTCTGAATCTTGCAGGTCTTTCTCATCAGTAAATTTCATAACGCGAATTATGTTAAATTTGATCTTCTATCTGTTGATGCACAAAGTGATCTCTCCCTCGTGCACAGTAATTTGAGCACGACCTGTTGATAGGAAAGGTCGCCCCAAAATGATGGGCACATCTTTATCGGCCTCATAATCCAGGATGATGAAATCAGTTGGCAAAATGAATTTATCAATCGTGATCAGCACGTCCTTCACTTTTGCTTCTGGATGAACCAGAGATCTGTTAGCCAACTAAAGAGTCACGGATGTGGGCACAAGTTCCCCCACATTTAGTTGTCAAAAGATTGACAGCAACATCAAATATATGCTAGCCCCTAGGTCACACAGGCTTGCCCAATATAGAGCCTATGGAGCAAGGAATAGTGAATCTCCCAAGATCGCTCATTTGTAATTTGTTGTATACTTTGTTAATATTCAATACAATTGAGTACATATTCACTCCATTGTTGCTTGTGCCTTTTTCTTTATCATCCTTTGTCAATATTTGCGATATTCTCAATCTTTTACTTTTGTGTTCTTCATTGCGTTGCTATGATGTAATATATGTTTATACTTAGAAACATTTCCCATACTTAGTAAATTCTGACGAACACTTAGTTAATTCTTAGTTTAGCAGTACTTTACCTTTTATCTTCCAAAGTTCTGCTGAAACCTTCTTTTTGAAATTTTCTTCTATGTGTTTGTCTAGTCTATCCAAACAACGCAATGAGAACCTTGCTCATCTTTAAATTTGGGGGTAGAGAAGGTCTGAGCAGATGAGATCAAGAATATGCAGTATTTAAGAAAATGCGTCCATTTCCAAAAAAAAAAAAAAAAAAAAAAAAATTTCATACAAATCTCCAATGTCAACGCAAAGGAAATCCTTAAAATATTCCCAACCTGATAATAGTTTAGTTTTGAAAGGAGCCTGCTCGTAGTTGGATTTTCGTATGACACCGGTAGGAGCAAGCCAAAACGAAGGTGGGTTTCCAAGAACAACGCAATATGAAATATGAAAAAGAAAAGAAAAATAAATGCAAGAGACAACTCCTCTGAATATCATGAGTAAAAGTTGAAATTAGCACATAACCATAGTTGGATGTTCGCATGACACCCGTGGGGACAAGCTAAAACGAAGAGTTTAACCACGATCAACAGTCTCTAAATAAATGACACAAAGGTTTTGACCACCGCATATAGATACATCGAGTTATTCTAACAAGAAGAGATAAACATTCTATTTTGAAAAATTAGAAAAGCATTTTTTAGCAGAAATTTGTTATATAGAAGAATAAAGTAGGGCTTGTTAAGAATTAGCAAGGATAGAAGGAAAGTGCAATCTCACGTAATGTGTCTAAGTGTAACATTCGGAGCAACCAATTGTCGAAAAAATATAGGATAGGAATTGAGCATGATTACCTAAGTAGAAGATATGTCTGAGGACAAGCATATATCTAAATTTGGGGGTGTGATAACTTGTAGAAATACAAGTTATTTAGACTTCCTTATCTAGATATTGCGGCCAAAAGAGAATAAATATGTGTCAATTGTATGAAAATTAGCTTCGACATACAATAATTATGAATTATCGCAATTACACCCACTAACATCTTTAAGATGGAAGGAAAGGAGAATTTTACTGTGTTTTGTAGGAAATCGAGTCACCGCTTGCGCTCAAGCCTCAAGAGAAACTGATCAACGTATCTCTATCACATTGCGCCCGTCAATCAACAATGAAGAGACGATTAACGCAATGACGGCGCAATGCGCTAGTCGATCCAGAGCTGACTTTCAACCGCATGCGGTAATAAAAAAAAACACCGCATGCGAACACTCGATCGAAAGATGTAGCTGAGCAACGCAAAAGCGGAGGATTGAGATACGTGTACAACCAACGGTTGTGCAGAAGACGGAGGCTAAGAGGTTGGCTCATTCACTAGAGCCAAATAAAATCAACTCATGGGACCAGTTGGTTGAGAGGTTTATGAAGAAAATTTTCCCGCCCGCCGTCAACGCAAGAAGACGGAGGGATGTGTTAAATTTTGAACAGATGGAAAATGAAACTCTGAACACCATTTGCGTGCGATTCAGAAGACTAACGAAGAACTGTCCGTACATCGGGATTCCCGATTGCGTTCTAATGGAAACTTTTTATAATGGCTTGGATCGATCAACGCAGGCAGTTGCTGACGCCTCCGTGGCAGGAGGGTTCATGGACAAGACATATACGGAAGAAAAGATCATCTAAGATCGCATTTTGCGAAATATAAATGATTGGATGGATAACGGGTATGAGGGAAGAGGCTCGGAATGAAGAAGAACAGAAAGTGCCATTATACCAGCTGATACAATGGCCACTCTGGCCGCCCAGATGGCCACAGTAACCTCGCTCCTCCAGACTATGGCTATTAATCAGGGACATCTCTCTCAAAGTGCAGCGTAAGCCAATGCACTGACGCAAGTGGCAGCAGTAAGCTGTATCCAATGCAGAGAGGGGCACTCAGTGGAAGTCTACTCGTTAAATCCACAATCCGTATACTCTATTCACAATGACCCATTTAGCAACACCTACAACCCTGGTTGGCAGAATCACCCCAACTTCAGTTGGGGAGAGAATCAAAACCAGGGGGGCCAAAGGAATCATCAGAACGTCATCCCAGGAATCGAGGTAATCCTCCAGTTTCGATCATCAGAATCAAAGCCAAGGTAATTTTCAGAGTAGATAGCCACACGACCAACCGTCCTCTTCCAACACCTCTTCTAGTACCTCGTCTTTAGAAACACTACTGAAATAATATATTGAGAAGAACGAGGCAATCATGTGGTCGCAAGCTTCCTCCATAGAAATTTGGAGGTGCAGGTTGGACAGCTTGCGAACGAGCTTAAGAATAGAGTGCCTGGTATGCTGCCCAACAACTTGAAAGCACCGGAACAAAGCGGCAAAGAATAATGTCAAGCAGTGACATTGAAAAGTGGTAAGAAGGCGGTCCCCGTGCCACCAGTACCAGAATCAGTAAAACGACCAGAAGACTCAATCACCAATAATGACCACTCAATAACAAACAATAGATCTACCAGTTTAGAAGCAACTATCTCTACAAAAAATGAATCTCAACAAGACTCAGAATCAAAGTCATTGCAACCTCCAACACCAAAAACACAGCAAGCAAGGGACCTCAATGAACAGTTAAACGATCAGGAAGTATGGCAGAATCCTCCACCTTTCCCGTCTAGGCTGAAAAAGAAAGATGATAGTCAATAATTCAAGAGGTTCCTGGATGTTCTCCGACAGCTACATATCAACATTCCCTTAGTAGAGGACTGGAACAAATGCCGAGCTATGTGAAATTCCTCAAGGACATACACGCCAACAAGTGAAAGGTCGAGGAAAATGAAACTATCGCACTAATGTATGAATGTAGTGCGCTCTTCCAGAATAACAACCCCAAAAAAATGAAAGATCTAGGGAGTTTCACATTACCATGCTCAATAGGGGGTAAAGAAGTCGGAAATGCACTGTGTGACTTAGGGACAAGTATAAACCTGAGCCCTTGTCAATCATCAAGAAGTTAAACATCGGCAATGCAAGACCCACCACAGTTACGTTGTAGTTAGCTGACAGATCAGTAACGCATCCAGAGGGCAAGATGAAGTCGTACTTGTGCAGGTGGATAAATTCATCTTTCTTGCTGACTTTATTATATTGGATTACGATGCTGACATTGAGGTTCCGATCATCTTGGGTCGCCCGTTTCTCGCAATAGGGCGAGTGCTGATCGACGTGCTGAAGTGAGAACTTACCATAAGAGTCAAAAATCGATAGGTAAAGTTCAACATTCTCAATGCGTTGAAGTACCCAGGTGATATGGAAAACTGCCAATATGTTGAAGAACTATAGGAAGAACATTGGCACGAGTTTCGAGAAGAATAAGAGGAAAAAGACTTTGAGATTGACGAAGTGATGGAGGAGAATTGTGCCGCAATACAGATTGAACCAGATTTTGAAACAATAAAGCTATCTGAACGAGCAATACAGTGAACTAAGCCATCTTTGGAAGAACCATCCATATTGGAGTTGAAGGCGCTACCAGTGCACCTCAAATATGTTTATTTAGGAGGCAACAACACTCTACCAGTTATAATCTCTGTCTCACTTAGTAAAGAGAAGGAGGGAGCACTTATTCAGATCCTCAAGAAATATGTGAAAGCCTTGGGATGGACCTTCGAGGGATCAGTCCCTCGTATTGCATTCACAAGATCCGTCTTGAGGAAGGAAAAAATGGATCCATAGAGAGGCAGCGCCGTTTGAACCCTGCCATGAGGGAGATTGTAAAGAAAGAGATTGTGAAGTGGCTTGATGCAGGCGTCATTTACCCCATATCTGATAGCAGTTGGGTAAGCTTAGTGGAGTGCGTTCCAAAGAAAGGGGGAATGACAGTCGTCACCAACAACAAAAATGAATTAATTCCTACTAAAACAACCACAGGGTGGAGAATATGCATGGATTACCAAAAGTTAAATTTGACCACAAAAAAGGACCATTTTCCACTCCCGTTTATTGATCAAATGTTAGATCGGCTTTCAGGGAATGAATTCTTTTGCTTTCCTGATGGCTATTCAAGGTATAACCAGATCGTGATTGCACCGAAAGATCAGAACAAAATAACTTTCACGTGCCCACATTCTGACTCCGTAATGCACCAGGCACCTTCCAAAGGTGTATGATGGCCATATTTTCAGATTTTCTGGAGGAGTCAGTCGAGGTGTTCATGGATGACTTTTCGGTTTTTGGCAACACCTATGACTCTTTTTTATCAAATCTGGAAAACGTTTTGAAGAGATGCGTTGAAACCAATTTGGTTCTAAACTGGGAGAAATGTCATTTCATGGTAGAAGAAGGAATTGTGCTAGGTCACAAGATATCAAAGGCAGGGTTAGAAGTTGATCAAGCAAAAATTGACGCAATATCCAAGTTACCACCACTAGTAAATGTGAAAACACTTAGGAGTTTTCTGGGTCATGCGGGGTTCTATCGAAGATTCATCTGCAACTTTACTCAGATCGCAAGAACCCTAAGTGCCCTCCTCCAGATTGACCGCGAATATGATTTTAATGACGCATGTGCCGAAGCGTTCCACACGCTGAAAAATGTGCTCATCACCGCATCTATTCTTGTTGCGCCCCATTGGACGCATCCATTTGCGTTGATGTGTGACACCAGTGGATATGCAATGGGCACAGTCTTGAGTCAGTGCAAAGATAAGATTTTATGTCCTATCTAATATGCCACCAAGCCGCTGAATGATTAACAAGAAAATTATACATCCACAGAGCAAGAAATGCTCCCAGTGGTGTTTGCCCTGGAGAAATTTTGGCAGTACCTGATTGGATCAAATGTAGTGGTCTATACTTATCATTCTATGATCAAATACCTCATGAAGAAAAAGGATGCAAAACCAAGACTGATAAGGTGGGTATTACTCCTGCAAGAATTTGACCTAGAGATCAAAGATCGCAAGGGCACTGAGAACCAAGTCATTTATCACGATTAGAAAATTGCGAGGTTCAGAAGAAAGAGAAAGAAATTGAAGAGAGATTCCTTGACAAGCAACTTATGATGGTATGCGTTAATGTCCCATGGTATACAGATATTGTAAACTTCATTGTTTGCGGCCAAGTACCAGAAGATTATTCATACCAGTAGAAGAAGAAGTTGAGACATGAAGTCAAGTTTTATTTCTGGGATGACCCCTTCTTTTATCGACTCGGACCTGATCATATTCTGCATCGATGCGTTTCTGAGCACGAGACCAAACACATTCTACAACTTTGTCATGAGTCCCCTTATGGAGGACATTTTGGGGGGCAGCGAACCGCCGTAAAAGTCCTACTGAGTGGCTATTTTTGGCCAATGCTATTCAAGGATGCCCATGCCCATGTTGTGCAATGCGATAGATGCCAAAGAACAGGNTATTTTTGGCCAATGCTATTCAAGGATGCCCATGCCCATGTTGTGCAATGCGATAGATGCCAAAGAACAGGTAACATGTTCAGATGGGATGAAATGCCTTTGACTTCGATCTTAGAAATTAAACTGTTTGATGTATGGGGAATCGACTTTCTATGCCCATTTCCGCCTTCAGAGGGTCATGAATATATTTTGGTTGAGGTTGATTATGTTTGAAAGTGGGTTGAGGCCATCACATACGCTAAAAACGATGCGGCCACGGTGGCAAAATTTCTCAAGAAAAATATCTTCACGCGATATGGAACGCCCCGTGCCTTAATTAGCGATGAAGGAAAACATTTCATCAACAACATCATCACCAACCTGTTGATCAAATTCAATGTCAGCCATAGAGTTGCAACTACATATCACCCACAAATCGATGGGCAGGTAGAAATCTCTAATAGAGAAATCAAGACCATCTTGAAAAAGGTAGTCAGTACCTCCAGGAAAGATTGGTAACCCAAGCTAGATGAAGCACTATGGGCATACAAGAACGGCTTCAAAACTCCAATCAGTATGTCCCCATATGCCCTGGTCTTCGAAAAAGCTCGCCATCTGCCTCTCGAGCTGGAACACAAGGCAATGTGGGCAAGTAAAAAGCTGAATTTTGATATGTCAAGTGTAGGGAAGTCTGAAAGTTGCAGTTGAACGAGCTGGTCGAGTGGCGAATGAATGCCTACAAAAATTCCAAGCTATATAAAGAGCGAACCAAGAAGTGACATGACGACTGCATAAGCAAAAGGACGTTCTTCGTGGGTCAACAGGTACTTTATTTAACGCATGTTTGCGATTGTTTCTAGGAAAGTTGAAGTCCCATTGGTTTGGGCCATTCCACATCAAGACTATCTTTCCCCATGGTGCAGTGGAGCTAACAACTGAGGATGGAAACAACGCATTCAAAGTCAATGGTCAAAGAATTAAGCCTTACTATGGGGGAATGTGGAACAACGCATGGAGACCATCGACTTATGCAAGTAGGATTGACCGCTTGCAGGGATGCTATTGCGGTAACCCTGAAGATCTTTTCTTTCAATAGGCATCCCTAACATCTATTTTTACTGCTTTCTTTATCGCTTTCTTTACTGCTTTCTTTATTGCTTTCTTACCACTTTCATAAATTAGTTCATTTCTTTAATATTGCGTTATTCATCTTAGTTTATTACTTGCGTTAGTTTAATTTTATGCCTAGTAGAATGTATTTCCATTTTAGCCTTAGTTTGCATTGAACCTAATTTCTGTAAATGAATATTAAAAAGAAAAATGAACATCGCAACGTCTTATCAACTTGGTTTGGGATAAGCGTTGCGATGTTGATGATACAAAAAAAAAAAAAATAATAAAATAACATCCGGTATGCATTGCGTCGGTGGGTGAATCTTGCGCTGATAGATACACTTTGCGCTCGTCTTCCTCAAATGCATTATGTTGACAGGTGAGTTGCGTGCGAATGTACACTTCGCCCGTCCTCAGCAAAAACACACTATGTCGATGGTAGTATTGCGCTGGTAGAAATTCCGTGCACCCGTCCTCCAGAAATCCGTTGCGTTGAGGGGTGTGTTGCATTAATGCATACGTTGTGCCCGTCCTCTGCAAACATGCATTTGCGGTAACGGATGCATTGCGTTAATACTTAACATTGCGCCCGTTCGAATAAAATAAAATTATAAAATCTTCACAGAGAGAGTAGTTGAATCGTTTAAGCTTCTGAGGGAATTATGACTTAGCATACGAAAGGACGTCCTTTCTGCTAAATCATAATGGGAGGAGCGCGCGGCAGGCATTTTGAGAATATCGAAGCCTGCCACACAGCGATTACGTTGGCCCATCAAGGCCCAACCTATAAAACGTGTCTCCTTCAATCGAGGAGTTCATTTGCATCCCTCGCGAAAGAAAACCCTAAAAAATTTCCTCTACATACCACATCCTTCTGATTTCCTTCCTCAGACCAAAATTTTACTAACTCTTTCACTCAACCAAACAAATGGCTGGAAAATCCTCACACTCATCTTCCCTGCCATCATCGCCTTCCCAAGCCCCCGTCACCGCACGGGAGGCGGCATTCTTCGCTGTTAGCTATCGCTTCGCCGGCCAGCCCAAGCCTTCATCAAGAATCGTCGGAAAACCCTGGTGAAAGACCTCTGTAGCCAAACCACTCACCATCCGAGAGGGGCCGAGCACGGAGAGTGCCCCTGCCAGTAGACCTGAGGTGGCACTCCCAGTACCTTCGACTGAAAGCGAACTGAAGCGAAGGGACGACAAAGAGGTATTTAGGAGTATTTTGAGTAATATGGAAAGAGAGGAGGGGTTACCGGAAGCTGGAGTTGTAAACTAGCCCTTACCTTCAGAGGGGGAAATGGCGGAAGCTTTGCGGAGAATGGCCCTGGCCATTGCGAATCCTAAGGAGAATGTTCCAACAGGCTCCAATGAGGGATCCATCAGGGCCGTTTTAGAGGTTATAGGGCCAAAGAAGCAGCCGGGGACGATCGAAGGGAAGAAGAAGAGAAGAAGAGAAGAAGTAAAGAAAAACGGGTGGAAAGAGATGAAGTTGCCCGGTTGAAAATGCAGAAGAAAGAAAAGAAGGAGAGTGAAAAGGAACAACGCAGGCGAGGAGAGAAGCGCCTGAAGAAGGAGGATAAAAGGAAGAGGGCGGAAAGCCCAGATTTTGACAGAGAATCAATCACTGCAAGGGTGGAAGAGGGGATGTGAATGCAAGTTAAAGCATCAGTGCAACCTCAAGTTTCATCACCGCATATCAGAATGGTTGCGTCTGAAGACAGAGAAGACCCTGACATCACCCCTCTTATGCGACGTCACAAGGAGAATGCACCGCAAGGGTCAACAAGTGACCCATCTTTCAATGCATAATAGAAGAAGAGGAGAGAAGAAAAAGAGAAGCAGAGGAGTAGCAAGAAAATATGTCATGAGGAGGTTCGCTGTGACAACACAAGGGTGGCAAAAGAAGAAAGAAGAAGGCTCGAGGATGAGCATCGCATATTGCTTGCCTTGGAGTAGTTTGAGAGAGAGATCAGAGAAGAAGAAGAAAAGAAAAGAAGAAGAAAGAGGAGAAGGAAAGGCGCTGCATGGCCAATGTGCAGCGCGTTAGAGAAAATAAGAGAAAAGAAGTGGAGGATTGGAAAAGGTTAAAAGAAGAGCAGCGCAAGGAAAGGGAATGCAAACAAAGACAAAAATCCCGCCTTGCGTCTGCTCAAGACAAGGGCAAAGCTAAAGTGGAGAGCAGCGAGCTTGCGTCGACCAGGAGGTGCCCATCAATAAAGAAAGAAAATGATGATATGATGATGGAAATGGGTTTCTTCCCTGCGTCGACGCCACTACCAGATCTGATCACGACTGTTGTGTTGAAACATGGGTGGGAAACATTCTGCCAATGTCCATTCATCATTATTCCTGCAGTAGTGAGAGCTTTTTATCACGGTCATCTCCTTGACACCGAAGATGCGGTGATCATAGAAGGGAGGGTGGTGCCGTTCAGTGCAAAGGACATCAATGAGATATATAAGTTGAAGAACCTCCCGGAAGCACCGGGTAACAAGTTAATTGATGATCTTGAAGAAGAACACATGGAGGATGCGCTGAAGGTATTAACGCAATCGGGCACCAATTGGTCAGTATCATTAACAGGCATTAGGACCCTCGTATCCATCAAGCTCTCCCAGTGGTGCGACTTTGGGTATTTTTGGTGAAATGTCGACTCATGCCAACAATGCATGATAAAAAAATTTCAAGGGATGGAGTCATGGCCGCATACTGTATTGTGCCCGATATTCCAATTGATGTAGGCCAACTCATTGTGAAGCAGATTCGAGGTTTTGTTGGCCATGTGAGAGGTCAATACTTCATTCCGTGGACGATTTCGAGCCTGTGCCTCTTTGTGGGTGTAGGTATTGACGAAGAGCCCATGCTTGAAGTTCACGGCATTATTCACACGAAGATCCTAAGAATTCTTCTCAAGGATTCCCCACATTGCCCCGAGCTTCTAACCAAAAGGCCCCTTATAGATTTGAATTCCCACAACCACCCAAGTAAAAAAGCAACGCTATAATGATAAAGGAAAGGAAATAGTCCAAGAACAATCACCGTAGAAGCAAACCTAAGTACCCTTGGACCCCTTGCCTTTAATCATTTGCCCACTCAGCCCTCCAATAGAGCCCTTTTCCCCACTTCTTGAACACATCACAAACCTCCTCCTTGCTCCAGATTCAAACCCCACATCTCTAGTAGCGTCCCCCCACCATCCATCTCCACTTCACTTTTCACCCCATCGCCACATGTTGATGACCCACACGGTTTGGGAGCAGGCCCTTCCGCTCAACCTCAAATCGATGTTGGTGAAACATCAACGGTGCAACCCACCATCGCATCCCTTGCTGCTGACTTAGCAGAAATGCAGTCCCTCTTTTCTCAACAACTTAACTTCTTCCGCCAAGCAATAAGAGAGTTGCAAGAGAGCAATGCAGAGTTGCAACGCAGCAATACAATGGTGCAACAGGTGATGGTTAATATTCAATGCAATATCTTTACCATTCGCTTGAACCAAAGGCAAATGGCAGAGCACAACCATGAGTACTTCAACTTTTTAACGGCATATCTACATGGTCCCATGGTGCCTCCCCCTCTACAGAAACCTCTGCAATTTCAAGAAGTGCCTCAACAAGCTCCTCCACAACATCCTCTTCAAGATCCCCCACCGCAATTCTAAATTTTGGGGTGTGTCACCTTCTCCTCAATTTTGCAAGTTTTCTTTGCGACCATTAATTCAATTTTTTTAATATAGAAGCTGTACCTTGTATTCTTTTGTACATACTTACAATTTTGTGTTGCGATGTTCATAATTCTTTGTATACTTAGACAAATTTCATACAACTGAGTAATTATTCTTTCCATATGCGTTAGCCTCTTTACTTTTATCATCCTTTGTCAATTATTGCGGTAATTCTTGTTGTAAGACCCTAAAACTAAATCTAAAGTGGGAGGTTAAATAGAAAAATCCTAAGTAAGGATAGTGGGGCAAAGGGAGAAAAACATAAAAAATTATCCAAAAAGGTGACTAAAAATCTAAATGCCTATGAAGGGCTTAAAACATGTTGGACGCAAGAAGGCCTGGAGGATGGGAGCAAGAAAACTTGAAAAATGGTTAAGGGTTGTATACAACCAATGCAAAGGCATACATGAGCCATGTGAACACGGGCAGAAAGCATGCGTCGAGTGAACATGCTAGGCGCGCAGCCCATGCATCGATGGTATATGTCAAGCGTGCAGCCGATGCGTCAGTGGTGTATGTCAAGCGCGTAGCCCATGCGTCGATGGTGTATGTCGAGCGCCCTACCTATGCATCGAACGGGCAAGTGGGCAAGCCATCCTATGCGTCGAAGCGCTGGCGAGTTTGTTGAGCAGCAATGCGTTATGCCAAGTGCACGCCAATGCGGCGAGACACTCCCATGCGGCCGAGAGTGCCTATGCGGCCAAGCGCCTAGGCAGCACATCGTGCATCGATGGTCAGCACCATGCGTCCATGCTTAGTAGGCCGAGCAAGCGCCACCTAGCAAGTTATACGTCGAGTGTGAGCGGCCACCCTATGCATTGGTGATGACCAACTCATGCGTTGGCTTAGTGAGACTTTGATGAAGGAAGGGTGAATTGCTATGCGTTAAAGATAAAAGGTAAGGCTAATTGATGGAAAACTTCAAGGGAGAATGCCAAGGGTATACGAGTATATGTCTTAAACAATTTAAGTAGAGAAAGATGTGAAGTATTTAAGTAATTTAGGTGGTAAAAGGAGGATCACATAAAATTCTAGTAGGAGGTGGCTAAAGGAGATTTCATGCAATTGAAGTCTTATCACCCTAAGCAAGAGATGGGTGAAGGAGATTTCATGCAAAAAAAAGAGATTTTAGCTGACAAGCTGAAATGAGAACAACTCAAGGCTAGGCTAAGGCTAGGCTGGGTAGACTAAGTGTTGGCAGCTGCAAAGTGAGACAAATGGGAGTTGGGTTGTCAACATGGGGTGAGTTTGAAATGCCTATAAATAGAGGGGTTGGACAAGGGGAATTCATTCATACCATCACTTAAATCGTGTGTTGAGAGCATATTTAAGGAGTTACATTTGAGTTATTAGGCTGCCAAGTTGATTGGAGATCAAGGAAGTAAGATTGCATTGGTGAGGCATTGAGTCAGCCGGACGCACAGTCAGCCCACACCATGCGCGCATGCAACGCTGCATTCGTCCGTCCACACGTTCCTCGCTCGACCATCCTGCGCGCCAGTCCAGTACAACAGCATCCCCCATACGACGCATTATGCCCAGCGCAACGCACGCTCAGCACACGCCCAACGCGACGCACGTCCAGACACACCAGTCCCTTGTGCGGCACAACACGCCCACCCTGCCTACTGCCCAATGCCAGTTGCCTACCACGGTCCAAATAACCTCTAAAGAGGCTAATTTTGGTATTTTGGCTAAATTGGAGTAGGGTAAGCTGGTGTTTTCATTATATAATAGTATTTTGGCTAGTTTGACATTATTTATTGATATAAAAAATATTAATTGAGGAATTTCCATTGATATGGAGGAATTCTCAGGAAGGTATTATCAAGGTGATTTTAGTGGAAAAACTTGCTAACGGTGCGTGTTTAATTAGTTTTATGCGTTGGTATTTGGATAAATGCATATGTAAGTACAAAATACATGCTTATGATGTTATATTGATTGCCATGATATTGTTTGCGATATTGCTATGGAAACTGAGATTATACCCAGATTACATAAGTTAACATGCTTAACAAAAGGTGCTTAGCGGGAAAATATAGTCGACCTCGGTTGGCAGGAAATAATAGTCGATGACGACCGGCGGAAAATATAGTTAAATATAGTTAAGTACCTAAGCATGACTAGCAGGATCAAAAATTGTCGGTGTGCACATTGGCGGGAGAAGTGGGTTATAGGAAAGTTTCCATAAAAAGTTGTTGTGATTGATAATGTGTCCATGATATGAGCATGCCACGTATAGCGTGGAACTGGAGGTTGATAATTGAATGAATGTACACATGATCATGCATAAATTATACTGGAATTGTGATTATGAGATTGATTTCATGTTTTGCAAAGTTGATTATTATTCTAAAAGAACCACTCTGGGGCTAGTATGCGGTCACACTCTTCAAATGTTTTCTTTATATTCCCCCCTCCCCCCCCCCAAGTAAAGCAAAGCGGCAGCTTCAGTGAAGGAGTCTAGCTAACCACACACAACCAGACTTGGTAAATTCTCAGGGCACGGTCAGATCATGTAATAAAGAATATAGGAAATTGAACTATGTGTATGAAAGTTAGATAGAATATTGTAAACATGTTGAAATCTTTAATAGATAAGGGGGGAAACATTAAATTGAAATATTGTCTTGGAATACTACTGGTGTACCCTCATTCTCCCTTCCAAGTCTTGGGGGGCTAAGGCTAGGGAGGGGGTGTGACAACTTGGTATCAGAGCAAAGGTTTACGTAAAACCTGGGAAAGATTGAGTCTAGCATAAGTATAAATAGAATCTAGGAAGAATAAAGGAAAAAGGGATAGGTTAAAGCCAAAGTGGCATCAGGAAAAGGCTTACCTAAGGTATGGAAGCCAGATAATATTACAAGATAGACTAGGTCAAAACCTAAAAAGGAATAAGTATAATGAAATATACTAGGAAAACCTAAAGTAGAATCAGGAAAGGTTAGAGAAAGAAACGAGGAATAATAAATGGACATAAGGAAACATGAGAAAAGGGGAAGTGAAAATAAAGAAATTAGTAAGTAATAACCTGAATAATGTCCACTGTAGGAAATGAATCCGAGCAGACAAGACTGGTGGTGGAATGACTCCGGAACGCGAACTGGAGACCGTGGTGCTAACCCAGGGAAAAACCTTGAACGATATGAGAATAGTGTGAATAATAATACTGAATATCCTATTACCTTGAACAATGCAAACTTGGTGGGATCCTGAACTAACATGGGATGTCCACAGTGTGGGAAAAATCATAGTGGTCTGTGTTTGAGAGGGACCGGAATTTGCTGGGGGTGTGGCAAGGTTGGCCATATCCGCAAAAAACTGTTATACTTTCTAGAGGAAAACAAGAGAGATTCAGGAAAAATATCAACGAGAACTGGCCGGAGGTTCAAGTTCAGGAAGTAACAATATATTGCCTAAACTGACGGTGGACCAAGAATGGGCGCGTGCAGGAAAGAAGGATATTCCTCGACGTATCGTGATCAAATTCAAGGAACAACCCACTTATGACTCTAACAACGTGGACTCCTATAAATTTTGTATTTTTGTAAGGAAATAGGACATGTGCAAGAGAGGTGTGTATGGAGGAACGAGAGGATGTGCCTTAACTTTGAAAACTTACGACTATCGGGGAATGAGTAAACAAAAAACCATGTAGACTGGAAGAAACTACTAATTTTGATAGCAACAATGTTCATAAATAAAAATAGTATGTTGATAACATATGTCTAATTTATATGTGAATAATTGTAGACAAAATGCTGAGAAGTGGAAAACGTAAAACGAGGCAACCCTCTGGAAACGAAAGTGAAAGTACCTCAAGCCATCCAAGAGAAAAATCCAGGGAGGAAGAACAAATGGATAAACTCACCCAAAAACTCCAAGAAAGCTTAGAAAATATACAACCTGATCCCGAGAAGAAATATGGGATTGAACGATTAAAGGCATTGGGAGCCACAAACTTTGAAGGAACATAGGATCCTGCAGATGCAGAAGCATGGATGAATCAAATAGAAAAATGTTTCGATGTGATGAGATGTCATGAAAACTGTAAGGTAAGTCTTGCCACATTCTTACTGCAAAAATAGGCAGAAGATTAGTGGAAGCTACTAAAGAATAGGAGAGGCAATCAAGAAGAAATATATTGGGAAGAGTTTCGAAAAACACTTTTCGAAAGATTCTATCCCCGATCATTCAGGGATATGAAATAAGATGAGTTCCTACAGCTCATGCAGGGAAACATGACTGTAGCGGAGTATGAATTAAAGTACACAGAGTTATCCAAGTATGCTTTAAATATAGTGGTGGATCAAAAGGAACGTTGTCGAAGGTTTGAAACAGGATTAAAAAAAGAGATTCGAACTCCTGTTACATCAACCGCAGAATGGAGAGAATTTACAAAGCTAATAGAAGCCGCGATGTGAGTAGAAAAATTTAACGGCGAAAGAAGTAAGACCAGAAAGAGACTCATCAATGAGTCGGTGGTGGAGGGAAGAACCAAAAAATTTTACCCCAAGGGTAGAAAGCAGAAGTGGATGGAAAAGAAGAGGAGTTACCAACACTAAACTAGACCCTGAACGGGAGAGTCAAATAAAGGAGTCAATGATGAGCATTAACCAAAGACCAAGATGTCCGATCTGTAATAAATATCACTGGAGAAGATGTTGGGAACAAACCCAAGAACGGTCGCACACATGTTTTAAGTGTGGCAGACCAGGACACTTTAAACGAGAATGTCCTCAGTTGATGGATACTGGAAATGTACAACCACCAAACAACCCGGGATGAAAATCTACGACGGTTGAAGGAGGACGAACTGTAGGAGGGAGAAAAGAGGAAACAGGAAAAATGACGTTGGGAAAATTATATGGACTAACTCAGGATAGGGAAGACAATATGTCGGTGGTGGGAAAAGGGAAAGAGAAAGTTTTAGAAGACTGGAATAGAAAGTTGTGGTGTAATAAAACTGTATGAGGCAAATTATTAAATAAAAGTTCTGTTGTAAATTAAGTTTCGTTTGATTACGAGGACAAAATTATTTTAAGGGGGTGGTAAATGTAAGACCCTAAAACTAAATCTAAAGTGGGAGGTTAAGTAGAAAAATCCTAAGTAAGGATAGTGGGGCAAAGGGAGAAAAACATAAAAAATTATCCAAAAAGGTTACTAATAATCTAAATGCTTATGAAGGGCTTAAAAATTGTTGGATGCAAGAAGGCATGGAGGATGGAAGCAAGAAAACTTGAAAAAAGGCTAAGGGTTGCATACAACCAACGCAAAGGCATACATGAGCCATGCAGACACGGGCAGGAAGCATGCATCGAGTGAGCATGTTAGGCGCGCAGCCCATGTGTCGATGGTGTATGTCGAGCGCGCAGCCCATGCATCGGTGGTGTATGTCAAGCACGCAGCCCATGCGTCGATGGTGTATGTCGAGCGCCCTGCCTATCGTCGAACGAGCAAGCGGGCAAGCCATCCTATGTGTCGAAGCATTGGCAATTTTTTCGAGCAGCCATGCGCTATGCCAAGCATGCGGCGAGACACGCCCATGCGGCCAAGAGTGCCTATGCGGGCAAGCGCGCAAGTGCCTAGGCAGCACACCGTGCATCGATGGTCAGCACCATGCATCCATGCTAGTAGGCCGAGCAAGCACCACCTAGCAAGTCATGCATCAAGGGTGAGCAGCCACCGTATGCATTGGTGATCACCAACTCATGCGTTGTCTAAGTGAGACTTTGATGAAGGAAGGGTGAATTGCTATGCATTAAGGATAAAAGGTAAGACTAATTGATGGAAAACTTCAAGGGAGATTGCCAAGGGTATACGAGTATAAGTCTTAAACAATTTAAGTAGAGAAATATGTGAAGTATTTAAGTAATTTAGGTGGCAAAAGGAGGATCACATAAAATTCTAGTAGGAGGTGGCTAAAGAAGATTTCATGCAATTGAAGTCTTATCACCCCAAGCAGAAGGTGGGTGAAGGAGATTTCATGTAAAAAAGAGATTTTGGCTGGCATAATGAAATGAGAACAACTCAAGGCTAGGCTAAGGCTAGGCTGGGTAGACTAAGTGTTGGCAGATGCAAAGTGAGACAAATGGGAGTTGTGTTATCAACATGGGGTGAGTTTGAAATGGCTATAAATAGAGGGGTTAGGCAAGGGGAATTCATTCATACCATCACTTAAATTGTGTGTTGAGAGCATATTTAGGGAGTTACGTTTGAGTTATTAGGCTGCCAAGTTGATTGGAGATCAAAGAAGCAAGGTTGCGTTGGTGAGGCATTGAGTCAACCGGACGCATAGCTAGTCCACAACCTGTGCGCATGCAACGCTGCGTTCATCTATTCGCGCGCGGCTCGCTCGACGCATCCCGCATGCCAGCCCAGCGTAGCAGCCTCCCACGTACGACGCATCACGCCCAACGCAACGCACGCCCAGACGCGCCAGTCCCTTGTGTAGTACAACACGCCCACCCTGCCTACTACCGCCCAACTACCTACAACGGTCCAAATAACCTCTAAAGAGGCTAATTTTGGTATTTTTGCTAAATTGGAGTAGGGTAAGTTGGTGTTTTCATTATATAATAGTATTTTGGCTAGTTTGACATTATTTATTGATATAACAAATATTAATTGAGGAATTTCCATTGATATGGAGGAATTCTCAGGAAGGTATTCTCAAGGTGATTTTAGTGGAAAAACTTGCTAACGATGCGTGTTTACTTAGTTTTATGCGTTGGTATTTGGATAAATGCATTTGTAAGTACAAAATACATGCGTATGATGTTATATTCATTGCCATGATATTGTTTGCGATATTGCTTTGGAAATTGAGATTATACCCGGGTTACATAAGTTAACATGCTTAACAAAAGGTGCTTAGCGGGAAAATATAGTCGGCCTCGATCGGTAGGAAATAATAGTTGGTGAAAACCGGTGGAAAATATAGTCAAGTACCTTTGCATGACTAGTGGGATGAAGAATTGTCGGTGTGCACATTGGCGGGCGAAGTGGGTTATAGGAAAGTTTCCATAAAAAGTTGTTGTTATTGATAATGTGTCCATGATATGAGCATGCCACGTATAGCATGGAACTGGAGGTTGATAATTGAATGAATGTACACATGATCATGCATAAATTATACTGGAATTGTGATTATGAGATTGATTTCCCAAAAATATGTTTTGCAAAGTGATTATTATTCTAAAAGAACCACCCACTGGGCTTAGTAGCTCACACTCTTCCAAATATTTTCTTATATTCCCCCCTCCCCCAGGTAGCAAAGCGGAGCGTTCAGGAAGGAGTCTACTAACCACCAACACACCAGGACTTGGTAAATTCTCAGGGCACGGCTCGGATCATCTAATAAAGAATATAGGAAATTGAACTATGTGTATGAAAGTTAGATAAACATGTTGAAATCTTTAATAGATAAGGGGGGAAACATTAAATTGAAATATTGTCTTGGAATACTACTGGTGTCCCTCACGCTCCCTTCCAGGTCCTGGGGGGCTAAGGATAGGGAGGGGGTGTGACACTTGTCTTTTATTTTGCGTTGTTATTTGCATTGCCATGATGAGTAGTATGCATACCCTTAGCAAAATTTCTTTATACATTGCATTTTTTGCCTAACACTTAGACAATTCATTACAATAGCTCTACTTTACCTTCTCTATTACAAGATTCTGCTCAAACCTTGTTTTCAAATTTTTTAATGGGTGTTTTGTCTTTTCTATCCAAAACAACGCAATGAAGACCTTGCGCATCTCTAAATTTGGGGGTGGGGAAGGTCTGAACAGATGCGATCAAGCAGATGCGGTAATATCAGGCAAATGCATTCATCATCATCAAAAAAAAAAAAAAATCATAAAACTCCGCTGTCAGCGTAAGGGAAAATCCCAAAAATCCCAACCTGATAAGAGTTAAGTCGTGAAAGGAACCTTCTCGTAGTTGGGTGTTCGCATGAAACTTGTGGGAGTAAGTCAAAACGAAGGTAAGTTTCCAGGATCGACGCAATGAAAAAAAAAAGAGAAAATAAGATGATGCAAACTAGGCCACCGCATAAAGACACACTTCGTTTTTTTCGCAAGAAGGGGTAAAACATTCTTCTCAAAACTAGAAGGGAACTTTGGGTAGAGGTTTGTCTTAGATAAGAATAAAGTAGAGCATGTTGAAGAATTGTTAAAGGATAGAAGGAACTTGCGGTGTTGAGAAATTATGTAGAGGTGGAGCATTCAGAGTAGCCGATTGATGCAAAGTTAGGATACGAATTGAGTTGAATTTCCTTAGTCAAAGATATGCTTGAGGACAAGCGTATATCTAAATTTGGGGGTGTGATAACTTGTAGAAATACAAGTTATTTATGCTGTTTTATTTAGATTATGTGGCAAAAAGAAGGAAAAGTTGCATCAACAGTATAGAAATTGGCTTAGAAATACAAAAATTGTTAAGTTTCGTGAACACACCCACTAACCCCATTGCGATGGCGAAATGGAATGTCCAAGTCTTTGTTTTGCAGGAAATAGGTCACCGCATGTGTTAATTGCTTGAGGACAAAATGTACAATGCATCTACACAACATGCGACAATCGATCAAGAATGAAAAAGATCAACGCAATTGCAGCGCATGCGACGGTTGATCATGGATTCAAGCGATCTACGCACGTCCACCACATGCGGCAATCAACAAGAGATTAAAACAACTACACCACATGCGACGATTGATCGAAGATGTGAAGAGCAACGCATTCGCATGGACTTCTGACATGTACAGCTTTTCTGTTGTACGATTCTAACGAATTGATCATGGAGCAGAGCGGACATTTCCACTACACCATGGCAGAAATTATCAGATGTACAAAGTGGGACCACTAATACAAGAGCCAATGTCTATAAATAGGCTCCTCAAATTCAATGTTAAGGAGGCTGGTCTGAAGAGACAATACAGAGAAAATCCGGGAGAACGATGAGACGAGTTTGAAAGGTAAGTCTCCGAGCAAGAAATTCTTTCCATTCCCGAAGAAGAAGCTCTGTGCGAGAGGTCACTTCTACCTGGAAAGCAAGCCTGAGAGGGAAAATTTCCACTCCATTTCATCCACACGTCGACAAGCACAACGTCTCCGATTGAAATCTGTGTCATGATATTGACACTCTTTCCATATTTGTTTGTATTCTTTCATTCATCTAATGTGTTCATCTTTCTTTAATCTTTCATTCACAATTTGTATCAAAACGTTGATCTCTGGATTTTAAATATCATTATCGTAATCATTGTCATTTCTCTATTCTTCTCCATTCATTCTTCATCCATTTTCTCCGTCATATGTCACTAATCCCTAGGGTAAAGGGGAGGGATTAAGCGAGTGGGTAAATCCTTGTTAAGGTAATCGACTAAGTTTAGCTAAAGCAAGCTGGACGGCATCTTCACCTGTGAGAGCAGAAGTGAAGATGTTATTCCACCTATCGAGAGAGGGTTGGAAGAATGCGTTAACTAAAGTGAGAAGTATTTCCAGAAATGGAAACAACCTTGCATTCATTATGTTCATCCCTGTTTCACCATAGACATATGGGAACGCGGCTGATCACTGAAAGGTGTAAGCCAAGGGAAAGTGGAACCTCAGTTGCATTCTTAACAAGAATTTACAAACTTGCGATGTCCTTTCCCTCAATCCATTCTCTTTTTGATTCATTCACAAGACTTGCCACCGTATTCACTAGATTATCTTGAACAACTTCACAGCCAGTCCTCAACCTGTATCATTAATAGTTTAGACATTTATTTTATCAACAAAATTTAATTTATCGCAATTTTACTTTTCATTGCAATTTACTTTTCTGCACAAACCAAATTCTTTATTCTTTATGTTAAACCGGTCGCATTTACCACACTAGTATCGCATTAACAACAACAATCCCCATGTTTGACCGCAGGTCAATCTGAGAAACTTGCGTTGGAATTATACTTGGTTCCAGATTAAGAAGACTTGTGACACGCACTACATCATCGCATACTACGAAGCATATCATCATCAACGCATACATTTAGAAGTAGTATCAAAACAATATCTTTATTGCAAAGCAACTTGAGTGCATAGAGCATCATCATTTTCATTCATTAGCACATAATAAAATATAAAATATAGATAAAGAAAAATATAAATTTCGTCTATCAAGTTTTTGGCGCCGTTTCCGGGGACAAGAGCTTGATTCATTCATCAGTAGTGCTTAAGCGATAAAAAAAAGTTAAATTTTTATTATTACAGTCGTCCCAATATAATGGGCACATCTTCGTCTACTTTATAATCCAAAATGATGAAGTCTGCCGGCAAGATGAATTTGTCAATCGAGATTACGACATCTTTCAACTCTCCTTCGGGATGTATTCGGGATCCGTCTGCAAGTAGGAGAGTCTCTGTCATGGGCGTGAGTTTTCCCATATTCAATCGTTTGAAGATTGATAGCGACATTATGTTTATACTCGCCCCAAGATCACATAGTGCTTGACAATTGTAGACCCCACCAATTAAGCATGGTATCATGAAGATTCCTGGGTCGCACTTTTTTTGTGGGATTATAGCATTTTGCGTTACTACCACTGTCACGATCATTTCTTCATCATTCTGTTTCTTTTTCAATCTTTGCGTGAATGGTGGTAGCTGGACTTCTTCTATCTCGCGTTCTAGATGCTTGAGGGTGGACTCAACCTCCAAGTTCATCTTCTCCGACTCTTTTGAATTATAAGTCAATGGGTCCTCGATTGTTACTGCATTTATGTTGGTCGTGATGGGTTCCTCCCCTACTTCTGCGGTCATTTTTTCACTTAGCAAGAAGACTGCTAAGCTTTGTTCCTTTCCCGTACCCCCAGAGTTGCGCGGGAGCTCGGTTGAGCTCGGCAATGCTCCTTGTGGTCTATTTTTTAGCCCGCCTGCAATCAGTCCTAGTTCAATTTTGAAGACGATGGTTGATTTTGAAGCACTGATTTATTCTTCTCAATATACTGCTCCAACAAGCTCTCTAAGGACGAAGATTGCGGTGTCTGCGAACTGTTGGCCTTGTTATGGGTTGGTCCGTTTGTTCACGGGAAAATCCCTGGTGGCCCATCCTTTTGCGCCACTGGTTGAAAACTTTGTTGTTGATTTTTCCACGCGAAATTCGGGTGATTTTCTCCACCCGAGGGTTGTACGTATCAGAATAAGGGTTGTTCTTTATGAAGCATACTGATTGCGGATTTCCTGGGCATTCTTCCATCGGATGTGCTTCTCCACAGATGACACAACTTGTGGACGTTTGAGCAATTGCGTTGAACTGCTTTTTTTTCACTCTCGTACTATTAATTGCGATGCCTTGTATCAAACTCATCATCGAAGTCATTTGGTTTTGAAAGGATGCGATGGCCCCGTTGTTCGCGTCACTGTCTTTAATTCTTAATCTTTGATCGCTTTCTCTTCAATCCTCGTGATTTTTAGAAATACGATCAAGGATGTTCTTGGCCTAATCATAAGTTTTATCCAGCAGACCTCCACGGCTGCCGCATTGGCGGCGGTCTGCAAAGCAGGGTTCAGTCCTTGGTAAAAATTCACTATCTGTAAGCAGTCTGGTAAGCCGTTATGTGGGAAGTCTCTCACCAGCCTTTTAAACTTCGCCTAAGTATCGCTGAGCGATCTGTCAATTTCATGTTCAAAATTCGTAATTAAATTCCTCATTCTTGCGTTCTCCATTGGAGGGAAGTATTTCTTCATGAACTTTTCTATTACTTATTGCCAAGAAGTAATCTCCCCTAGTTAGAGAGAGTACGCCCATTTTCGTGTCTGCTCACACAACGAAAATTGAAACAAAGTTAGTCAAACTTCCTCGGTAGAGATATTCGGGAACACAAAGTATTGCAGATCTCTATGAAGCTCTAGAGGTGAGCGTGCGGGTCCTCGTCACGCCTTCCTCTATACTGTCCAGAAGTCTGGATCATCTGCAGCATCACCGGTTTCATTTCGAATCACGATCCATCAAGAGTGGGTCTTATGATTCTTGGGGAGAAATCGTAGAGGTTGGGTGACGCATAGTCTCGAATAGGCCTATTGCGGTCATTCTTCAATAGAATGGGATTCACCATGATGTTATTTTCATTTGGTGCTCCATTTCCAGGTTGTTCCGCCATACTATCTTTCTCTTGTTGTTGTTGTTGGCAGCTATCTCTCAGTCTTTGTCGTTCTTTCAATCTCTTGGTCGTAATTCACTAGAGATTGAAAGCTGAAAGAAATCAGAAAAATTACCGTTAGCACATTGAATTGCGGAAGTCCCCGGCAACGGCGCCAAAAACTTGATGCGTTATTTTATGTGATGAAATAATGAAAGGAATTGCGGTGATGGAAAGTACGTTGTGCAACAAGTTTTCTCAGCAGAATCGAAGTATAAATCCTACTGAGTTTCCTAGTAAGTCCAGGGTCAAACTCAGGGACGAAGGAAAATGATATGCGGTGGTAATTCTTATGTTCACTTTGTGGTAACAAGTAAATTTAATGGTTTGGTTGGTTTGTTGTTTGAAGAATAAAAAGTATGCGGAGAATTTGAGAAAAGATTGATTATGCGACAGATACACGGAGTATGCAGAGGAACGGGTTGAGAAGGTCTTTAGCTAGCGTTTCCCAAGAATTCATTAAACCTATGCGATCATGCTACACTCATGCGACAACAAATCATTTTCCAACGCAAATGCGGTAGCTCCTAATTCTAGGACGCATGCGATGAATACGATATTGTCTATAGAGCTTATTCCTAAGTCTCTACTTCTTGCTTATGCGATGATGCAAGATTCACACAACGACAAGGTGACCGCATACCATCATAACCTATCTCTAGGATGCATGTGATGCGTTAATAGCAAACAACGCTTATCCCTAAGCTTCTATCTCTTGATTATGCATTTCTAATCTGAATCTCCCGAGCCTAGATTCTAACGTGACTTTTCTAAGCCTAGATTCTATCCTTAGACTACCTCTCCGAGTATCCCTAATGGATGAATGATGCATACATAATACAAGATAATCGCATAGAATGAAGATCCTTAGTTATGCTAGCTAAGTGCTTCTCAACCCATTCGATAGATTTAGCTACTCATGCATAATGTACAGAGAGTGAACAGATATAAAGATGTAAATTCCATTTCTATAGATAAGTTCAGAGTACAAAATGACAATGGAAGATAAGGGTAGAGAGCCTGGTAGCAGTTCCTTGCATCCCAAGGCTTTTACACTGTTAACTCTACTCTGCTCAAAAGATGTTCCTGTTTCTGTAGGACTTGGCCTTCTCTCTAATCTTGATGCTTCCGGCACTTTTCCAAGTTCACTGGAACGATCTCTCGGCAAAATATCACTTCCCTCGCTTCCGCCTTCTAAGTAAAAGAAAAATTAAAAACAAGGCTACTTCTAACTATGGAGAAAATTCTCTAACTGTCGAACTCTTTCACTGAAGGTGGCCTCCGGTATTTATAGAGCTTCGGGGTGAAAGGCTTCTTCTCTCTTATGATTGTAATGATGGGATGCA
Organism: Benincasa hispida; assembly: GCF_009727055.1. Classification (NCBI taxonomy): domain Eukaryota; kingdom Viridiplantae; phylum Streptophyta; class Magnoliopsida; order Cucurbitales; family Cucurbitaceae; genus Benincasa; species Benincasa hispida. The sequence goes on from NC_052356.1 coordinate 18,029,199, forward strand.
TTAATTCTCTGTCTGATGCGCCGAATATTTGTCACCGAAAAGTGTAGTGTACTTGCTATAGTAGTTCATTAACAGCTTGTCAACTTAATTCAGAATCGACCGTCATTAGCTTTCCGTCCCATGGTGATTAATTACGCTTTTCACCCAGATGCGCCAATCATGATGCGCCGCCTCTATGTGGCAACCTTCTTGAGCAGATAATCGCGAGCGCAAATGATCGCATAGCCTTGTGTTAATGCAATCTCTTAGTGCGCTCGGCCGTTGATTTCTTTGGATCGCATCTTCTGCCTTGCGTCAACGCATTTTTTGCACAAAAATAAACAAGTTAGCTATTTTAATGTGATTGAGCATGCGACCGCAATCTTGTGAACTTAATGCTTTTGGACGCAATATTGTATATTTTGATCATTGCTATTATGCATTGTTTTATAACTTAGCACTGTAATAACGTGCATTTCTGCCCGTTATCAGCGGGGGTGTCTTATATAAAGAGTTTGTATAAGACTTGGACCACAAGATGACTAGACTCTGTATATAACACCGTTGATACTAGAGATTTACATCTTACCTAAACGACCATAGGTGACACGACTGAATCCTGAGTGTTTTGGGAACTCCTGCCTTTGAGGCGATCCTTTGATTAGTATGGGTGAGAATGGCCAGATTGCCAACTTAACATGCCTACCTTTTTGGGGACTTGTTTGATTTGGGAGCTGGGAACTCAATCCACAAGATGGAATTCACTTCTTTTCTGATGCAGGGATAAGTAGAGAGATTGCTTCCTTAAGGGTTCATTTCGGGGCTTGAACATAGTGGCCATAACTTCTTTTTAGAAGAGAAGACTTAGTCATAGTAGGACTATGACTTATGTTCATTAGAGAAATCAGTAGTACTTAAGAAGACAAATGTAACTACATGGGCATAACGGTTATTGGCCCAACAGTACTTACAAGTGATCTGTGAAGGGTTGCCACACTGTTGATTGGTTAAGATGGACACATAATATATCTATGGTAAGGAGAGTTCAGATGTCGGTCTTTAGTGGAGTGCTTGGCAGTTAACGAATGGTGGATCCCGTGACTAAAGAGTTTAGTCAGTTATTCATGTACCATTGGAGCTCTGAGCTACAGGTCCATGAGGTCCCCTTGGTAGCTCAATGGATTCAGTTGAGGATTAGTTCTTGGTGTTGATTTGAAATGTTCAAATTCACAAGAGGTATTTTGATTATATATGATATAATCGATATGATGTATGAGATATATCTATTAGAGGATTGATGTAAATGAGATCTACATTAAGTACCATGGAATAGAATAATAACTATGGTTTATATGTTTCATGAGATGAAATATTAAAACTATTGGTTATAAATGTAGTATAATATATTGTGTATCATTTATATTTATAATAATATTATGGATAATTAATTCTTTTTCTTTAATAACCAATTGAGTGGGTGGTTATTGGATTCATGGTAACCGTGAGTTAAAAGGAAAACTGTTTTCCTAATTTTAGTAAGTTTTGTAAAAGGTTTTACAAACGTTGAAAAATAGTTTTTAGTTTTCCCTTGCAAAAAGAAACTCACGCCGCTTGTCAAGTAAAGACAGATTTACTAAGCGATAGCGTGTTTTCCAAATGATTATGTAGTGTTTGTAGGCGACGGACACTGAGCTAAAGGATGAGCTAAAGGATCGCTTAACTTGTGCTAGATGATCATTTAGCTTTAGCTAAACGATTGGGCATCGACCTGTACGATAGGTCTGCGCCATCTCCCACTTGCTCAATTGTGTACACGATCAGTGTTTCTTCCTTCGTCTGCCTCATACCAGGTCCGAACAGACCCACCCTCTGTATTTTCACACCGAGAATACCAAGGTAACCTTCTTGGTGGTGTCATACTCAACTCGACACCGTCGAGTTTCTGTGGAGGCCGTTCATGTTGCTGAGGAGTTCGTGACCAAGGTGATCGCTGAGAACGAGCGCGAAGTGTTCGTGCAGTGTTGTGGTCATGTTGTTTGAGCGTTCGAGGTTGCTAAGTTCGAGCATTTGTGGGCAAGAAACGTGGAGACGAGTCTAAAAATGTTTGTACCGTTCGTCTTGTTCATTGATTATTCATGCTGTAATTTCTATATTAATTGTATAACCGCATATTTTGTGAACGACTGTAATTGGTAATTCATTCATGATTGTAATTTGGAACGATCTTATTTCTGCTGCTCATGGAAATCTTGAGTTCGATTTCCTTCAATTGGTATTAGAGCCAGGTTGTTCTGATATTCCAAATTACAACTCTATTTTGAACTTCATTTATAGTCGCGGTGGGTTTTCTGCATTTGTGTTAATCATTTTCTACATCTGTGGTTGAGTTGATGAATGTTTCAGGTTTAATTGCCTTTCGTTAAAGCTTTCTGTAATTACAAAGTGTTAATTTTAAGGGCCCCTGTGTTTTTGGGCATAATTAACTTTGTAATCGAGTCTGTAATTCAAAAAATTTGAGTTAGTCGAGTCGTTCGTGATGAAGCATGGAGATGCGGTTTTCAACAAAGAAGAAGATCAAGCGTTGGTTGCACGATCGCGTAGGCGCTAGAGATAGACGAATGTAATGGGATGTCTCTTATACACATCTAGATGTGTATAAGAGACAGATCGTGTAGTTAGCAAGCTTCATCACTTAGTTACTACCTATGCGACCGTGCTATGCGATATGGAGGCGCTAGCTAAGCGATCGCTTAGGCGATGATGCTTCGCGGCATCATAGTCGTTTAGCTAAACGATCGTGTACTTCAGGCTTCATCGCTTAGTAAAGGTACACAATCGTGTAGTAATGGCTAAACGATCGTTTAGATTTTTCTAGATGATCGTGTAGTAAATGCTAAACGATCGTTTAGCTCTGGGAGCATTAGTAAGCGATAGAGCAAAGTGTTAGACGATTGTGGGGTGCTTAGCACACGATGGTTGGAGACGTGATGCTTTTCCCGAGTGGTTCAAGACCCGATTCGCCTGTTTAAACCGAAGACTCCTCGTCTTTGTAATAGTTAGCCTTCCTTTTGTGGTTTTAAGGCAATTTTACCCGGTTCATCAACATTGGTTTTTTATACATGTGATGTATGGTGTTTATATGTCAAAGTGTTTGATATAGTTCAAAACCCAACTTAGGTTGTGCAATTCATCATGCATCATGTATTATAAATGTTATAATATTGCATGAAGAAATTACTTGAAAGCATGTACATGCATCATGATGAGGGGCAGAAATGCACGTCATTATAGGTCTTTTATTTAGAATTATGAAAGCTGTTAAGTAGGATATGCGACGATTATGTTAGGAATTCATGAGAAAACGAGTTTGCATCGATCGACATTAAGAATCTTGGCTAACCCATTATTATGTGTTATTATGCGTTCAATTGTCTATCTTTGTAGCTAATGTCGGATGCGGATGCATACGCGGAAGCCGAGCTATCGCAAAGATGACTGCATGTGGGGAATCTCTTCATTGCAGAGGCAAACGCATACGTTCAACGCATGGATGTTGCGGCCATCAACCGCATGCGTTCATCACATAGAAGTTGCGATCGTCAAGAGAATGCGGTCATCGCAAAGAAGTTGCGGCCGTTGAGCGAATGCGGTCATCGCAAGGAGATTACGGCTACATAACGATAACCATAATAGAGGGATGAACGCAAGGTTGGTGGAATGCAAGCATAAACGCATACCTCAGGAGAATCAAAAGATGATGTTGACATTTCACCTACCACACCATTAGCAGCAGATATTTAGAAAAGGACCATCGCGCTGCGAGTGTTAGATTTAGAGTAGGTTCATTAATGCTGTTGGTGATCAAGCTCTATAAATAGAAGCCGTTGAGTAGAATTTCAAATCATCCAAGGTTTTTCACTTGAGGCTCCCTGCCTTAGGGTGGATCCTTGTGGTCTAGATGAAAACGTGAAGAGAAAGCTTGAGAGTTCTTCTTCTCCTTCATCGATTCCGAGTGACGACCGGAGCCTTCGTTGGAGTTAGAGCTTGAGAGAGTCTGCTCCACCACCCATCCATGGCACCACCGGCAACCTTGACACACATCTGTTGGAAGCAAGACATTTCTTCCACTGGACCTTCCATTTCTCTCCTTTCCTTGTATTGTATTACATTTTGGCTTAAGGAATTAATACATTTTGTGATCAATGCATTTCTATATTTCCTTCGATTCTATCTCCATATCCATTTACTTAGCATCCTTAACTTGCATTGCATCACTTAGTGAGACTGTTAGAGTATCGCATACTTAATCATGCGGCATAGGAATATGAAGCATGTAGCAAACCACCGGGAGGTGTGCGTTGCGTGAGTGTTGTGGGAAAACCTCATTTGCTTAGTATGAAGCTGCAGCAACGCTGGTCTATAAGCAGATGCAATGCTTATCTATGAGTAGAATCACCAGCAACTAACTGCCTGGGAGGGTAAGTAGTTGATCGCATTAAGCAATGTAAGAAAGTGTTCACTAGGAATAGAAATAATCTTACGTCAGCCAGACTTATGTTATTACCTTGTCTTTTGTATGTGTCCATCACCCCTTTAGAGCTACTCGAGAGAGAGTCTAAAGAAAGAACCTAAGATTTGAGAGAGCTACGTTAGAATCGAGGCTCGAGAGAGCTAGATTAAGACTGCATTAGCAAGAATGGAGACTTAGGAATAAGTTCCGTTTTCCATTACACATCACGTGCATTTGCGTCGGGCATGTATAGCATGATCGCATAAGTTTTCGTTGGTTAGGATCTGTCTCTTATACACATCTAGATGTGTATAAGAGACAGCATTATATCTATTTTTCCATGCATTTTACTACGCGTCAACAGTTGCCGTGTCTCTACCTCTCATTCATACTTCTACTGCTTTGTCTGTTAGTTAGGAGTAAGAGTAGTGCCTGTCTCTTATACACATCTAGATGTGTATAAGAGACAGGCCTTAGGGCGGATCCTTGTGGTCTAGATGAAAACGTGAAGAGAAAGCTTGAGAGTTCTTCTTCTCCTTCATCTATTCCTGTCTCTTATACACATCTAGATGTGTATAAGAGACAGTGTATAGCATGATCGCATAAGTTTTCGTTGGTTGGGGTTGCCCTTGCGGTCAAGCTTAGTGTTGCAGTGAAGACATCCTCACATTTTATCTATTTTTCCATGCATTTATTACGCGTCAACAGTTGTCGTGTCTCTACCTCTCATTCATACTTCTACTGCTTTGTCTGTTAGTTAGGAGTAAGAGTAATGCTTAGCTTACAACCCCCATCATTCTTTTATTTATCCGCCGCAAGCACATCACCACATTCCCTTTAGCTAGAAGTCCCTGAGTTCGACCTCGGATCACCCGAGAAACTTGTGTTCTTGTTATTCTTGGCAAAAGCGCAAGAAAACTTGTGATAGGAATGCATGGTCATTGCATAAGATATCAACACATACATTTCATTCCAACGCATGACCACCGACGCATGAGAACCAATGCATAACCAAAGACATGCATCGCATATTGCGTTCATCTAAATTTACGTCATCACATCATGAAATATAAGAGTTATATTTTGCATGCAGTGAGCATTATCATGTATCATGCTTTTGTTATATCTTTTATAGTGTAAGGGTGAATGGAAGCATGTTTTGCTTGTTTCATTGTTGTTTTGTATAAGTGTTATATAAAAGAAGTAGCAATGAATGGACAATGCAATGAGTATGACACTTAGGCTGTTTATAAGCGTTATGAATGCCTTGCATGTGTTAGCTTCGCATGGTGGTTATTTCAATTTATAAGTGTTATAAAGGAAATTAGACCTAAAATCAATAATTCAGAGTTGCATGCGGACTTAGGGTGAACTCAAGTTTTTTAAAAAGGGTTTCAAAATTGGTTTGAGATAGACCTAAGTTCAAGTGGTTTTAAAGAGTTTAGTAACCTAGATTAATCTCTCAAAATCGGTTTAATAGGATTAAATTGGTTGGCATAAAATATTAAATTTGTTGTAAACCTATCTATAAGGGACCTTTTATCTAAGGCGGGTTCTGGCTAGGTTGGGGTTCTTAAGTTGATGGAAACGTAACACTCCTACCTGGGAACCTAGCTAGAAAGGTGAATTAGATAGATTCTCAACAAGCATGCAACGTTTTGGTCAAAGAATCCATTAAAGAGTTTAATGGATGATAATCAAAAGTTGTTTCACTATCCAAGGTAAATGTTACTCTTGGGAAAACCTAAAAGCCACTTAGTTAAAATCCTTAGCCGTGTTTTTTCTAAGTACGCTAAACCCTAGGTTATAAAATACTTAGTGGGAGGAAGAGTCGTATCAGATACGTCTATGATTCCACTCACATTTCTCCCTGTATGTTCACATTGTGAGATTCATTCTTGGCCTCGTGGTGCCCTGGGAGTATCCCCCTTCGGATGGTGTTTGCATGAGTCAATATCAATGTGAATGGAGAGATTGTTTATAGTAAGTGGGTGAAGGGTATGTGTCAACACGTCCTATGGTCTCTTTCATTGGTTCACACCGTGAGATCATTCTGTACTCCCTCGTGGCGCCTTGGGAGCGTCCCCCTTCGCATGGGTTTTGTACAATTGGTCAATATCAAGGTGAACTCCAAAAATGGATAGGGTCACTTTAGGTTTTGCCCCAATCTGATTTTTCCCTTTGGATTGGCCTTTTTGGGATGGACCTCTAGGGCTTAAAATGGTGGATCACACTTATGGGAGATTGTTAAGCAAGTCAATGATCTCTTGGCCAACTCAATGACGACTAGTCGTTATAGAAGCAAGAGTTGTTTTGGTATTAATGACTGGTTGAGATCTTCTCAATTCAAATGAGGGATAACTGACCTCCCTTTGACGACTTTTGTCCTAAACTTTTTAAGCGTCATTGCGAAACTAGATGTCTCACGGGGTTCATGTTAGTTTTGCTAAAACCTTATTGGATGTTGTGTTGTTTTTACAACGTGTATTTGCTCAAAACTTAACGTAGGTCAATGTGTTTTTCTTTTCAGCAACTTGTTAGTATTTCCATTTAAAGCTTTTATTATGACCGATTACTTACAGTGGAAAGAATTGTTTGAAATGAATTTCGTGGCAAACGACCTTGATCCCATTACTCTCCAAAAGAGGAGACAAGACAGTAAATATGATTTATTAGTCTTAGAGACGTGTCTGATAGAGAATGATGATTTTGCCTGGATCCTTGATTTAGGTGCTACCAATCATGTCAGTTCCTTTTATTAAGGATTTAGTTCCTGGAAAACGTTGCCACAGGGAGAGATAACTCTTCGAGTCGGTATTGATGAGGTTGTTTCAGCTATTGCTGTAGGCAGGCTAAAGTTATTTATTGACAAGAAACGTTATCTGTTACTGGGTAATGTTTTTGTAGTTCCTCATATTAAGAGAAACGTAATCTTGGTTTCTTGTCTCATTGAACAAGGCTATACCGCCTCATTTTCTGAGAATAAAGTGTTTATTTTCAATAATGGAATGGAGATTGGTTATGGTCCAATAGAAAATAACTTATATGTACTAAAGACGTTAGTCATAAAAGCCTTATTTAACATTGAAATATTTAGTAAGACAATAACAGCTAAAAGACCAAAGGTTTCTCCAAAAGAAAACACCCATCTTTGGCATCTTAGATTAGGTCACATCAACCTCAATAGGATTGAGAAGTTGGTGAAAAGTGGACTTCTAAAGAGTTTAGAAGAAAACTCCTTCCCGGTATGTGAATCATGCCTCGAAGAGAAGATGACCAAACGACCTTTTATTGTAAAAGGTTATAGAGGCAAGGAAGCCTTGGAGCTTGTACATTCAGACCTCTATGGTCCAATGAATGTTAGAGCTTGAGGTGGGTATGAATATTTCATCTCTTTCGTAGATGATTATTCAAGATTTAGGTATCTCTACTTCATGCAACGTAAGTCTGAAGCCCTTGACAAGTTCAAGGAGTATAAGGCTGAAGTTTAAAACTTGTTAGGTAAGAAGATAAAAACACTACGATCTGATCGTGGTGGAGAGTATATGGACCTCAAATTCCAGAACTATATGATAGAATATGGGATTGCATCTAAACTCTCGGCCCCTGGTACACCTCAGCAGAATGGTGTATCAGAAAGGAGAAACAAGACCTTGTTGGATATGGTTCGGTCTATGATGATTTATGCTCATCTTCCAGACTCATTTTGGGGTTATGCAGTGGAGACTGCATGTTATATCCTGAACAACATTCCCTCGAAAACTGTTTCTAAAACACCTTTTGAGTTATGGAGAACCCGTAAAGGTAGTTTATACCACTTCAGGATTTGGGGTTGTCTGACACATGTGCTTGTGACTAACCCAAAGAAGTTGGAACCACGTTCGCAGGTTTGCCTCTTTGTTGGCTATTCCAAGGAAACGAGAGTTGGATACTTCTATGATCCAAGTGAGAACAAAGTGTTTGTTTCCATAAATGCTCTCTTCTTGGAAGAAGACCCATGCGGGATCATATGCCACGGATTAAGCTCGTTTTACATGAGATCTCAAGTGAGACTGAGATTGCGAGGGTTCAACAAGAGTTGTTGAACAGGCATAGATCCATGGGAGTTGTTGAGGTCGGAACGTCTAGTCAACCAGCTCAAGAATTGAGACTGCCTCGACATGGTGGGAGGGTTATAACCCACCGGATCACTACATGGGTTTGAGATTGAGACGCAATCGGGAATCACGATATGCGGGCAGTTTTTCACCAACTTTCTAAATCGCACCCAAGCGATGCTTAGGGTCTCATTCTCTTTTTGTTCAAAGTTCAGCACATCCTTCCGTCTTCTTGCATTGACAGCCGGTGGGAAGAACTTCTTTCATAAACTGCTCAACCAATTGCCCCCATGACGTGATTTTCTTGAGCTATAGTGAAATAAGCCCACTTCTTAGCCTCATCCCTAAAGGTGTAAGGGAATAGATAGAACCTAATATTGTTCGGAGTCACGCCTAGTAGGGAGAAATTGCCGCACATCTCAACAAAGCTGGTCAGGTGGGCATGCGGGTCTTCACCTTGCAGAGCCCCAAACTGCCCTACGTCCTGGATCATTTGTGTAACATGACTGGCTTGATTTCAAAGTGGGCATTCTCCTCAACAGTTGGCCTTGAGATTCCAGGCAAAAATTCATACAGGATCGGTGCCGCATAGTTTCGCTTGGGATATTGCGATCGCTGCCAAGAATACGGATCCTGGGCCGGGTCGAACAACCCCTTGATTTCATATCTGGCACCGCTTATCCTTGAGGAGTTGACTATGAGGAAACTTTCTCACCTCTTGTCATGCTTAAGTCTATTTAGGATTCTCCGGGTCCATAGCTACATTTTTTTATTTATGAAATATGGCAAATGGACGTCAAGACTACCTTTCTTAATGGTAATCTTGAGAAGACCATCTGTATGACTCAACCAATAGGGGTTCATAGTTCCAGATAAAAAAGCAAAGAGTTTGCAAGCTTAATAGGTCCATTTATGGTGCTGAAACAAGCATCTAGATCTTGGAACATCAGATTCGACACCTGTTGTCAAGTTGTTTGGCTGACCAGAACATTGAATGAGCCTTGTGTATATAAGAAGTTCGATCAACAAGCTAACAGTAGCTTTACCTGGTACTGATGTGAATGATATTCTACTCATTGGGATGATGTAGGTATCTGACTGACATTAAGAGTTGGCTAGCTGCCCAGTTCCAAAATGAAAGATTTGTGTTAGAAACCACAGTAATGTTCTCTGCGGATTCCAGATTATTCGGGAATCGCAAAGACAAATAATAGCCCTGTCTCAGGCATCATACATTGATCAAATGTTGATCAGGTACAGGATGCAGGATCCAAGAGTGGTTTATTAACCCTTCAGGCATGGATCGTTTTGTCTAAGGATCATTGTCCTAAGACACCTCAAAAGGTTGAGAACATGAGACGGTTTCCCTATGCTTCTGCTGTAGGAAGCTTGATGTATGCAATGTTGTGTACCAGACCCGACATTTACTATGCAGTAGAGATTGTCAGTCAGTCCCAATCCAATCCAGGATTTGATCACTGGTCGGTTGTCAAGACGATCCTCAAGTATCTTCAGAGAACGAGGAACTACATGCTTTTATATGGAGATAAAGATCTGATCCTTATAGAATACACAGACTCTGACTTTCAGACTAATAGAGATTCTCGCAAATCGACATCGGGGTCAGTGTTTACTGTAACGCGTTTGGTATGTATGATATTAAATGCTCACAATGATGCGATACTACTACTACTTATGCGTTAATTAGAGATTGCTCAGGAAGTATGCCCTGCGTTGTCACAAGTTTCCTTACGATGGAACCAAGTGTAATTCCACCGCAAGTTTCTCGATGTGATCCGAGGTTGAACACAGGGAAGTGGTGCCGGTAATTGCGGTATGTTCATGGTACATGCGACCAGGTTTTTATTTCTTTATAAAAGGTGTGTACAGTATGTAAATTGCAGTAAAATAAAGGAATGTGGTAAAGATGCGATAAGACATAAAAATACAATAAACCTAAGCTAGATGTTACAAGATACAGGCTTTATGTGCAAGATACTAGGATTAAGGCTGGCGGTGAAGGTTGTGCAAAGACATGGGATGCGGCGACAAGTCTTGTGAATAGATTAAAAAGAGAAAGATAACTATTACAAACAACGCAAGTTCTTAATTGAATTGAAAGTACAAATACTGTTCCGCTCTTCTCTTAACATACACCTCTGAGTGATCGGCCGCATTTCCCACATGTCTATGGTGAAACAGAGTCTAATGTAATGAATGCAAGGTTGCTTCCATGTCCGGAAGTACTACTCGCTTTAGTTAACGCACTCTTCTGACCTTCTCTTGATAGATCTGAATGACATCTTCACTTCTGCTCTCACAGGTATAGATGCCGTCTAGCATGCTTTAGCTAAATGTATTTTATAACTTTAATACATATTAAGTTCTTGGTAATTCATATTGCTCATCAAGGGATTAAGAAAACATCATGAAGAAAGTGACTAATGGGTGAATAGAAATAGACAAATAACAGTAAATGAAATCTTTCGAAACATTTAATATTTCTACTAAGTGTTTTATACATGATATGTGAATGAAGAGATAAAGAAAATATGGAATACAATGAAAGAGAGATAGAACAGATACAATCCGATGCCAATGTCTTAGCAAAGATTTGATGGAGATCTGCTTGCCGGATCGGATGGTTTTGATGGCAGGAAGAGCTTCCCTCTCAGGCTTGCTTCACCGGTAGCAGGGGTCTCTACACAGAGCTTCGATTGAGTATATGACAGGTCGAATATGAGATTTACCTCTTGGCCTTATCTCGCTCTCTTCCCGGATTTCTTCTCTTTAGCACTCATCTCAACCTTTTCTCTCTAAAAAATTATAGCACTTAGCCCAGTATCCAATAGCATACTTTTCTCTGAAATCACTGGGGTACTTATAGGAGCAGATTCTTTGACTCCAGCCTTATGGTCCCCATGTGATGGTTATAGTAATTCTACAGATGGAGGGATATTATTCCTTCTGTCATGCAATCAGACCATCAATTTTGCACAACTGTTAGTTGTACACGTGTCTCAATCCTTCGCTCTCGTGTTGCTCAGTTGCATCTTTCAATCATGGGTTCACATGCAGTGTTTGTTTTTATTACCGCATGCGATCGAAGCGTAGCTCTGGACCGACTGTCGCATTGCGCCGTTACTTCGGTAATCGTCTTTTCATGGTTGATCGATGGGCGCAATGTGACAGAGATGCGTTGATTTTTTTCTCATGAGCCTTGAGCCCAAGCAGCGACTTGGTCTCCTGCAAAACAGAGTAAAGTTTGGCTTGTTCTCCATCTTTTTGGCGTTAGTGGGTGTAAATGCAAACATTTATAATTATTATCATACTAGGTTAATTTTCATACAATTGGTGCATAATTACTAACTTTTGGCCGCAATATCAATATAAGGTGGCATAAATAATTTGTATTTCTACAAGTTATCATTTACTCTAAATAGAGGGGCTGTAGTCTTGTGAAGCATCAAGCAAGGATGCATCGCGGACTCCACTATGGAAGCTGAATACGTAGCCACTTGTGAAGCAACTAAGGAGGCTGTTTCGCTGAGGAAGTTCCTTTCAGATTTGGAAGTTGTTCCAGATATGGATTTGCCGATGACACTGTATTGTGATAACAGTGAGGTTGTGGCAAATTCGAAGGAACCTCGAAGTCATCGTCGGGGTAAGCACATCGAATGGAAATATCACCTGATTAGGGAGATTGTGCATCGCGATGATGTGATAGTCATGAAGATTGCATCGAAGCACAACGTTGTTGATCCCTTTACAAAGGCCCTCACGGCTAAAGTTTTCGAGGATCACCTGGAGAGTCTGGGTTTACGGGACATGCAACATCCTGTCTAGGGCAAGTGGGAGATGGTATTGGGGTATGCCCTAGTTTATTGTATATTGTAAATTTTTTATATTGTATTGTACATTAGTCTTCCGAGTCATTAGGACAAGTGGGAGATTGTTGGGATTGGTGTCCTCATTCTCCCGGAGTATCGTTGTTTTGTAAAGATATACATTGTTTAATCAATAAAATAAGTGTTATTTAATTCTGGCATTTACTCATATCCAATAAACAAAGCTCCTTAGTTATCTTATGTGAACTTAAGCATGTATATGTGATATACAAGTGGATCATGCCTTAAGTGATAACCTAAATAGACCTGTAGTATAAGAATTAAGGTGGGATACCTGATCCTGGTGACACTATGGATACAACTTTCTTTGTAGAGGTTTGCAAGTGTTGTAAACTACTACAAATGGTAGATCCTGACCATTCATTTGGAGACGTGCAAGCGGAGGTGTCCTATACAAAGAGTTTGTATAAGACCTGGACCACGAGATGACTAGGCTCTGTATATAACGCAGTAGATACTAGAGACTTACATCTCACCTAAACGACCATAGATGATACGACCTGAATCCTGAGTGTTTTGGGAACTCTTGCCTTTGAGGGTGAACCTTTGATTAGTATAGGTGAGAATGGCCAGATTGCTAACTCAACATGCCTACCTTTTTGAAGACTTGTCTGATCTGGGAGCTGGGAACTCAATCCACAAGATGGAATTCACTCATTTCCTGAAGCAGGGATAAGTAGAGAGATTGCTTCCTTAAGGACTGATTCCAAGGCTTGAACATAGTGACCACAACTTCTCTTTGGAAGAGAAGACTCAGTCATAGTAGGACTATGACTTATGTTCATTAGAGGGATCGGTGGTACTTATGTTCATTAGAGGGATCGGTGGTACTTAAGGAGACAAATGTAGCTACAGGGGCATAACGGTTATTGGCCCAACAGTACTTACAATCAATCTGTGAAGGGTTGTCTTACTGTTGATTGTTTAAGATGGACACATATTATATCTGTGGTAAGGAGAGTTCAGCTGTCGGTCTTTAGTGAAGTGCCTGGCAGTTAACGAATGGTGGATCTCGTGACTAAAGAGTTTAGTTAGTTATTCACGTACCGTTGGAGCTCCGAGCTACAGGTCCATGAGGTCCCCTTGGTAGCTCAATGGATTCAGTTGAGGTTTAGTTCTTGGTGTTGATTTGAAATGTTCAAATTCACAAGAGGTATTTTGATTATATATGATATAATCGGTATGATGTATGAGATACATCTAGTGGAGGATTGATATAAATGAGATTTACATTAAGTACCATGGAATAGAAAAATAACTATGGTTTTACATGTTTCATGAGATGAATATTAAAAACTATTGGTTATAAATGTAGTATAATATATTGTGTATCATTTATATTTATAATAATATTATGGATAATTAATTCTTTTTCTTTAATAACCAATTGAGTGGGTGGTCATTGGATTCATGGTAACCGTGAGTTAAAAGAAAAATTGTTTTCTAATTTTAGTAAGTTTTGTAAAAGGTTTTACAAACGTTGAAAAATAGTTTTGAGTTTTCTCTTTCAAAAAGAAACTCATGCCGCTTGTCAAGTAAATACAGATTTACTAAGCGATAACGTGTTTTTCTAAACAATCATGTAGTGTTTGTAGGTGACGGACACTGAGCTAACGATGAGCTAAAGGATCGCTTAGCTTGTGCTAGATGATCATTTAGCTTTAGCTAAACGATTGGGCATCGACCTTTATGATAGGTCTTTTCCATCTCCCACTTGCCCAATCGTGTACACGATCGTTGTTTCCTCCTTCGTTTGCCTCATACCAAGTCTGAGCAGAGTCCACCATCTAGATTCTCACACCAAGAATACCAAGGTAACCTTCTTGGTTGTGTCATACTAAACTCGACACCGTCGAGTTTCTGTGGAGACCGTTCGAGTTGCTGAGGAGTTCGTAACCAAGGCGATCGTTGAGGATGAGCACGAAGTGTTCGTGTAGTGTTGCGGTCGTGTTGTTGGAGCGTCCGAGGTTACTGAGTTCAAGCATTCATAAGTAAGGAGTGTGGAGGCGAGTCTAAAAATGTTTGTAGCTTTCACCTTGTTCATTTATTGTTTATGCTGTAATTTCTGTATTAATTGTATAACTGCATGTTTTGTGAATGACTGTAATTGGTAATGTTCATTCATGATTGTAATTTGGAATGATCTTATTTTCGCTGCTCATGGAAATCTCGAGTTCGATTTCCTTCAGACATAAATACATCTACAGTGAGGAGAGTGCAACTATCGAGCTATAGTGGTATGCGTTAATAGTTAACGAAAAGTAATTAATTCGGTTTAAAAACTTTAACCAATTGATTATAAATCGTTGGAGCTCATGATTTGTATGTCCATTAGGTCCCTCTACTATCTCATAAATTCGAATAATAAATTGAGTATTGATTGGATGAATTTTGAATTTAGGGTTATGAATTTAAAATGTTCAAATTCGATTCCAGGGTTTTCAATTGATTGTATACGATGCAATTAAAACGTTTAATTTAGCTGAAACTAAAATGAGACTGGAGAATCAATACATACTGGAATTATGATTTAAATATTGACTATATGAAATTGAATCATATTGATGGAATTGGTGTTTTATTAATTTAATATTAAGATATTAAAATAATTTAAAATTTGAAATTAGTTTGATTTAAATTAATTATTTTTGAATTAATTATATAAAATTAAATTTTAAATAAAATAGTTTTATTTAAAAGGAAAAATCAATTTCATGGAAATTGATTAGAGTTAGTGGATTTTTCCCAAGAATTGGAAAAATCCACTAATATCTTTTGGGTGGGTTATCACCCAAATCTACCATTAGATCTTAAATCAATTCAAAGTAGGAGCTACCCTACATACAACCATGTTCTAATGCATGAAATCAATCTATAAAATGAAGCTTCATGCATGGAATTGAGAGAGAATTTTGAGATTTTTGTCCAAGTTGCTGCAACACTGAAAATCCTACTACACCCTCTCAAGTTCATCCTCAATTCAGCTTAATTAGTGTGTTTCCACCACACATTCCTTATTGAGCATAGTGGAGAAGATCTTGTTGGTGCTCTATATGAAGAATCAAGTTCAAACTTCTGGATTTTCTATTGAATTCATGGAGAAAACTACGAAGGATTTGTCTTGTTCAAACCCTCTTATGAAAACCTCATAAGTAACATGGTTTAAACTCAAATTAAGTATAGTTTAAGTGCTTATTGATTATGAATTCTTCCGTTGCATGTTATATTACTCCTTCAATAAACCTTCTCAATAAATCATGCTATAAGATATGGCTTTTCTGCCTTGTAGTATGTCTCAACAATTGACTCTTTCGTAATGCAATTCAATTTTTACTTGTATGCCACTAAGAAAGAAAAATTGTAAATTGAATTAGAGCTAATTTGGTTCAATATCAAATTTGGCTAATTGGGCTATTAGACTTTCTAATATGTTGAGGGGTTGAAAGATTCAGTGTAATTAATTGATGCCTAATGAAAGAAATTGCATAGGAAACTCACTCTTGCTCTAGAAATTAGATAGACTACTATTCTAGATTACATTTACCTTTTCATTTTTAATTTCATGCATATATCTCTTTCACACAAAACCCCTCTATTTACTGCTCTAGTTAGAAAGTTAACTTAACGAAACAAATCGCACTTCCCTGCGGACCAACTCGAACTTACCACGTTGCTATGTTTCAGTAGTGATAAAAGTAGTTCGATACTTACAAATTTTCTTTTGATCAAGTTTGAAGCTTATTAACGATGTAATTTTTAGGCCTGTCAAGGACCAAGAGATAAGGAAAACTAGTTCCTTACTTTAAGTTCGAACACTACACAAGCAAGATAATTAGACTTACTTGAATATTCTTAGAATGCAACCTTATCTCAAAAATTCCAAAAGGATGGTGATGAGGCTCAATTCCAAATAAAAATATATATGACCAATAATGAAAAAAAAATTAGAAAAAATTTAAGGTATGTTTGCAAAAAAAAAAAAAAAAAAAAAAAAAAACCACGAATTGAATTTAATAAAGCTTAATCGGTTTCCTCTTGTAGCCTCAACTTAAATCCATTATAGAGCTTCTAATAAGTTATTGTTACTTGAACTTACTAACATTTAGTAAGTCTTGTAAGTGTGACCCTCCATTTTCAGATTTTATTGGACAGTATCAACAAGCCCCTAAATTGGAAGATAATGCTAAAGACGGAACTAAGAAATCCTATTCATTTATGAAGTTTGAGTTATTCCGAATCCTATGTTACAACCCTTCGAGGGGATAGTCGTTGGAAAAATGACTAGCTAATGCCATATAAAAATGACAGCAAGCGCAACATAAGAATCTCACGGTTCAAACTAATGGAAGAGGCCATAGGATATGGAGAAACATTTCTTTCACCCACTTACTATTAACTACTTCCCCTATTCACCTTATTATTGACCCATGCAAACACTTTCTGAATGGAACAATCACAGTAAAAGCAACATGAAGTCCAGTATGGATCTCATGGTGTGAACTCTTAGGGACGTGAGTTAAAAACAATATATCATATATATATATATATATATTACTAATTCCCCACTGAAGTGTTCTAATTATTTGGGAATATTCATTTACTTAGGTATATTATGGCTAAAAAACATCCTAAGTCTAGGTGATTATCCAAGTATAACAATTATACTTGGATTTGACCTAAAATGTCTAAGTAATAAAACTATTTTATTACTTCACAGAGCTCACACATGCTCATAAAACCAAGTTAACAACACTCAATAATTCGACTATAATTCCTAGGTAGCAGGTGTTTCGTAAACTGTCAACTTAAGTACCTCTAGTCTTAGACAGGATTATAGATCGGTTGAGTTTGTAACCAAAGTTTTACAAGATAATGACCTATTTTAACTATTAAAACAAGTTGTTATTTGCTGGTTTTGGCATATGTTGAAATGGACTGGTTTTGGCATCCTAAGCAACCAAAAACCTAAAATTATTACAAAATAATTTAATACAAGTCTTGAATCGATCAACCAGGCTAAACCAGCTCCAAACCACCCAAATCGAACCTTCAAGGAAGAAGTTTGGACTGAACCGGTCTGAAACAAGTTGAACCGGACCTCCAAGAAACGAACTGATTAGATCAGTCCAGTTGAACCATCGGTCTGGCCGCATATGTATGTTATGGGCTGGGATGAACAGTGTTTAATGCGTCATCCCAACATTGCAAGGCCATGGGAAAATGCCTCCTATTTTGGGCTGGTTGAAGAATAGCATTGCAACGCTCCAAGGGCAGCATTGCAACGCTATAAAATAGAAGCTTCATCTGCTATTGAGGATGCGTCAAAGATTCTTCAATTACAACCTAATTGCAACTCTATTGACTCTAACAAATTTATAGACTCTTAATCAAACATTAAAGCCCATAAACAAAGAGCCAATTACAATAATTAAATCATAATTAAAGAGAAAATTAATGCCAAAACCATAAAAATATCCATTTCAACACCCATTTCATGCAACTCATGAAAAACATCCACCAAACTAAAATTAACATGAATTGAGTGCTTAAATCATGCTTTGATACCAATTGATGGAGTTGACATTCAACATGTGGAAGAGATTTGGATCTTCAATACTCTAATTACATTAATTTTAGTGGATCAGCATGTAAATTCATAAAATAACATAAATAGGGTTTTAAACATACAACCTTTGATGAATCCTCCAAATTGTTTCAAATCTCCTTGTGTTTCTTCTTCAATCTTTGAAGTAAACCACCACAAGAGTCTTCTCTACTAATCTCAGGTTTTAGATTGGGTGGTGGAACCCAAATTGAGAGAGATTTGGTGTAGTTTTGACAGTTGGAGCGTAGGAAAAAAATTTCAAAATTTTTCACTTTGAAAATCATATTGCATGAAAAAATTTCTCTTCAAATTAACATATATTTATGTAATTTGAACATGCAAACTGATTAAAATGGGAATAGGTGGAATAGGTGGAAGTCAAATGGAAAAAGTGGGAAAAATCTACTTTCCATTTTAAATTGATTTTCTTTTAATTTAATTTTGATTTTCAAATAAAACCAAATTAAATTAAGAAAAACTTAATTTTGAATTTGAAAAATCAAAATCAAATTTATTTAAAATATTTAGTTTAAATAAATAATTAAATTAATTAAAACCTTAATCCAAAACATGAATCCTTATTCATGTAATTAATATTTAAATCTCATTTAAAATTTTCCGACTTTCCAAAACCGTTTAATTTTTTAATTAAACGCTTAATGATATCAAATATCATAATCCAAACTCTAAACTATATTTGAACATTTTAAATTCTCTCAACACGTTATTCTAAGGTTTAATCCTTTAACGAGCTAGTAAAGGGACCTAATGGATGTACATATCATAAGCTTCAACGATTTGAGATTAATTGGTTAAACTCTTTAAACCGAATTAATCAATATTTGTTAACTATCGAGACACTTGACTATAGCTCAGTAGTTGCACTCTCCTCACTGTGGATATATTTTTGTCCACTTCATTTAACAATAATCAATAAGTCGCTCATTCATATGTTGTTCATACTTACAGCTAGGTCATAATTACCGTTTTACCCTAGTAATATATCTTGGTTCTTAAGTCTCCACTGATCCTCTAATGAACAATTAGATTATGGTCCTATCAATAAACCAAGTATCACTCAGCCATAGAGAGGGTGGAGTCCCTCTGTTCAAAACCAGAAGTAAGTACTTAAGGAAACCACCTATCTACTAACCCTAAAACATGTAGGGATGAATTCCGTCTTGCAGGACTATGTCCCCAGCTATCTATCCGGTCTTACCTCTAAAATGGGAGGCTTATTGAGTAGCGATATTAAGCCACCCTTGCAGATTAAAAGGATAATCCCGAATAAACAGGAGTTCATAGTTTGCTAAGGATTGAGATCGAGTTACCTTATGTCATCAAATTGAAATAGTCAATTTTAACAGTAAACGGTCGTTATAAAGAAAAGTGACTATTTCGTGATTTGGTCTTATGTAAACATCTTTTGCATAGGATGTCCCCACTCACATGTCTCCACATGAACGACTTTTGGATCACATCGTTTGTATCAATATACAAAGCGGACTGCATCCATAGTGTCTCTAGGATAAAGCACCCACCCTATTCATATATTTGTAGACCATTTTGGCTATATACTCAAACTTGATCCTCGTTTATGTCTCTATATATGGACTAAGGCAAGCATCTCGTTAGTGGTATGCAAAGTTTTCAGATGCCTATATTTCCC
Source organism: Benincasa hispida (assembly GCF_009727055.1). Taxonomy (NCBI): domain Eukaryota; kingdom Viridiplantae; phylum Streptophyta; class Magnoliopsida; order Cucurbitales; family Cucurbitaceae; genus Benincasa; species Benincasa hispida. The sequence goes on from NC_052356.1 coordinate 18,048,967, forward strand.
TTCGTTTTCGCCAATCAAAAGTAGACTACTCACTTTTTGTTTGAGGTTTTGAAAAGAGTTTTTTTGGCTCGTTTGGTCTATGTCGATGACATTCTGATTATCGGTGTGGATAATATTGAGGTTGATAAGTTGAAGATTTTGCTAAATGATATTTTTAAACTAAAGGATCTAGGCTCTTAGAAATACTTTCTTAGTTTGGAGCTAGCACTTTTATCCAAAGGGATTTTCATTTCTCAAAGACATTGACAACAATTTTTACTGCAAAAATACTCCTTGTGTGCTTTAGGGTTAATATGTAGTTTTTAAAATTATAAATACACAAATTATATCACCTATTGCATCAATCAAAGTGTAAATCAATAGGATAACAAGAAGTACCTAGAGTATTTTGATAGCATTAAAAAAGTGTTATTTTTCTTTGCTTCATTTGGAACCATCTTTCTATTTGATGTGTTAAATATGTTATTTTATAAATATCAAGCACCCAAGAGGTATAATTGAGCATTAGGGAGCTAACTGATAGCTCTCCAAAAGAGCTATTTGTTTCCACTTAAATCATGTTAATTCTTAGAAATTTAATATTTTATTTAGTGTTTTGACATATAAACGAGCAAAGAAGACCCTCGGGACGTTCCAAATTCCTTTTTTTTTTTTTTTTTATCAAAACAGAGCAAGTAGCAGTAAAAGGAGCAAAATTACCATTTTACCTTTAAAGGGAGCGAAGCAGTGCCCTACTCGGCATCGTGCACTATGCTCAAAGGAAAAATGCCTACTTGGTGCGAGTTTAGTCTAGCTACACTCTCTAAAAGTTCCGCAACGCTCCTCACATCAGGCGGTGCACACCCCTGCACGCGAGGCAGGCACTATGATAAAAAGGCTTAGAGCACAACTGTGCTCTCCAACAGCGCAACGAAACTCATTATATTTCTATAAATATTCCCTCGAGTTTCAAGGAAAAAGAGGTTGATTTTTTGAAGAAAAAACATGGCCACCAGAATCTTTTTTCTTTTTCATCTTTTAGTGAGTTGTAACAATTTATTGGAGCTTCCTTCTCGATTTGTCTATGGATTCATGAGGTAATTTGTATCTATATCGTGGGAGTAAACCCTTTGAAATTTTATGAGATTTTATTGATTAAATTTATGCCATTTAATCTATGTTTCTTTTGAATCTTCTATATATTCAAATGTATATTCTTGATTAGATTGACATCCCTTCCCTTGAATGTATGTCTTGGCTAAATGATTTTAGGCTTGCGCATTTCCTAGATTATTCATTAATGATCAAAATCAACTAAGTAGCAAAAGGTTAAGAATCGTATGCTAGAGCTTATAGCTTTTATTGAGTCTTAATTATGCACGTCTTAACCTAGTTCAAAGGAGAATTTGGTTAATCTATTAGGTTTTCTAAGGTAATTAACCACACAAATGAACCCTTAATCTTAATGCTCATGACTTGAGTTTCATATGATTCAAATAAGCAAGAGGAACTAGTCATTTGATAGAGGGTAGAATCTATAATCCACGAAGATGAATTAAGGCAAAGATAAAGCTTAAATATAAGTACTTGATTGTGTAAAGGAAACAATAGGATTACCAGATGATGAATTGGTCTTTAGCAGCTTCAGAATTTGATCATTTTGCTATTTATTAAATGGATTGGAGTTAACAAGATTAGCATTAAAGGTATGTTGATGGGAATTTCTCTCACCTTACTTCGAACTTTTCCAATTCGCAGGTTTTCCATGAAGTTTCCAATAAGTTTCACGCATATGTTGAGGTTTATTGCAATAGTCGCACCAGCATGAGGCTTTTCAAGTGGCTTGCTGGATTGATCAGAAGCCTTCATTGCAGTATTTTCAGCCACCAACGTAGAGCATTCAACTGAACTAATAGTTTTTTTTTTTTTTTTTTTTTTTTTTTTTGTTTTTGCAAAACAAACATTCTTGCGACTTTTTTCCTTGCGAACTTTAATAAAACATCATTAATTGTTGGAAGAGTAGTTTTTCACAGTATTCTACCTCTAACTTCATCAAACTCAACATTGAGGCCGACAAGAAATTTCTTAATACGACCATCTTCAACAGTTCCCCTATAGTGATTTTTGTGATGAAACACAAGACATACGCAACGGAATAAGGATCTAATTACACTCTAATTGCTTCTAATCAAAAGGAAATTAGCATGCAAAATGAAGGAAAAAACAGTAAATAAAAAGGATGGAATACAACTTTTGTAGCTCCCGAACAATGCTTTTCCTCACTGAATCTCGACCCGAACTCTTTCGAGCCACCACTAGAGTTGACCTACTATCCTCTGGACTCAGAACCGGGTTGTGGGACCCGATGAGTGAAGAACACTGAGAGAGAGAAAAAGATGGAAAATAAGAATGAATTTGGGTTTGGGTTTTTATTTTTCCAGCCCAATTTTGAAAACTAAAATTGGCAAAAATGTCAAAAGTTTTTAATCCAGAATTGAAAGCCCAATTTATAGAAAAAAGCCATGCAACAATCGCATGAAACAAATCCATAAAAACCCAACACCTAGAATCCACTATCTAAGTGAGCTTAATGTCTCCATTATAAGCCAACACCTAACCCACTATTTTGGTAGTGGAATTATCTAACAAAAATTTGGATTTTCCTACTAACTTTAGTCAAATGGCAAAATAGTCATTTTGTCAAGGTCAAATATTGACCAAAAATTCAACATTTTGACTTTTTATGATTTTTTCCGTGTTGACTAATTTTGACCTCTCGAGCATGAATTCGCATTCATTTTCTTGAAATTCAAATCATATTTGAATATAAGGTCGGTCAAAGTTTGACTTTTCAAAGTCAAAAGTCAACTCTTTGACTTTTTACATCTTTGACCATTTCTATTATTTACATGCTTCCGAACATGAACGTATTCATATTCTTGATATTTAAATCACATTTAAATATTACAGGTGTATCTCTAAACTGAAAAACTCGACCACTATATCACATATACTTGTTGGTTTCTCTCTCTTCACCTAATTCGAACAATTCGAATTATTCTATCATACTATTCTAAGTTTATTCCATATGAGCTAGTAAGAGAACCTAATGGACCTAGTGATAACGGGCATAAATGCACGTTATCATAGTGCTAAGTTCTTAAACAATGTTGGATTGCGTTGATGAAATATGTTAAATTACGTCCATTAAGCATAAATTCTATAATATTGCGGTTGTATGCATTCAACGGGTTAGAACTATTGATTTTTTTATATTTGTGCAGAATATGCGTTAACGCAATGAAAAGATTGCGATCATAGGAATTCATTGGTCGAGCGTAACTTCACCGCAAGGCTTTGCGTTGATCGTGCTTGCAAACATTCGTCCGAGAAGGATCGCCGCAACTTGGTCAGCATAACATGGTGGGGGCATCTGGGTGAAAGGCTCATTAAGAGCGATAGGATAGAAAGCTGATGACAGTCGAATCCAAATTAAGTTGACAGCCGATAACGGTCACAAAGTACACTCAGCCTTATCAGTAACAATTATCTGACGCGTCAGTTAGGAATTAAAGGTGTCCCATCTGTACAACCGGGAGAAAGAAGCCGCCTTTCACAATGGATGCCCTATAAATACCAAGTGCATTCTTCAGAAAAGGGGTTGACCGTTCACCGTTCACCGTTTCTACAACAAGGTTCTTTTGTTCATATTTTCCTTTCCATTTTAAGGCGTAGCAAGAAAAGAATGGTGGCGCCGGAGATTGCTCGGGGCAACTCGAGAGAGAACCTTGGGGCGTAAGAGCAGAGAGCAGGCTGACTCTCGCGAGGACAAAAATATCTTTAGAGCATGAGTAGAAACAGTGTAAATGCCTGGCAGCAAGAAATTGCTACCAGGCTCTTTCTTATACTTGCATTGTTATTTGTACTTCATCTTCATATCTATTCAATGGAATTTCTATTTATACATATGCTCACTCTCTTAATATGCATGAGTAGCTAAACTAGTTGAATGGGTTGAGAAGAACTAAGCTAACATGACCTAGGAAGTTCATTGGTTGCGATTGTCTATTCTATGCTGTGCAAAATACCCTTTAGAGTTACTTGAGAAAGAGTCTAAAGAAAGAACCTAATGTCTCGAGAGAGCTAGGATAGAATCTGGACTCGAAAGAGTAAGATTAGGCTTGCATAAACAAGAGATAGGACTTAGAGATAAACTCTGTTTGTCAACTGGCATCGCATGCATCCTAGGAATAGGAATGAAATTATGTGGTAGCATATTTGTGTGGATGTCATTTTGTCATCGCATAAATAGGAATAGAGGTTTATGTGTAAACCATGTAGACTTATCGCATATATATCGCATGCGTTCTAGCCTTAGAAGCCGTGGTATTTGCACCGAGAGGTGGTTTACTTTTGTATGCATGTTGAATGATCACAAGCATGAACACATTCTAGGGAGTGTTAGCCGAAACCTTTCTCAACCCGTTCACCGCATATTCATCGCATTTCCCATTTGCCAACTCTTTTCAAACACCACCGTATTTGTTATTTATTTTTAATCAACGCAATCAACAAACCAAACACTTTATTTATTCTCCTAGTTACCGCAGAGTTTTCATCAAAATTACCAACGCAATCTATTTTCATAAGTCCATGTGTTTGGCCCTTGACTTACCAGGAAACTCAGAAGAATTTACCCTTGAATTCCTCTGGGGAAACTTGAGTACAATACACAATTCCTTCAATGCATACCATCCAGATTTCCACTTCAATAAAATATTGCATCAAGTTTTTGGCGCCGTTGTCGAGGACTTCGGCAAACTAGTTTGTTAACGATATATTTTTTTTATTTCTTTGCAGAACTCTCAATCTCTAGCGAGTTATGACCCGAAGATTGAGAGGACATTTAGAAGAAGATTCAGAGATCGCCAACAGCAACCACAATTCGATAAAGAAGAGATGGTGGAGCAGCCTGGAGGTGGAGCACCAAATGATAACAATGTCATGGCGAATCCGATTCTGCTGGAAAACGATCGTAATAGGCCCATTAGGGACTATGCACCGTCAAACTGCTATGATTTCTCTTGGAGAATCATAAGGCCTACCCTCGACGGAAGCAGATTCGAAATGAAACCGGTGATGCTGTAGTTGATCCAGACTACAGGTCAATTCAGAGGAAGGCATGGTGAGGACCCGCACGCTCACCTTCGAAGTTTTATTGAAATCTGTAATACTTTTATGTTCCTGAACATCTCTACTAAAGAAGTTCGACTAACGTTATTCCCATTTTCTCTCTGTGATTAGGCTAGGAAATGGGCATATTCTCTCGAACCGGGAGCGATCACTTCTTGGGAGCATGTAGTGGAGAAATTTATGAAGAATTATTTTCCACCTACCGAGAATGCAAGACGAAGGAAGCTTATCACAAATTTTGAACAAGACATGGACGAATCACTCAGCAATGCTTGGGCGAGGTTTAAAAGATTGGTTCGAGATTGTTTACATAATGGATTACCAGACTGCCTTCAAATGGATATTTTCTATCATGGTTTGAATCCCGCTTCACAGACCGCTACCAATGTGGCATCCGCTGGTGGTCTGCTTGATAAAATTTATGATGAGACGAAGAATATCTTGGATCGCATTTCTAAGAACCATGAAGACTGGAGAGAGAGTGGATGGAATTTGAACTTAAAGACTCTAACCTGCAAAAACTGGTGTTTGTTTATTACAAAACAATGATGTAATGATGAATTTGATCCAGAATAGGCGATACAGCAGCCCACAACCACGGTCGGACAAATCAATGTAATCAGTCAGAACACCGCAAGGTTGCGACTTGCAGTGATGGCATCGATGGAAGATTGCCACAAATATCCATATCTGTCTACTTTGGTAGAAATAATCCTTTTTTCAAACACTTACAACCCGGGTGGATAAACCACCCAAATTTTTTCTTGAAGAAACAACAACAAAATTTTCATCCTGTGGCGTAAAAAAAAGGGCCACCAGGGTTCTTTCAACACAACAACGGTCAACCGAGCAGTCAAGCAAGTAGCTCACAATAACCATTGCATCTTCTTTGGAGAGCCTATATGAATCAATTTATAGAGAAAAACAAGCAGTGCTTCAAAGTCAGGCCAATCCATCCGCAATCTTGAATTTGAAAATGGGCCAGATTGCGAGTGAGCTGAAAAGTCGACTGCAAGAGGCGTTGCAAGTTCAACGACACTTCACTCACTCGAGGGGATCAGGTAAGGAGCAATGTCAGGTTGTGACATTGCGTAGTGGGAAGACTATGGAGGGAGAAAATGAGCATAGTAAAGAAATTCATTCGCAACTAAGCCTGAGATTGCGGTAGACGCAAGAAGAAGAAAGAGAAATGAAGCAGTAGAACTGAGTTGCATCGACTCGAAGCCTAAAGAAACGAGAAACGTGAAAGTTCAGTTACACTTTCCCTTAGAGACTAAGGAAGAAGAAAAACGAAAGGTACAGTACCAACGCTTCTTTATTATGTTAAAGCAATTAACATGTTAAATTTCCTTTCAGTGAAGTGATTGAGGAAATGA
>NC_052356.1:18055539-18078972 GCF_009727055.1 Benincasa hispida
CCAACACCGCAAGGTGGACAAATCAATGTAATCAGTCAGAACACCGCAAGGTGTGCGACTTGCAGTTAGTGCATCGATGGAAGATTGCCCACAAAATCCATAATCTGTCTACTTTTGAAAATAATCCCTTTTCAAACACTTACAACCCCGGGTGATAAAACCACCCAAATTTTTCTTGAAAGAAAATCAACAACAAAATTTTCATCCTGTGGCGTAAAAAAGAAGGGCCACCAGGGTTCTTTCAACACAACAACGGTCAACCGAGCAGTCAAGCAAGTAGCTCACAATAACCATATGCATTCTTCTTTGGAGAGCCTATGAATCAATTTATAGAGAAAAACAAGACAGTGCTTCATAAGTCAGGCCACATCCATCCGCAATCTTGAATTGAAAAATGGGCCAGAATTGCGAGTGGGTTGAAAAGTCGACCGCAAAGGGCATTGCCAAGTTCAACCGAACTTCCATGCAACTCGAGGGGATTAGGTAAGGAGCAATGCCAGGTTGAGACATTGCGCAGTGGAAAGACTATGGAGAGAGAAAAGAAAGAGCATAGTAGAACAACTTCCATCGCAACTAAGCCTGAGATTGCGGTAACGCAAGAAGAAGAAAGAGAAAATGAAGCAGTAGAACCTGAGGTTGCATCGACCTCGAAGCCTAAAGAAACGAGAAACGTGAAAGTTCAGTTACCACCTTTCCCTTAGAGACTAAGGAAGAAGAAAAACGAAGAGGTACAGTACCAACGCTTCTTATCTATGTTAAAGCAATTACATGTTAACATTCCTTTCAGTGAAGTGATTGAGGAAATGCCTGCCTATGCCAAGTTTTTGAAGGACATGGTAACTAAAAAGAGGGGCACTGGAAAATTTGCCACGATGGCATTAACGCAAAGTTCCAAATCAATTATCCCATCGAAGATGAGCGATCCTGGGAGCTTCACTATTCCTTGCTTCATAGGAAGACTCTATATTGGGTAAGCCTTTTGTGACTTAGAGGCCAGCATAAATTTGATGCTGTTGTCGATTTTTAGACAATTAAATGTAGGGCAACTTGTGCCCATATCAGTGACTCTCCAATTGGCTGATAGATCTCTAGTTCATCTAGAAGGTAAGGTGAAGGATGTGCTGATCACAATTGATAAATTTATTTTGCCAGCTGACTTCATCATTTTAGACTACGAGGCCGACAAAGATGTGCCCATCATTTTGGGACGACCCTTTCTATCAACGGGTCGTGCTCAAATTGGTGTGCATAAGGGAGAAATCACTTTCAGTATTAACGAACAAAAGCTCAAATTTAATATAATTCGTGCCATGAAATTCCTAGATGAAGAAGACCTGCAAGATTCTGATGATGACCTGAATTTGATTGAAGAAGAAAAGTCTGATGAAGAGTGTGAAGAAGAGGTTGCCAACGCATTCGTTGCTGCTTGTAATGCGATCGTAGCTAAAACAAACAAAGAAGAAGAAATGATCGCAACACAAGAAGTAGAGCCAAAAGAAGAACGAAAAACAATGCAACCTTCCCTAGTGGAACCACCAACACTTGAATTGAAGATCCTTCCAACCCATTTGAAGTACGCATTTCTGGGGCAGAACGAGAAGCTGCCATTGCATTTCCTCTGCGCTCAACAAAGAACAGGAGAATGCGTTGATGAGCATTCTCAAGAAACATGTGCGAGAAATTGGCTGGACGCTCGCTGACATCAAAGGAAGTAGCCTCACATACTGCATGTAGCACATTTGTCTTGAAGACGACCATAAAGCAACAATTGAATATCAACGCAGACTCAACCCTGCGATGAAAGAGGTCGTCAAGAAGGAGATTAACAAATGGCTAGATGCAGGCATTATCTACCTCATAGCAGATAGCACGTGGGTCAGCCCTGTGCAATGTGTGCCGAGGAAGGGCGGTAGTCCCAAATGAGAACAACGAATTAATACTACAAAGGACCATCACTGGATGGCGCATATGCATGGACTACCACAAACTAAATGCAGCCACAAAGAAAAATCACTTCCCTCTGCCTTTTATCGATCAAATGCTGGACAGACTAGTAGGGAATGATTTTACTACTTCCTTGATGGATATGCCGGATACAATCAAATCATGATAGCTCCTGAAGATCAAGACAAGACCACATTCACCTGCACATATGGGATGTTTGCTTTTCGCCGCATGCCATTTGGCCTTTGCAATGCGCCGAGCACATTCAAAAGGTGCATGATGGCGTTCTTTTCAGATTATCTTGAGGACTCAGTAGAAATATTTATGGATGACTTCTTCATTTATGAGAACACTTATGAAGTTTGCCTAGCCAACTTAGAGAAAATTCTGAAGAGATGTAAAGAGACGAATTATGTGCTCAACTGGGAAAAATGTCATTTCATGGTCAAGGAGGGTATAGTGTTGGGACATAAAGTCTCCCAAGATGGCTTAGATGTGGACAAAGCAAAGATCGACGCAATCGAAAAACTTCCACCTCCAACCAGCGTGAAGGCTGTGCGAAGCTTCTTGGGGCACGCTGGATTTTACAGAAGATTCGTCAAAGACTTTTCTAAGATAGCACGACCATTGAGTGCGTTGTTAGAGGCTAAAAGAAAATTTGAGTTCGACAACAATTGCCTCAACGCATTAAGATTTTTAAAAAATGCGCTGATTACTGCACCCATACTGATTACGCCGGACTGGGCATTGCCATTTGAAATCATGTGCGACGCAAGTGGGTATGGGATGGGGGCAGCTTTAGCGCAAAAGCGAAAAAACAATTTTGCACCCCATCGCATATTCGAGTAAAACTTTAAACCCTGCTCAAACAAATTATACCACTATAGAGAAAGAACTCCTGGCTGTGATTTTTGCGTTGGAAAAATTTCGGCCATACCTGTTGGGAACCAAGGTACTCATCCACACCGATCACTCGACGATCAAATATTTAATGACAATGAAGGACGCAAAGTCGAGGTTGATCAGATGGGTTCTCCTCATTCAAGAGTTTGATATCGAAATAATTGACTGGAAAGAGATAGAGTATCAGGTTGCAGATCATTTGTCTAGACTGGAAAATCCTAAAGTTGACGCAATGAGACTGAGGTGAGTGCCATGTTCCCGGATGAGTAGCTATTCCACATAGAAGAATTGCCCTGGTATGTGGACATCGTTAATTATTTGGTTTGTGAACAATTCCCTTAAGATTACACTTATCATCAACAGAAGAAGCTCAAGAATGAATGCAGACATTATTATTGGGATGAGCCAAATCTTTATCAGAGAGGTGCAGACCAGATTATTCGGTTATGTATACCGAATGCTGCTCAACAACACATATTGTCACAATGCCACGACTCACCATATGGTGGGCACTTTGGAGGGCAGCATACCGCAGCTAAAGTTTTGCAAAGTGGATTCTTTGGCGTACATTATTCAAGGATGCGGCTGACTACGCAAAGAAATGTGATCGGTGCCAACACACAGGCAACATTTCATGGAAGAACGCAATGCCAATGAACACTATCTTAGAGCTAGAATTATTCGACGTATGTGGGATTGATTTCATGGGACCATTCCCCCATTCGCATGGTAAACACTATATTTTATTGGCCGTCGATTATGTCTCCAAGTGGGTAGAGGCAATAGCATGCGTCGCAAGTGATGCGGCGGTAGTCTCCCAGTTCCTGAAGAAATATATTTTCACTCGTTTTGGCCACCCCTCGTGCCACCATAAGTGATGAAGGATCCCACTTATCAATCACAATATCAAGGAGCTGCTGCGCAAGTACAATATCCTCCACAAAGCGGCCACTGCATACCATCCGCAAACGAATGGTCAGGCTGAAGTGTCCAATCGAGAAATTAAGTTGATACTTGAGAAGGTAGTAAGCCTTCACGAAGATTGGGAAACAAGCTGACGATGCATTGTGGGCATACCAAAAATGCCATTTAAAACACCCATAAAGTATGTCCCCTTTTGCGTTGGTATTTTGTAAGGCATGCTATTCCTTTGGAGCTGGAGTATAAAGCACTGTGGGCGGTAAAGAAGCTGAATTTTTATTTGAAGAAGGCAGGGGAAGCGCAGAAAATGAACTGTCAGCTAAAGAATGAAGGAACAATGCATATGAAAATGCGAAGATTTATAAAGAGCGCACCAAGCGCTGGCATGATCAACACATATGCAGTAAGAACCTCCAAGTCGGGCAGAAGGTCTTTCTATTCAACTCACGTCTGCGACTCTTCCCGGGAAAGCTAAAGTCACGCTGGTTCGGACCATTCGTAATTCAACAAGTACTTCTGCATGGTGCGGTGGAATTATCAAATGACGATGGAACCAACATATTCAAAGTCAATGGGCAGAGAGTAAAGGCATATCATGGAGAAGACTGGCGTCACCAAGTCAACTCCATGGAACTAAAGAACTTTGACTGAAGAAGGAAGTAGGTGGTCCCTATGTCATCAAATGATCGCAACTTATCAGGGACACAAGTTTTGGGAAACCTCCATTATTCAACTCTTTTCTCTATTATTCGAAATTTTTACTATCTTTTCAAATTCTGATATATTCTTATTTTACTATCACTATCTTTATTTCAAAAAAAAAAAAAAAAAAAATGCGATACAAAGTTTTATTTTGTTTAAAATAATTTGACCCTTTCTTTGTTTTTCTTGCAACGATCGAGGCGCTGGATTGCGAAGATGTTATGCGAAGAAGCACTTATCTTATTCCATCACCGCAACCCAAAGAAGAGAGATCACCACAAAGATGGATGCGTCAATACAATGCGGGCGACAACGCAAAATTTTGGGGTGTACTCTTCCTTATCTTTATTTCTAATTATGCACTATCACATTGCATTTTAGTCTTTAAAGTTTTATCACCGCATCCTCTTTAATCACTGCAATCATTTGACATAGATTAATTTAGTGAGTTACCGTATTCTTTTTCTCTGCCAAGTATGATTTCAATGATGAAAAATATGATTCTATTTCTATCATATATATTAGAGTTAACTTAATCTTAAGATAGTCACCTCATGAAATATTTCTAGAAGTTAGGGATTTGCTAGCTTTCTTTCAAAATCTCTTTACAATGCATTCTAGAACATTACATAACTTATTTTAATCTTTTGTCAATGAGGACATTGCCGCATTTTAAATTTGGGGGTGGGTTATTTATTTCCGACCTTGCTATTTATTTATTTCTCTAAATAAAAAAAAAGAAAAATAATTTTAAGAATAACAACTCCACTGTCAACGCAATGGGAAACCTATGTTGATAAGAGTTAAGTTGGGAAAGGCACTTACCCGTAGTTGGATGACCGCATGACACACGTGGGGACAAGCCAAAACTAAAGTAAGTTACCAGGACCAACGCATAAATAAATGACCGCAACTTCACTGCCAAATAGGAATGAGTTTAGTCTGAGAAAGAGTACATTGCTCGTAGTTGGATGTCCGCATTACACACGTGGGGGCAAGCCAAAATGAAGGCAAGGCACTTGGATCAGCACAAGGTCAGAAAAAAAAATATATCAATGAAGAAAATATTTGTGCAAGGATAAAATCATTTGTCACCCCGGTAGAAAATTTTTCTTTTTGAAATAAATCACGCAATGTTCTAAAACATAGTAAAGTCCTTTTGAAAGTTAAACTTGCAGTCCCTAAGTCTTAGAAATATTTTAAGAAGAGACTTGAATAAGACTTGAGGAAATTCTGGTATATAGGATTCGAACGAAGTATTCATGAGAAATCTAGGAAAAGAACTTTGCGGTTGACTTGCTAAAGGAATCTTTAGCTCATGCTTGAGGACAAGCATTGTTTAAATTTAGGGGTGTGATAATGGGCAGAAATGCACGTTATCATAGTGCTAAGTTCTTAAACAATGTTGGATTGCATTGATGAAATATGTTAAATTGCATCCATTAAGCATGAATTCTATAATATTGCGGTCACATGCGTTCAGCGCATTAGTACTATTGATTTTTGTATTTTTGTGCAGAATATGCATTAACGTAATGCAAAGATTGCGGTCATAGGAATTCATTGGTCGAAACAACTTCACCGCAAGGTTCTGCGTTGATCGTGCTCACAAACATTTGTCGTAGAAGGATCGCCGCAACTTGGTCAGTGTAACATGGTGGGCGTATCTGGGTGAAAGGCAAATTAAGAGCGATGTGACAGAAAGCTAATGACAGTCGAATCCAAATTAAGTTAACAGTCGATAACGGTCACAAAGTACACTCAGCCTTATTGGTAACAATTATCCGGCGCATCAGTTAGGAATTAAAGGTGTCCCATCTGTACAACCGGGAGAGAGAAGCCGCCTTTCACCATGAATGCCCTATAAATACCAAGTGCATTCTTCAGAAAAGGGGTTGACCATTCACCATTCACCGTTTCTACAACCAGTTGCTTTTGTTCATATTTTTTATTCCATTTTAAGGCGGAGCAAGAGAAGAGTGGTGGCGCCGGAGATCGCTCTGGGCAACTCGTGAGAGAACCTTGGAGCGTAAGAGCAGAAAGTGGGCCGACTCTCGCGAGAGCGAGAATATCTTTAGAGCACGAGTAGAAACAGTGTAAACGTCTGGCAGCAAGAAATTGCTACCAGGCTCTTTATTATACTTGCATTGTTATTTGTACTTCATCTACATATCTATTCAATGGAAGTTCTATTTCTACATCTGCTCACTCTCTTAATATGCATTAGTAGCTAAACTAGTGGAATGGGTTGAGGAGAACTAAGCTAACATGACCTAGGAAGTTCATTGCTTGCGATTGTCTATTCTATGCTGTGCAAAATACCCTTTAGAGTTACTCGAGAGAGTGTCTAAAGAAAGAACCTAATGTCTCGAGAGAGCTAGGTTAGAATCTGGACTTGAAAGAGCAAGATTAGGCTTGCATAAACAAGAGATAGGGACTTAGAGATAAGCTCTTTTTGTCAACTTGCATCGCATGCATCCTATGAATAGGAATGATATTATGTGGTCGCATATTTGTGGGGATGTCATTTTGTCATCGCATAAATAGGAATAGAGGTTTATGTGTAAACCCTATAGACTTATCGCATATATATCGCATGTGGTCTAGCCTTAGAAGTCGTGGTATTCGCACCGAGAGGTGGTTTACTGTTCTATGCATGTTGCATGATCGCAAGCATGAACGCATTCTAGGGAGTGTTAGCCAAAACCTTTCTCAACCCGTTCACCACATATTCATCTCATTTCCCATTTACCAACTCTTTCAAACTCCGCCGCATTTGTTTTTTATTTTTAATCAACGCAATCGAAAAACCAAACACTTTATTTATTTTCCCGGTTACTGAGACACTTGAAATGAGGATGTGTACTGTGCATGCATGATAATGTGCTACAAGCTCATGTTGCCATAACTTGTAACGCTATTTTTATATCTTACAGCGTATAAATAAATATGAATATGAATGAATGCACAAGTATATGCATTGAAAACATAAACTTGGTGACAAAGATGGAATGTTATGCTGTGTTATTGCTCATGCACACTTTATGCGATACTAGTTCTAAATATGCGTTGTTAACTATATGCTTGTAGTATGCTATAGAGTATTGCATGTCACAAGTTTCCTTGCGCTGAAACCAAGTATAATTCCAAGGCAAGTTTCCCAGAATAATCCAAGGTCGAACATAGGGATTGTTTTCGTTAACATGCGACCGATTTTACAATTAATAAAAGATTTGGTTTGTACATGAATTTAAATTGCGATAAACATAAATTGCGTTGATAAAATAAAAGTGCGTTAAAAAGGTAAATCCTAAACTAACATGATACAAGATACAAGATACATGATATGTGATACTGAGTTCGAGACTGACTATGAAGTTTATACAAAGGATCGTGGTAAGCGATGGCAAGGCTTTATGGATGAATCAGAAATAGGAAGAATAAATAGTAAAAACATCGCAAGTTTGTTAATTGCATTAAAGATATAACTAAGGTTCCGCTTTCCCTTGGCGTACACCTGTTGGTGATCGGCCGCGTTCCCATATCTCTATGGTGAAACAGGGATGAACGTGATTAACGCAAGGTTGCTTCCATCTCTGGACGTACTTCTCGCTTTAGTTAATGCATTCTTCCAACCCTCTCTCGATAGGCGGAATAACATCTTCACTTCTGCTCTCATAGGTGAAGATGCCATCTAGCATGCTTTAGCTACACACAATTATTTCCTTAACACAGATTAATTTACTTGCTTAATTCTTACTAATTACCCAGGGAATTAAGAAAACATCATGGAGAAAGTGAATCATGGATGAACGGAAATAGACAGAGAGATGATAATGGAAATGATCATAACAATTAATACTAAGATTAAGCGTCTAATACATGGTGTGAATGATAGAGTAAAAAAGATGAGACAAGTGATGAAAAAGAGATAGAAACAAATACAGAAGAGTGTCAACGTCTTGACACATATTTGGCCGGAGGTTTTGCTTGCCGGCGTGTGGAATGGATGAAGAGGAGAGCTTCCCTCACAGGCTTGCTCTTCTGGCAAAAGTGACCTCCGTACAGAGTTTCAACGGTGGGGGTTGAAAGGATTCCTTGCCCAGAGACTCACCTCTCAGCCTTGTCTCTTGATTCTTCCCGGATCTTCTCTGAAAATCGCTTCAGACCAGTCTCTCTCTCAGATCAGTATACACGTTTCTATGTATTCAAGAACATACAAGTATCAAGTCTTCCCGTATGAAGTATCCTGTATTCTCATATATATTTTAATGGAATTGTAGAGGCTATTTATAGGCGAAGCTTTGACTCTTTGCAGTGTGGTCCCCACTTTTTTGTTAAGGCAGTTCTAGAAATGGTGGAGTGAATATTCCTTCTGTCACGCAATCAATCCCGTCAGAAATGCACAACTGACAGCTGTACACACGTCTGAATCCTCTGCAATTACGTTGCTCTTTACATCTTCGATCGTTTGCCCACATGTGGTGTTGTTTTTTATTACCGCATGCGATTAAAATTGCGTTGATTGCAAAGCTCATGATCGATTGTCGCATGCACCGTCATTGCATTGATCGTCTTTCATTCTTGATTGGCGGGCGCAAAATGACGTAGATGCGTTGTTCATTTTATTTTTGACCATGAACGTATGCGTTGACTTGATTTCCTACAAAACAGACTTGAAACATTTTATTCTACCATCGCAATGGTGTCAGTGGGTGTATTGACGACAATTTATAATTCTCGTATTTCATAGCCAATTTCTATACTTTTGACGCAACTTTTCTTTCTTTTAGCTGCAATATCTAAATAAAATAGTATAAATAACTTGTATTTCTACAAGTTATCACACCCCCAAATTTAGATATATGCTTGTCCTCAAGCATATCTTCTACTAAGGCAATATTGCTCAATTCCTATCTTAAATTTTGCATCGATTGGTTGCTCCAAATGCTCCACCTAGGCAACATTACTTAACAACGCAATTTCCTTCTATCCTTGATAATTCATAACAAAGCCCTACTTTATTCTTCTATACAACAAATCTCTGCTAAAAAATTCCTTTCTAGTTTTAAAAAAGAATGTTTACCTCTTGTTGTAAAAACAACTTGATGCGTCCGGATGCAGTTTTCAAATTTGCGTCATTTATTAGAGACTGTTGATCATGGTTACACCCTTCGTTTTTGCTTGCTCCCACGGGTGTCATGCGAACATCCAACCACGGTAATGTGTCAATTTCAACTTTAACTCTTGATTTTCAGCTAAGTTGTTTTTTATATTCTTATATTTTTTTTTCTTCTCATTTTTTCTTCTCTTTTCATATTGTGTCGTTCTTGGAAACCCACCTTCGTTTTGGCTTGCTCCCACGGGTGTCCTGCGAACATCCAACTATGAGCAGGTTCCTTTCACGACTTTAACTCTTATCAGGTTGGGATTATTTTGGGATTTCCCTTGCGCTGACATTGGAGTTTTGTATGAAAAAAAAATTTATTTTATTTTTGGAAAATAATAATGAATGCATTTTTCTTAATGACCGCATCTACTTGGTCGCATCTGCTCAGACCTTCCTCACCCCCAAAATTAGAGATGCGCATGGTCCTCATTGCATTGTTTGGACATAATAGACAAACACTTAGAAAAAATTTTGAAAAAAAGGTTTGAGCAGAATTTTGAAGGATAAAAGGTAAAATAGTGCTATAGCCACGAATTAACTAAGTGTTAGTAAGAAAATACAAAGTGTGGGAAATGTTACTAAGTGTATGCATATAACTCATCATGGCAGCGCAATGAATAACGCAAAATAAAAGATCAAGAATATCGTAAATAATGACAAAGGATGATATAGAAGAGGCTAAGGCATAGGGAAAGAATTGCTACTCAGTTGTATTAAAAATTAACTAAGTATACAAAGAAATATAAATAATGCAATACAAAATTTTTGCATGTACAAAGAATCAAAGAATTAGCTTCTATACATAGAAAAATAATGAATGAAGTAAGAATAAAAGAATGATTGCAATAAAAAAAATTGTAAAGTTATTGAGGAGGAGGAGGTTTCGGTGAAGGATTCTAATGAGGTACGCGAGGAGCTTCTTCTTCTAAATTCAAATGCTGGTAGAAATGCGGAGGGACCACATTTGGTTCAACTGTGCTAATTGCCTTTGGTTCAACTGGATCATATAGATGTTACGTTGAATATTGATCATCACCTGCCTTGTCATAGCAGCATTGCGTTGCAAGTCTTCTACTCACTCCTTTACCTCATTTATTCTCTGGAAGAAAAAGTCCTGTTGTTGGGAGAGAAGGGACCACATATCTGCTAGTTCAGCAGCTAAGGAGGCAATGGTGGGTTGTGCTTGCGATGTTTCGCCATCATCATTTTGGGGTTGGTGATAAGCGCCCGCGATGCTTGTTGGATGCAAAGCTAGAGGTCCTTCCAGGATTCTTGCAGACACTCACAAAGAAAGCTACTTAGATCGAACATAGAATCTATGGTGGTCACTCTTAGATCCTAAGACAACTCACTCCAGAATTAGTTTGATGAAGACTAATCCAATGAATTGATTTAAATATCAAATCTAAAGCAAGATTTGAAAGAAATAGACAACACCACTTGAATAAGCACACGCTTTTTACTATTGATAATCTGAGTTTTGAAGAATATTACAAGCCATTTTATAGGCAAAATGGTTGTGGATGCAAGAAACTCAAAAGTCATTCAAATACAATTAATTGCAAATTGTAGAAATAACACCTAGAAACTTGAAACTTTATTGCATACTAAATTATAAGTCCAAATGCAAAACTAGAATGTAGAAAGTCTTTAAATTTCCTCAAATATCTCCCCTAGAAGGTGGCAAAGTATATATGCACGTTTGATAAGGTTTGACATCACATTTCCCCATGCAGTGCACATTTGACAACATTTTCTTCACAAAATCTGCACACTTTTTTTGACCACCATGTCATCTTCCAATTATAGGACTTTTCCCATGCCACTTCATGCCATTCTCTTCTTGACTCATTGAACTAACATTATATAAAACATTGGTCTCAAAATTACTTGTCGGTTCTTGTGAATTTGCTAGTTTTTTGAAGATGTAGTGTGAATGCCTTTTGAATCTTCTTTGCCTTGCTTCTTGTAATTGGTCCTTTAGGTACATGCAATGGTTCAATGGTTGAATTCTATCAGTTGGGCAGAAGTGCCTTCACCTAAATTGCGTGGGTCATAAACATGCAGCGGTAGAAGGGAAAGTTGTGGTGATGATGACGATGAGGATGGAGCTACTGGATATACGGTTGAAGAATCAGTGTCAAGGAGAAGGTTAGTGAAATGTTCGGGAAGTGAGGGAGAAGGTTCTGTAGAAGTGCTTGGAGGGAAAATTATTAAAGGCAAAGGGTCCAAGGTTCTTGATCTTGCGTTGATGCCTCTTGGAATTTTTCCTTTCCTTTGTCATCCTTCCGCTGTTTCTTTGGCTTTGGCTGTTGGGCGCATTTAAGTTGATCATGGGCCTTTTAGGTGGAAGTCTGGGGCAATGTGGGGAATCTTTGAGAAACATTCTCAAAAATTTGACGTCGAGAAACCATGTACTTTCGGCATTGGTTCCTCTTCAATACCCACACCTAGTGAGAGGCATAGGCTTCATACTATCCAAGGAAAGAAATATTGGCCTCTTATGTGCCCTACAAAACATCGAATTTGTCTTGCGAACAACTGGCCCACGTCTATTGGAATACTGCGTGCGATGCAGTATGTGGCCATGACTCTATCCCTCGAAATTGTTTTGTCATGGGAAGTCGGGATGAGTCACCGTTTTACCAAATATACCTAAAGCCACACCTCTGGAAGCAATGTCTTGGATGCCAGGGTTCTAATGCCATTTAAGATAATCGACCAGTGAATGCCCGATTGCGTTAATACCTTCAGCGCATCTTCCATCTGCTCTTCTGTGGGATCATCAATGATTTTATTACCCGACGCATCTAGGATGTCCTTCATCTAATATAACTCATTGATGTCCTTTGCACTGGAAGGCACCACTTCCCCTTTCATGGTCATCGCATCTTTGGTGCTATGAAGCCGTCCATCGTAGAAGTCACGCACTACCTTTGGAATGGCGATGGATGGGAACTGGCAAAATGTTTCCCATCCATGCTCCAATACAACGCTTGTGATCAAGTCCGGTAGTGCTGATGAAGGGAAGAATCCCATCTCCATCATCATATCGTCATTTTCTTTCTTCCTCGATGGTCGTCCCTTAGCCAACACAGACTCATTGCTTTCTACAACTGCTTTGCCCTTCTCTTTGGTCAACACAAGGCGGGATTTTTGCTTTTGTTTCCTTTCTCTTTCCTTACGTTGTTCTTCCTTCTCCCACTGTGCAATTTATTTTCCCTTTTTCTCTCTTATGCGCTGAACTTTTGCTTGGCGCTTCTTCTCCTTCTCTTCCTTCTTCTTCCTCTCTTCTTCTTCCTCTTCTTTCATTTTTTTTTCTCAAATTCTCTTTTGAACTGCTCTGAGGCCAACAAAATGCGTTGTTCTTCCTCGAGCCTTTTTCCTTTCCTCTTCTGCTGATATCTCATTATTGCGGCGCACCTCCTCATCTTGTAATTTTCTTCTTCTACTATCTTCTGCGATGATTTCTTGTGCCCGCAACATTTTCTCTTGATTTTCTTCCTCCTTTTTTCTTCTCCTCTCCTTTTCTTCTAACGCATCTTGCAAAATTGGTGGGTCAATTGTTGACCCTTGCGGTACATTCTCGTTGCGACGCCGCGTCAATGGGGTGATGTCTGCATCTTCTCCATCATAAGTCGCAACCAATCTTACTTGCATTGTTTCCTCCTTGGGTAGCGCTGATTCTCTCGGTTGCGCTAACTCCCCCTTATCCCCCTTTAGGAGGTGGATTCTTCGTCCAGTTCTGGGCTCTTAGCCCTTTTTCTCCTCTCTTCCTCCTTCTTCAAGTGCCTCTCCTCCCGCCTGTGTTCCCTTATTTAACTCTTTTCTTTCTTCTTGATTGGATGGGCTTGCTCATCTCCTTCAACCCTCTTCTCTTTGATCTTCTTCTTCTTCTTCTTCTCCTCAGCCACTTCAGACTGCTTCTCCACCACTACTTCCTCCAAAGAAACTCTGGAGGGTCCCTCATAGGATGATTCTGCGTCAGCAGTTTCCTTAGGATCCAAGATTTCGAGAGTGCTTCTCCTTGATGCTTCCTCCATCTCCTCCTCCGAAGGCAGAGGCTGGTTGACAACCCCAACTTCGAGCAGTCCTTCTTCCTGCTCCATGTTGCTGATTATACTCCCAAACACCTACTTATCGTCTCTTCACTTCTTTTCACTTTCAGAGGATAATGTTAGGAGTGGGGTGCTTTCTGAGCTCTGCCCCCTTTTAAACTTGAGTGGTGTAAGACCCTAACACTAAATCTAAATTCGAGGTTAAATAGAGAAGAAAAATCCTAAGTAAGGATATTGGAGCAAAGAGTAGTAAACATTAATACTAAATTATCCAAAAAGGTGACCAAAAGACCAAACGCATATGGAAGTCTTAAATATGTTGAACGCAAGAGTGCATGGAGGATGGAAGCAAGAAGACTTGAAAAATGGCCAAGGGCTTGTATACAACAAACGCAAGGGCATGCAGACACAAGCAGGGCATGCGTTGGAGGCATGCGTCGAGTGAGCTAGGCACGCAGGCCATGCATCGAGGCCAAGCACACAGGTCATGCGTCAAGGCCAAGCGCACAGGCCATACGTCGAGGCCAAGCACGCAGCCTATGCGTCGAATAGGTATGCCGAGTGCCCTGCCTATGTGTCGAGTGGGTAAGCCGAACGCCCATCCTATCCGTCGAGCGCTATCGAGTCTACCGAGCAGCCATGCGTCGATACCTTATGCCAAGCGCACGCCCATGCGGCCGAACGCGCCTATACGGCCAAGCTTGCAAGCGCCTAGGCAGCACACCCATGCGTCGATGGTCAGCGGCATGCGTCCATGCTTAGTAGGTCGAGCAAGCATACATAGCAAGCCATACGTCGAGGGTGTGTGGCCATCCTATTTGTTGGTGATGGCCGACTCATGCAATGGCTAAGTGGAATTTCAATGGAGGTAAGTTGATGCGTTAAGGACAAAGAGTAAGGCTAATTGATGGAAATGAACTCCAAAGAGAGAAGCCAATAGTTATACGATCATAAGTCTTAACAATTTAAATAGAGGAATATGTTTAAGTATTTAAGTGATTTAGGTGGCAAAAGGAGGACCACACAAAGTTCTAGTAGGAGGTGGACAAAGGAGATTACATGCAATGGAGGTCTTATCACCCTAAGCAGGAGGTGGATGAAGGAGATTTCATGCAAAAAAGGAAATTTTGACTGGCAAGTTGAGTTGAGAACAACTCAAGGCTAGGCTGGGTAGGCTAAGTGTTGGTAGCTCCAAAGTGAGATAAATGGGAGTTGAGTTGTCACGAGGGGGTGAGTTTGGAATGGCTATAAATAGAGGGGTTGGGTGAAAGGGATTTATTCATACCATCACCAAATCTTGTGTTGAGCGTATAGTTAGAGTATTACGTTCGAGTTATTAGGCTGCCAAGTTAAGTGGAGTTCAAAAGAAAACAAAGGTTGCATTGGTGAAGCATTGAGCTAGCCCAGACGCACAGCAAGCCAACGCATCCGGCACCCTGTGTGCACGCCTTGCAGTGCTGCGTCCGCCCGTCAGCGCGCCTCGCTCGACGCATCCTGCACGCTAGCCAACGCAGCTGCCCCCATGCGACGCATCACGCCAGCGCAACAGGCCATCGTCAACGTGCGCCCAACGCGTCAGCCCCTTGTGCGGCACAACATGTCCACCCTGCCTACTGCCGAATGCCTAACTGCCTACCACAATCCAAATAACCTTTAAAAAGGCTAATTTTAGGATTTTGACTAAAATTGGGAGTAGGGTAAGCTGGTATTTTCATTATATAATGGTATTTTGGCTATTTTGACATTATTTATTGATATAACAAGTATTAATTGGGGAATTTCCATTGATATGGAGGAATTCTTAGGAAAGTATTCTTAAGGTGATTTTAGTGGAAAAACTTGCTTGCGGTGAGTGGTTACTTAGTTTTAAGCATTGATATGAGGATAAATGCATATGTAAGTGCAAAATTCATGTTTATGATGTTATGTTGTTTGCCATGATATTGTTTGTGAAATTTCTATGGAAACTGAGATTATACCCCGACTACATAAGTTAGCATGCTTAATAAAAGGTGCTTGGCGGGAAAATATAGTCGGCCTCAGTCAGTGGGAAATAATAGTCGATTATGACTGGCGGCAAATATAGTCAAGTTACCTAAGCATGACTAACGGGAAAAGAATTGTCGATGTGCACATTGGCGGGAAAAGTGGGTTATAGGAAAGTTTCCATAAAAGGATGTTATGATTGATAGTATGTACATGATATGAACATGCCAAGTATAGTATGGAACTAGAGGATAATGATTGTATGAAATTACACATGATCATGCATAGAGTATATTGAAATTATGATTATGTGATTGACTTCCCAAAAATATGTTTTACAAAGTGTTTATTATTATAAAAGCACCAATCACTGGGCTTAGTAGCTCACACTCTTCCCTTCCCCCCTAGATAGCAAAGCAGAGCGTTCAGGAAGGAGTCTACAAACCACCATAACATCGGGACTTGGTAAATTCTGAGGGCACGGCTCGGATCATGTGATAAAAGAATATAGGAAATTGAACTATATGTATGAAAGTTAGATAGATTATTATAAACATGTTAAAGTCTTTAATAGATAAGGGGGGAAATGTTAAATTAAAATGTTGTCTTGGAATACTACTGGTGTATCCTCATGCTCCCTTCCAAGTCTCGGGGGCTAAGCCTAGGGAGGGAATGTGACAGCTTGGTATCAGAGCAAAGGTTTACATAAAACTTGGGAAAAGTTGAGTCTAGCATAAGTATAAATAGAATCTAGGAAAAATAAAGGAAAAAAGGGTAGATTAAAGCCAAAGCGACATCAGGGAAAAGGCTTACCTAAGGTATGGAAGCCAGATAATATTAGAAACTAGGTCAGGTCAGAACCTAAAAAGGAATAAATATGATGAAATATATTAGGAAAACCTAAAATAAAATCAGGAAAGGTTAGGAGAAAGAAGTGAGGAATAATAAGTGGACATAGGAAAACATGAGAAAGAAGAAGTAAAAATAAAGAAATTAGTAAGTAATAACCTGAATAATGTCCACTGTAGGAAATGAATCCGAGTAGACAAGACTGGTGGTGGAATGACTCTGAAACGCGAACTGGAGACCGCGACGCTAACCCAGGGGAAAACCCTGAAAGATCTGAGAATAGTGTGAAAAATAATACTGAAAATGCTATCACCTTGAACAATGCAAACTTAGTGGTATCCCGAAATAACATGGGATGTCCGCAATGTAGTAAAAATCATAGCGGTCTGTGCCTGAAAGGGACCGGGATCTGCTATGGGTGTGGTAAGGTTGGCCATATCGGCAAAAATTGTTATGTTTTTCAGAGAAGGACAAGAGAAATTCAGGAAAAATATCAACAAGAACTGGCCGGAGGTTCGATTTCAGGAAGTGAAAACATATTGCCTGAATTGATGGTGGACCAAGAATGGGCGCGTGCAGCAAAGAAGGATATTCTTCGACGTATCATGATCGAATTCGAGGAACAGCCCACCTACGAATCTAACAACACAGAATCCTATAAGTTCTATATTTTCTGTAAGGAAATAGGACATGTTTAGGAAAGGTGTGTGTGGAGAAACGAGAGGATGCACCTTAATTTTGAAAACTTACAACTACAGGAGAATGAGTAAACAAGAAACTATGTAGACTGAAGAAAACCACTAATGTAAATAGCAACAATGTTTATAAATAAAAGTAGTATGTTGATAAATGTATGTCTAATTTATATGTGAATGGTTGTAGACAAAATGCTGAGAAGTGGAAAACGTAGAACTGGGCAACCCTCTAGAAACGAAAGTGAAAGTGCCTCAAGCCACCCAAAAGAAAAATCCAGGGAGGAAGAACAAATGGATAACTTCACCCAAAGACTTCAAGCAAGCTTAGAAAATATACAACTTGATCCCGAAAAGAAATATGGAATAGAACGATTAAAGGCATTGGAAGCCACCAACTTTGAAGGAACAAAGGATCGTGTAGATGCAGAAGTGTGGATGAATCAAATAGAAAAATGTTTCGAGGTGATGAGATGCCCTTAAACTAGAAAGGTAAGTCTTGCAAGCTTTTTACTACAAAAGCAGGTAGAAGATTGGTGGAAGCTACTAAAGAATAGGAAAGGCGATCAAGAAGAAATATGTTGGGAGGAATTTTGAAAAGCATTTTTCAAAAGATTCTATCCTCGATCATTCAGGGATATGAAATAAGATGAATTCCTACAGCTCATGCAGGGAAAAATGACTGTAGCGGAATATGAATTAAAGTATATGGAACTATCCAAGTATGCTTTAAACATAGTGGTGGATGAAAAGGAACGCCGTTGGAGGTTTGAAACAGGATTAAGACAAGAGATTCGAACTCTTGTTATTGCAACCGCAGAATGGGGAGAATTTTCAAAACTAATAGAAGCCGCGATGAGAGTAGAAAGAAGTTTAACGACGGAAGAAGTAAGACCAGAAAGAGACTCATCAATGAGTCGGTGGCGGAGGGAAGACCCAAGAAATTTTACACCCAGAGTAGAAAACAGAAGTGGATGGAAAAGAAGAAGAGTTACCAACACTAAAGCAGACCCTGAATGGGAGAGCCAAATAATGGTGAGTGTTAACCAAAAACCAAGATGTCCGGTCTGTAATAAATATCACTGGGGAAGATGTTGGGAACAAACCCAAGAATGATCACACAAGTTTTTTAAGTGTGGCAAACTGGGACACTTTAAACGAGAATGTCCCTAGCTGATGGATACTGGAAATATACAACCATCAAACAATCCGGGAGAGAGATCAACGACGGTTGAAGGAGGACGGATTGTAGGAGGAAGAAAAGAGGATACAGGAAAAATGACATTGGGAAGACTATATGGAATAACTCAGGATAGGGAAGACAATATATCGATCGTGGGAAAAGGGAAAGAGAAAGTTTTAGAAGACTAGAATAAAAGTCGTGGTGTAATAAAACTGTATGAGGTAAATTATTAAATAAATAGTTCTGTTGTAAATTAAGTTTTGTTTAATTTCGAGGACGAAATTATTTTAAGGGGTGGTAAATGTAAGACCCTAACACTAAATCTAAAGTGGGAGGTTAAATAGAGAAGAAAAATCCTAAGTAAGGATATTGGAGCAAAGAGTGGAAAACATTAATACTAAATATCCAAAAAGGGGACCAAAACACCAAATGCATATGGAAGGCTTAAATATGTTGAACGAAAGAATGCATGGAGGATGGAAGCAAGAAGACATGAAAAATGGCCAAGGTCTTGCATACAACAAACGCAAGGGCATGCAGACGCAAGCAGGGCATGCGTCGAGTGAGCTAGGAACACAGGCCATGCATCGAGGCCAAGCACACAGGTCATGTGTCGAGGCCAAGCACACAGGCCATGCATCGAGGCCAAGCATGCAGCCCATGCGTCGAGCAGGTATGCTGAGCGCCCTGCCTATGCGTCGAGTGGGCAAGCCGGACGCCCATCCTATGCGTCGAGCATTGCCGAGTTTGCTGAGCAGCCATGTGTCGATGCCTTATGCCATGCGCATGCCCATGCGGCCGAACGCGCCTATACGGCCATATTTATAAACATGTTAAAGTCTTTAATAGGATAAGGGGGGAAATGTTAAATTAAAATGTTTGTCTTGGAATACTACTGGTGTATCCTCTGCTCCCTTCCAAGTCTCGGGGGCTAAGCCTAGGGAGGGAATGTGACAGTTGGTATCAGAGCAAAGGTTTACATAAAACTTGGGAAAAGTTGAGTCTAGCATAAGTAAAATAGAATCTAGGAAAAATAAAGGAAAAAAGGGTAGATTAAAGCCAAAGCGACATCAGGGAAAAGGCTTACCTAAGGTATGGAAGCCAGATAATATTAGAAACTAGGTCAGGTCAGAACTAAAAAGGAATAAATATGATGAAATATATTAGGAAAACCTAAAATAAATCAGGAAAGTTAGGAGAAAGAAGTGAGGAATAATAAGTGGACATAGGAAAACATGAGAAAGAAGAAGTAAAAATAAGAAATTAGTAAGTAATAAACCTGAATAATGTCCCACTGTAAGGAAATGAATCCGGTAGACACGTAAAACAAAGGTTGCATTGGTGAAGCATTGAGCCAGCCCGGATGCACAGCCAGCCAATGCATCTGGCACCCTGCGATGCGTCCACCCGTCAGCGTGCCTCGCTCGACGCATGCCGCGCACTAGCCCGGCACAGTTGCCCCCCGTGCGACGCATCACGCCCAGTGCAACAGTCCACAAGGCAATGTGCGCCCAACGTGTCAGTCCCCTGTGAGGCACAACACGCCCACCCTGCCTACTGCCAAACGCTCAGCTGCTTACCACAATCCAAATAACCTCTAAAGAGGCTAATTTTAGGATTTTGACTAAATTGGGTAGGGTAAGCTCGTATTTTCATTATATAATGGTATTTTGGCTATTTTGACATTATTTATTGATATAACAAGTATTAATTAGGGAATTTCCATTGATATGGAGGAATTCTCAGGAAAGTATTCTCAAGGTGATTTTAGTGGAAAAACTTGCTTGCGGTGAGTGGTTACTTAATTATGCGTGATGTGAGGATAAATGCATATGTAAGTGCAAAATGCATGCTTATGATGTTATGTTGTTTGCCATGATATTGTTTGTGAAATATCTATGGAAACTAAGATTATACCCGGACTACATAAGTTAGCATGCTTAAAAATGATACTTGGCGGGAAAATATAGTCAGCCTCGGTCAGCGGGAAATAATAGTCGGTGACGATCGGCGGAAAATATAGTCAAGTTACCTAAGCATGACTAGTGGGAAAAGAATTGTCGATGTGCACATTGGCAGGAAAAGTGGGTTATAGGAAAGTTTCCATAAAAGGATGTTATGATTGATAGTATGTACATGATATGAACACGCCAAGTATAGCATGAACTAGAGGATAATGATTGTATGAAATTACACATGATCATGCATAAAGTATATTGAAATTGTCATTATGTGATTGACTTCCCAAAAATATGTTTTGCAAAGTGTTTATTATTTTAAAAGCACCACTCACTGGGCTTAGTAGCTCACACTCTTTCGAATGTTTTCTTATATCCCCCCACCTAGGTAGCAAAGCGAAGCGTTCAGGAAGGAGTCTACAAACCACCATAACACCGGGACTTGGTAAATTCTCAAGGCACGGCTCGGATCATGTGATAAAAGATTATAGGAAATTGAACTATATGTATGAAAGTTAGATTGTCACACCCCGCCCCAGACCACCTTCTCAGCCTGGGAAAGGGCGCGACCGCAGCATTTATCAACCCTTTGGCTGACACTTACTGCCTAATAACTCTTGCGGAAATAACTCTGATACTAATGTATAAATTGAACACTTAAATAATTAAGTAGGCCCATTTTATTTTACAACCATGTAACGTTTATACAACTCAAAGACTTAACAACAAAGTTTACAACAACAACCATAAAACCCTTCGGAAGTGTAACTATGGCATATTGCAGACCTTGACCTTAGCAGCACCCTAGAACTCCTCACCTTTCACTATCTGAGGGGGAGGGGGGGCGGTAAAACATAAAACATGGAAAACATGAGCT
This sequence comes from Benincasa hispida, assembly GCF_009727055.1. Lineage (NCBI taxonomy): Eukaryota > Viridiplantae > Streptophyta > Magnoliopsida > Cucurbitales > Cucurbitaceae > Benincasa > Benincasa hispida. The sequence continues at coordinate 18,076,783 of NC_052356.1, forward strand.
ATAAAGCTCAGTGAGTGGTGCCTTTAAATAAAAAAATATCTTTGTCAACATGTATATTTTTTGGGAAAGCAATGTATAGTCAACAAGAACATTACCACAAGTTCATTATTATTTTCCAGCCAGACCGCTGGATTATCCCCAACTCAATTGCTGGTTAAACCAAACAACCTCAGCTTGACTGCTGGTTATCACATAATAAAATATCCCCAGCTTTACCATTGGTTACCCTTGGCATGATCCTACATTTTCCCCAGTATTTTCACACGTATACTCAAGCAATGTATCAACAATTCCTATGGAAACTTTCCCTATACCCTATTATCCTGCCAATGTGCACATCAACTATTTTCCCGCTAGCTATGCTTAAATAACTTGACTATATTTCCCGCTGGTCGTCACTGACTATCATTTCCTGTCGACCGAAGCCGACTATATTTTCCCGCCAAGTACCTTTTTCAAGCATGCTAACTATGTATCCCGGGTACAATTTTAGTTTCCAAAACAAACATACAAGCAATATCTCAACAAGCATAGTAATCAGATAAACATATATCCCTGATCATGCCAACTTACCATTACCCCCTATATATATTTACCTATATATAGTAATTATATCAACAATACAACACACAATAACCACTCACCTTGGTTGGTTAGGAAATTTTCCTTTCTGAAGTTCCTTAGGTTTCCTTGGTTTCCCTTTTGAATCCTAAATTCTAGATTCAAATATCAGCTTAGATTACTCATAGTTTCATACCTTATTTTAAGATACTTCCTTCAGAAAACATGTTCTAAACTTTCTCAGGAAGCTTACCATAAAATCTTAGCTCATAACTTCTCGTGGTTTGGCCGAAATCCTCAAAACATTTAGACTGGCCCAGCTTACTCGACAGTTCGACCATTCTTCTTTTTTCCTCATTCTCTAGCCTGATTACTTGGAGCTTATTCTCTGCCAGCCCTACCATGGAAACTATACTCTTTTAGCTTTCATATGGATTTGGAATCACATGAAACACACGAGTATTCTGGGAGAACTCCTCGTTCGAAGTTGATGCTACTTCCTGTCTTTTCTCCCAATTAGTCCTCACACACTCTTCTTTATGTCCTTTGAAGAGAATTTGAGTTCTCATCTGAAGTCCTTGGCCCTATTTATAGGCGTCCAAGAATTCTCCACGGCCGACACCTCCTACTTGGCCGCATGTCCAAGTGTTCTTTCCTCACACAATCGACGCATTCTTACATTAGCGCAAGCCAAGGTGTCATCTTCTCCTTTCACCAACGCATAGCCCTCAACTTTGCATGTCTTCTTATGCATCCACCTCTTTTACTTAAGGCTTAAGAATTCCTCCTAACAAGCCACATGTCCGGATGACATCCTTGAATGCGTCCATCAACTCTCATATGCGTTAACCACAAATGTGCCCATCCATTGCTGCAACCTACCTATGTCCGGACATCATCAACCAGTGCATGCGTCCACAAATCCTTGGATGACCAATGCATAGCACATCACCAATGCATAACACACCACCAATGCATAGCACATCACCAACACATAGTATTTCATTGTCGCATCCATCGCATCCAACGCATCCAACGCGTCCAATGCGTCCATCATCCAATGCATCCAATGCATCCGTCATCCAATGCATCCAACGTATCCAATGCATCCAACCGGCCTAATGCGTTGGTCTAACCTCCAAGGCATGCGTCACTCCCACTTCAACTTCTCCCTTGGCCCAAATAATCTCTCCACGATCTTATGGCCAACACATGGCAATGCTTAATCCAAAACCTAGTCAATTTTTCATCAATTTAAGCTTAACTCAAAACTACTCAAGGAAAATCTATTCAACACCTAGAAATTTCCTTCATTTTAACATAGGATTTAACTTTTTCTTAGTTAATTTCCTTAACCACCTGCTTAAGTAGGAATAATGGAAATCAGAGTTTCACATAGATAGATTATTGTAAATATGTTAAAGTCTTTAACAGATAAGGGGGGAAATGTTAAATTAAAATGCTGTCTTGGAATACTACTGGTGTATCCTCATGCTCCCTTCCAAGTCTTGGGGGCTAAGCCTAGGGAAGGAGTGTGACAAGTGGTCTGACTGCTAAGGGCTTTTGCTGAGGTTTTCCGACGACTCGAGTGATGGTTTGTGGTTGGGCGGCAAGATGACAGCTTTCCGC
>NC_052356.1:18082719-18091254 GCF_009727055.1 Benincasa hispida
CATCCCTCAAGGTGTAAGGGAAGAGGTAAAGTCTGATACCTTTTGGGGTAATGCCAGCTATGGAGAAGTTACCGCACATCTCAACGAAACTGGTCAGATGGGCATGTGGGTCTTCACCTTGCAGACAACCAAATTGCCCCGTATTCTGAATCATTTGGAGCATGACTTGTTTAATCTCGAATCTTGCATTCTCCTCAACTATCAGACGTGAAATTCCAGGCGAGAAGTCATACAGATTAGGCACCGCATAGTTCCTCATTGGAATGTTGCGGTCAGCAGCAAGGAAAACGGGATCATGCGTTGGCTGACCCACCCCTTGATTCACTTCGGGTGCCTCATTATTATTGTTTTCTGCCATGTTGGCTATCTTTCGCATTGCTCTATTCTGGCATGCCCTTGTGCGAAATGTATGCTCGATCTCTGGGTCAGCTTCGAATTCTGGATCAGTTCCAGTACTCATAAACTGTCAGACTGCTCTCGATAAATAGCAAGTACAAAGAGATCTGTCTTGTAAAATATCACAAACGTACTCAACCCTAACCGTTACCAATCCCCGGCAACGGCGCCATAAACTTGATATGCTTGAAATGGACATGTGTACTATGCATGCATGATAATGTGCTACAAGCTCATGTTGCCATAACTTGTAACACTATTTTTATATCTTACAGCATATGAATAAATATGAATATGAATGAATGCACAAGTATATGCATTAAAAACATAAACTTGGTGACAAAGATGGAATGTTATGCTGTGTTATTGCTCATGCACACTTTATGCGATACTACTTCTAAATATGCATTGTTAACTATATGCTTGTAGTATGCTATAGAGTAATGTGAGTCACAAGTTTCCTTGCATTGAAACCAAGTATTATTCCAACGCAAGTTTCTCAGAATAATCTGAGGTCGAACACAGGGATTGTTTTCGTTAATGTGTTACTTTTGTGATACATGCGACCGATTTTACAATTAATAAAAGATTTGGTTTGTACATGAATTTAAATTTCGATAAACATAAATTGCGTTGATAAAATAAAAGTGCGTTAAAAAGGTAAATCCTAAACTAACATGATACAAGATACAAGATACATGAAACATGATACTGAGTTCGAGACTTACTGTGAATTTGATACAAAGGATTGTGGTATGAGATGGCAAGTCTTTATGGATGAATTAGAAATAGTAAAAACATCGCAAGTTTGTTAATTGTGTTAAAGATATAACTAAGGTTCTGCTTTCCCTTGGCATACACCTCTTGGTGATCGGCCGCGTTCCCATATCTCTATGGTGAAACAGGGATGAACATGATGAACGCAAAGTTGCTTCCATCTCTGAAAGTACTTCTCGCTTTAGTTAACGAATTCTTCCAACCCTCTCTCGATAGGCAGAATAACATCTTCACTTCTACTCTCACAGATGAATATGCCATCTAGCATGCTTTAGCTACACACAATTATTTCCTTAACACAGATTAATTTACTTGCTTAATTCTTACTAATTACCCAGGGAATTACTAAAACATCATGGAGAAAGTGAATCATGGATGAACGGAAATAGAAGGAGAGATGATAATGGAAATAAACATAACAATTAATACTAAGATTAAGCGTCTAATACATGGTGTGAATGATAGAGTAAAGAAGATGAGTACAAGTGATTAAAAAGAGATAGAAACAAAACAGAAGAGTGTCAACGTCTTGACACAGATCTGGACGGAGGTTTTACTTGCCGACGTGTGGAATGGATGAAGAGGAGAGCTTCCCTCTCAGGCTTGCTCTTCTGGTAGAAGTGTAAACCTCGAACTCTAGGTTTCCTAGATAAGCATGTTTAGCCAAAGAAATATTATATTATATATTTATTAAGTAGCAATTCATATTTATTTATAGGAATTATGATGGAAGAGAAGGAAAAACATATTAAATGAGGAGTGACGTGGCAGTTAACCCTTGAACTCTGGATGCGGCGGGAAGTTTTTGGAAGAAGAATTTCAGAAGCATGGTTTCGGCAATTGGCATGAGCAAATTTAGTGAAATTGGTGCCATTCGAAAACTAAGAGAATCTAGTTTGTGAGGTTGTCTTGCCGCAGGAAGATTGCACAATGAGAAGAACAAGAAGTGAACAAAGTATAGAGGAGGCAGAATCTTGGGTTAATCAGGGCCCGAGGTGAAGATTTGAAGTTCCAGGCCAAACTATAAAGAATTATTGGCTGATATTTTGAGGTAAGAAAGTTATCTCAATTCTAAACAAGTTTGTAGACGGAATTTTCCTGAAAATAGCCTTGGATTTTGTGTTATAAATTTTTGAATTTATAACAGGGAATCGGTGCAAGGAGACAGCTGCTTTGGAAGAACAAAAAAACAGTTCACCGTGAGAGTTATAGGAAGATATGGGGATGAGGATGTAAGACCCTAACAATAAATCTAAAGTGGGAGTTAAATAGAGAAGAAAAATCCTAAGTAAGGATATTGGAACAAAGGGTGGAAAACATTAAAATTATCCAAAAAGGTGACCAAAGGTCCAAACGCCTATTTATGCCACCTTATCTAGATATTGCGGCCAAAAGTTAGTAATTATGCGCCAATTGTATGAAAATTAAACCTAGTGTATTGACAATTAATTTTAAATGTTGCCAATTACCACCCACTTAACGCAAAAAAGATGGAGGACAAGCCTAACTTTACTCTGTTTTGTAGGAGGACCAGTACCGTTCGTGTTCAAGGCTCATTGAGAACTAATCAACGCATCTCTGTCACATTGCGCCCCGTCGATCAACCATGAAGAGACGATTACCGAAGTAAACGGGCTCAATGCGATAGTCGGTTCAGATTACGCCGATCGCATCGGTAATAAAAAAAAACCACCGCATGCGACCCATGATGAAAGATGCAACTGAAGCATGCCGAGAACAAAGGATTGAGACACGTGTACAAACTAACGTTGTGCAGGAATTTGATTGGTCTGATTGCATAACAGAAGAATTAATTCCCTCCATCTGCAGAATTTACCATAACCATCACGTGGCGGGACACAAGGGCCAGAGTAAAGGATCTGCTCTTATACAATACCCATTGATTTCAGAGAAAAGTAGCGCTATTCGATATTTGGTCTAATGCTGGTAAGATTTTAGAGAGATAAGGCTGAGCTGAGTGCTGAAGAGAAGAAATCCGGGAAGGAACTGATAAGGCTGAGAAGGTAATCTCAGATCTGACCTGTTATATAAACCCGATTCAAAGCTTTCTATGCAGAGACCCCTGCTACCGGTGGAGTAAAGCCTAAGAGGGAAAGCTCTTCATTGCCATTCGAAACCATCCGATCCGGCAAGGCAGATCTCCATCGAATCTGTGCCAAGACATTGGCACCGAATTGTATCTATTCTATCTCTCTTTCATTGTATTCCATATTTTCTTTATCTCTTCATTCACATATCATGTATAAAACACTTAGTAGAAATATTAAATGTTTCGATAGATTTCATTTACCATTTTCTGTCTATTTTTGTTCACCCATTAGTCACTTTCTTCATGATGTTTTCTTAATCCCTTAATGAGCAATATGAATCACCAAGAACTTAATATGTATTAAAGTTATAAAATACGTTTAGCTAAAGCATGCTAGACGCCATCTTCACTTGTGAGAGCAGAAGTGAAGATGTCATTCTGATTTATCGGGAGAAGGTCAGAAGAGTGCATTAACTAAAGCGAGTAGTACTTCCAGACATGGAAGCAACCTTGCGTTCATTACGTTAGACTCTATTTCACCACAGACATGTGGGAAAAGCAGCCGATCACTAAGAGGTGTACATCAAGAGAAGAGCGGAACAGTATTTGTACTTTCAATTCAATTAAGAACTTGCGTTGTTTGTAATACTTATCTTTCTCTTTCTAATATGTTCACAAGACTTGTCGTCGCATCCCACGTCTTTGCACAATCTTCACAGCCAGCCTTAATCCTAGTATCTTGCACATAAAGCCTGTATCTTGTAACATCTAGTTTAGGTTTATTGTATTTTTATGTCTTATCGCACCTTTACCACTTTCCTTTTATTTTACTAAAATTTACATACTGTACACACCTTTTATAAAGAATTAAAAACCTGGTCGTATATACCATGAACATACTGTAATAACCGTCACCACTTCCCCGTCGAGAAATTTGCAGTGAAATTACACTTGGTTGCATCATAAGGAAACTTATGACAACGCAGGGGATACTACCTGAACAATCCCTAATTAACACATAAATAGTAGTAGTATCACATCATTGTGAACATTTAATATCATACATACCGAACGCATTGCAAGTTTATGGCGCTGTTGCCGGGGACTGGTCAACGGTTTATTGTTTGAGTGGTTTTTGGTATTTTGTAGGACAGATCTCATTGTACTGGCTGTTTAACGTGGAGAGCGCCCTGACGGTTTATGATTTCTGGTGCTGAACCGGAATTCGTAGTTGACCCTGAGATCGAGCGAACCTTCCGCGTGAGGATACGCCAGAATAGGAATTGGCAAAAAAAGACGGCCAGCATGGCAAATAATAACGATAACGCGGTGCTAGATGTGAATCAAGGGGTTGTTCGACTGGCCTAGGATCCCGTATTCTTGGCAACTGATCGCAATATCCCAATGCAAAACTATGCGACACCCAACCTGTACGATTTTTCGCTTGGAATCTCAAGGCCAACTGTTGAGGAGAATGCCCACTTTGAGATCAAACCGGTCATGTTACAAATGATTCAGAACGCAGGCAGTTTGGGGATCTGCAAGGTGAAGACCCGCATACCCGTCTGACCAGCTTCGTTGAGATGTGCGGCAATTTCTCCCTACCTGGCGTGACTCCGGAGAATATTAGGTTGTATCTGTTCCCTTACACCTTGAGGGATGAGGCTAAGAAGTGGGCTTATTCACTAGAGCCCTATGAAATCACGTCATGGGGGCAATTGGTTGAGCGGTTTATGAAGAAGTTCTTCCCACTGACTGTCAGCGCAAGAAGATGGAAGGATGTGCTAAACTTTGAACAAAAAGAGAATGAGACCCTGAACACTACCTGGGTGCGATTTAGAAGGTTGGTGAAAAACTGCCTGCATATCAAGATTCCCGATTGCGTCTTAATGGAAACATTCTATAATGGCCTGAGCAGAGTAACGCAGGTTGTTACTGATACCTTCGCGGCAGAAGATTTTATGGACAAGACATACACGGAGGCCAAAGTCATCCTTGATCGCATCTCGAGGAATATGGATGATTGGATAGATGACAGATATGGAGGTCGAGGTGTCGATCGAAGAAAAGCTGAAACAGCCATTGTCCCGGCGGAGACAATGACTACATTGGCCACCCAGATGGCAACAGTAACCTTGATCCTCCAATCAATGGCCATTAATCAAGGAGCCATTGCTGCATAATCAGTGCAACACACTGCGCCGGCTCAAGTGGCCACAATTGGCTGCGTTAGTTGTGGAGGGGCTCACGGAGCTGAAGGATGCCCATTGAATCTACAGCAAGTGTGTGCTATCCAGAACAACCCATTCAGCAACACTTACAATCCGGGGTGGAGGAGCCATCCTAACTTTGGTTGGGGCAGCAATCCCATCCTAGGGGGGCCAATGAACCATCAAGGGGGCAGCANAAAGGGAATCCTCCATTTCACCATAATCAGGGGCAATCAAGACCACAGAACCAACATCTTCATCATCATCTAATGCCTCGAGAGGCTCGTTAGAGGCGTTGCTGAAACAATACATGGACAAGAACGATGCAGTAACGCAAGCCCAAGCATCCTCTATACGAAATCTGGAGATCCAAGTGGGCCAACTGGCCTCTGAGCTAAGAAGTCGAACACTTGGAACACTGCCCAGCAATTCTGAAGCCCCGAGATCAATAGGGAAAGAGCAATGTTCATGAAGACATTGAGTAGGAAAGCCTGACCGCCTGCGGAGATGTGGATTGCGAGCATCAAAGACAATGCAAATTTTCGGTCCATATCTCGATACTACATTTATTCTGCTTTACTAAATTCATTCTTTGATTTCTAAACCAAGCTTTAATGATTCATTTAATGCAAATTTTGACTCTTCGAATTTCATTCTTCAGTTACTTCGTGCATTTAATTCATTCCTACGTTTAATTCTTTGTGTTTTCTGTAGTCAGCGTATGAGCTTTAATTTGTGAATGATTTGAGTCATAAAGAAAAATAAATAATAATAATAATAAAATAAAATACCTGTGTAAAACATAGTTACAAAAATAAAACATTGAACAATAAGAAAGCAAGATGACAATGGACGCATCCCAAACCTACTAGGAATGCATTGTGATCACCTAACTCAACTGTATTAAGTTGAGGGGTGTTTTGTGCTCGTATATGTCCTTTGCCCGTCCTTAGCCAAATGCACTATGTCGAGGTATCCTCCAGAAACGTGTTGGTTAAGGGGTGTGTTGCGGGGATACATGCATTGTTGCCCATCCTCTGCAAAGATGCAGTTGCGTTATTAAACACAATGCGTTATTCCTTATTATGCGTCCATTCAAATAAAATATTAAAGAAAATGTTGTCTGGTAATTCGGGAAGAAGGCCAATCGATTCGTATCCCCAACCAATTATGGCTTGGCAGACGAAAGGATGCTTTTTCTGAAAATTCCATAAATGCGGGAGGTGGAACGATGCACCTGTTGAGATGCTCGAGGTCAGTCACTGCAAAATCGCATTGGGCCCCACCATGGCCCAACCTATAAATACCCCCTCCTCTGTCTTTGGAAATTCTTTACCAGTAAATCAGAACCCTAAACATTTTGCTTTCAGAACCCTTTCTTCTCCCAAAAGATCGAAGTTTACCAGATCTTCCAACCTATTTGAATGGTTGACCAAACACCAAACAAACCTGCTTCACCTTCCATCCATGACCAAGCAGCCGTGCGAGAGGCAGCATTCCTGGCTGCCAGTCGCAGGCTTGCCGCACAAGCCTGTTTTGTCCCCAGACCCACCAGAAGAACCAAGAGAAATCCCTTGGCCGTTAGGCCTCCTGCGTTCAAAAGAGGAAGAAGCACTGAAAGCTTTCCAACACCAACACCGTCCATCTCCCCTGAAAGTGAACGGAAGAGGCGAGACGACACAAAGGTGTTTGGCAATATCCTATGCACCTTGGAGCAAGGAGGAGGACTTCCTGAAGCAGGGGTTGTAAACCAGCCACTGCCTATGGAAGAGGAGACGGTGGTTGTGGTGGAAGAAGCGATAAAGGATGGAGTAGTGGTGGTAGAAGATGTAGTGGCTGAAGAAAAAGATAAAGGGAGTGATGTTCTGGTCCCGAAACTCTGGAGGCCACCATCATCGCAAAATTTTTTAATGAGCCTCCACAAAGGGAAGAAGAGAAGATTGCAATCATTGAAAGAGAAGAAAATTAGATTGCGGTTGAAGAGGCCGGAGAAGCGGAGAAAGAGTTAATAACCCCTGACCTTGCGATGGAGGAGATTGCAGGGGGTGGGCTGCCAACTGAGGTAGAGAAGGAAGCCAGAGCTAGATTGAAGAAGGCAACAGAGGCTGAAAAGGAAGACAAGAAGAAGAAGAAGAGTAAGGGAAAGAAGGCTGGAAATGCGGAGTCATCGCATCATCACAAATTAAGAACGAACAAAGAGAAAAAGGATGATGACAAATATGAAGAGGCTAAGAAGAAAAGGAGATAGAAGAAAGAAGAGAGAAGATTTTGCCGAAAAGAGAAGAGGCACCTGAGAGAAGAAGAAAAAGCAAAGCAGAGGGCTGCAAGCCCCAAGAAGGATGGAGAGTCGACCTCCATAAGGGAAGATAAGGGGGAAACGGCAAAATTGATGGAGCCACCACAACCTGAAGCAACACAATTGGTTACGACGGACGAAGGAGAAGAAACAGAGGGAACCCCCCTAATGCGGCGTCACAAGGAGAATGCGCCACAAGGGTCGAGCATCGACCCTCAATGTTTAATGTTAGCATTGGAAGAGGAGGAAAGAAGAAGAAGAGAAGCAAGAAAAGATGGAGCGGTGCAAGCTCATCATCGCAGAAGGGAATCGAAGAAGAAGTTTGGAATTTGAAGAGATGTGAAGCAATAACGAGCTTGCCCAACTTGAAGGGATCCGGAAGCATGAGGAGAATCAACGCATATTGTTGGCCTCTGAGCAGTTTGAAGAAGAACTTGAGAGAGAAGAGAGAGAGGTGGAAGAAGAAGAAAGGAGGAAGAAGGAAGAAGAGGAAAGACTGCTTTTGGAAGAGAAGAGGAAGAAGCGCGAAACTAACAAGAAGCGCTTGTACAAAAGTAAGGGCAAAGAACAGCGCAAGAGGAACAACGCAAGGAGTGGGAAAAGAGACTAAGGAAAGCATCCTGCCTTGCGCAAACAAGAGGTAAAGATGTAGAAGAAAGCAGTGAGCCTGCATCGGCCAAGAAGCAATCAGCTAAAAGAAAGGAGAATGATGACATACTGATCGAGATGGGCTTCTACCCTGCGCCGACTCCACTACCTGATCTCATCACAAGTGTCATTGTGGAGCATGGGTGGGACACTTTCTG